>NW_027507882.1:442500-741724 GCF_037356315.1 Lithobates pipiens
GGCACAACCCCAATTTTCTAGAGCTCCTGGGTCACCCTGATTCACTGTGGTGGACACGGCTTGGTGTCACCCACACCTCTCACATATTTGCCAATGACGCCTTCATCTCCTTTGAGGACCTGAAGGCAAGATGTGGTGTGATGAATAAATTCTCTTTTAACCACTTCAGCCCTAGACGATTTTACCCCCTTCCTTACCAGAGCACTGTCATGGTTATGCAATAGAGTTCGTCTGCTTACCTGTCTCCATGTGTTCATCTCTAGAGACCAGCCGACCCTCATCTGACTGTTTTTGTAATCCATCCTCTGGCATGGCTCCACCCTAGCTCCTATCAGAGAACTCTATATTAACCTGTGCACTGCAGACCAACCCTGCTGATCAACCTTTGTGTGTTAGCTTCCTGTTACCTGCCGTGTGCTCTTCTGTTGTTTTCCGTTACCGACTTTGGCGTGTCCTTGACTATCCCTGTTTGCCTGTGATCCTGACCTTTTGGCGTGTCCCTGACTATTCCTGTCTGCTTGTGGCCCCGACCTTGGCTTTGTCCCTCACCATCCCTATCCTCCTGTTGCCTACTGTGGGTGTGAGCTGGGGGATCTTGGGGGTCGCGACTTGGAGCCAGTTGCAGCCAAGTCCATCCTCACCACTAGAGGCTCTGGTGAACACCTGCTGGTTCTTAGATTCCGCGCCCCAGGGAATCTTACGCTCTAACCCCGGTGAGGTCCATCTTGGTGTTCTGGCAGCCCTGCCTTCCTATCACCTTGAACCCCAGTCCGCAGCAGTCAGCCGTAGGGTCCACAACCTTGCGGTGCACTCCTGATCCCTACGGTGTGCATCTGTCACCTGGCCTCAAGGTGACCTGACAGTTTGATCAGCCATGGACCCGGCTGACGTGTCGCTTCCTGCAGTCGATCCTTTGCAGGGCATAGTTCGGAGACTTGAGACCCAGGAATCTAATCAGACTCAGGTAAAAAAAATTGCAATAAGCGTATATAGATTGGTTTACGCAAAAGTTATAGCGTCTACAAAATAGGGGATATATTTATGGCATATAATATATTTTTTTTGCTTGTTTTTTTTGTTTTGTTTTTTTAGTAATTTTTTCCCCTCTCTCTTGTGACTGCAACATTGTGACGGACATATCGGACACTTTTGACACATTTTTGGGACCATTCACATTTACACAGCGATCGGTTTTATAAAATTGCACTGAGCAAGTGTCCTTGTGACTGGCAGGGAAGGGGTTAACACCAGGGGGTGCTGCAGGGGATAATATGTTCCCTATGGGAGTGATTCTAACTGTTGGGGGAGGGAACTCAAAAGGGGAGGAGACCGATCGATGTTCCTCTGTACTGGGAACACACCATCAGTCTCCTCTCCACTGACAGGATGTGGATCTGTGTACATACACAGATCCACGGTCCTGCTGTGTTCCCGGGCAATCGCGGGTGCCCGGCGGACATTGCGGCCACCGTTTTTAAAACTTTTTTTTTTTTTTGCATTGATCCATGTCCCCTGGGGCGGGACCCAGGTCCCCAAACACTTTTTAGGACAGTAACTTGCATATTAGCCTTTAAAATGAGCACTTTAGATTTCTCCCATAGACTTGTACAGGGTGTTCCGGCTTTTCGAATTTGTCGCGAACAACCAAAATTGTTCACTGAACAGGCGAACAGGCAATGTTCGGGTCGAACATGAGTTCAACTCGAAACTCATCCCTAGTCCCAGTGCTGAAAACAATAGTTTGCATTCATCTACCAAAACATCCATACCCACACATACATTCACACCCATCTGATGTAACGCAGGTTTCCGTTACATCAGAGGGGGCGGCGTCACCCATACGTCATTGGGGAACCCCTGGCTTCCCTCGCTAGTGTCGGAGGGGGCGGGATCAGGTGACGGGTGGCCCTGCCCTCCTAATATAAGAAACGTCAGGTGCCGGGCTCCCCGCAGTGTCTCCACAGTGGAGACAGAAGATGGATGCATGGATGGACTGCGCTGGACTGAAAATCACCGTTGCTGGATCAGATCAGCCATCGCTGGACGCCGGAGAGATGGAATCTTTTTTTTTTTTTTATTTAATTTTTAATAAAGGAATTTTTCAAAAGTGTGTTTGTCTTATTTAACCATTTTTTACACTTTCTTTGTGAAATGGTAGGGGTACTTTTGTACCCCCTTACCATTTCAAACGAGGGGGCCGGCATCTGGGGATGCCCTTGTTAAAGGGGGCTTCCAGATTCTGATAAGCCCCCTGCCCGCAGACCCCCACAACCACCGGCCAGGGTTGTGGGGATGAGGCCCTTGTCCCCATCAACATGGGGACATGGTGTTTTGAGGGGTCACAGACCCCCAAAGCATCCTCCCAATGTTGAGGGCATGTGGCCTGGTACGTTTCAGGAGGGGGGCGCTCTCTCGTCCCCCCCTCCTTTCCTGTGGCCTGCCAGGTTGTGTGCTCGGATAAAGGGTCTGGTATGGATTTTTAGGGGGACCCCCACGTCAATTTTTTTTTTAATTTGACGCGGGGTTCCCCTTAATATCCATACCAGACCTGAAGGGCCTGGTAATTGAATTTAGGGGAACCCCATGCTTTTTTTTATCATTGAATGAATTGTCGGCTCCCGTAACACAGAGAACACTCATTGAGTGTTCTCTGTATTACGCCGCAAGTGATTTTAAAAGACTTTTTTTTTTCCTGCAGAAATGACACTTTGTGCAGGGACAGTTCTAAGCACGGGAAACATGCATCCCTTCACAGGCATACTATAGACACCCCCCAGGTACGAAATTTAAAGAAATATTACACTTTTATTGTTTCACTTTAATCATTATTAAAGTGGTTGTAAGCCCTTACAAACCACTCTGACCTACAGGTAAGCCTAGATTAAGGCTTACCTGTAGGTCCAAGAAATATCTCCTAAACCTATATGGTTTAGGAGATATTTACCTGAAGACAGCCACCGACGATATGCCGGGAGTGACATCATCGCTGCTCCGGCGAATCACAGCGCCAGAGCAGCAAGACCCACCAAGAAGATGGACGCTCGGAACTACAGGGGACAGCGGTGACTTTGCTGGCTCCTGTGTCAGGTAAGTGACACATAATGGACTACTGTGCGATGCATAGTAGTCCATTATGCTTTACCTTTGCAGGGAATGAAAAAGGAAGTAAACTCATCAGGGTTTACTTCCTCTTTAAAATCACTGCTCCTGAAAAACGGCTGTTTTTAAAACGTATTTTTGCATTGATCCATGTCCCCTGGGGAAGGACCCAGGTTCCCAAACACTTTTTAGGACAGTAACTTGCATATTAGCCTTTAAAATTAGCACTTTTTAGATTTTGAACATTGGAGTCCCATAGACTTTAATAGGGTTCTAAAGTTCACACGAAGTTTAGTTCTGTTCGCAGGTTCTGGTGCGAACCGAACAGGGGGGTGTTCGATTCATCCTTAACTGGAACTTTCCAAAATGGACCCTGTGTGGTCCACATAAATTAACCTGTAACAAATTTAGACAAAGGTTTACTCCTCCGTTGCGGAATAAAGAAATAAGGACCTATGGTCACTATCAGTAAGCCCTGTTTGGCTACTGTTGTGTAAGTTAAAAAATGTTCACTCTGGCGTTAATATCCACACATATATGTAAGATGACGACAAGTGTAAGATGTAACTGTTAATACATGTATGTAATATCTTTTTATTTTTGACAAAATCAATAAATATATATTAAAAAAAAGAAAAATGTACATATGCATATGGTCATGTCACATGAGCTTTTTTTTGTTTTTGTTTTTTGCTTTGATTTTTCTAACTGACAAAAAAAATCATATTTTAAATGTGTGAACCCTTCGCTGCCCAGGATAATTATATACCGTATAATGAAATTATATATAATGTTTGGGGGTCCTAAGTCATTTTCTAGCATAAAAAAACCCCAGATTTTTAACTTGTAAACACCAAATCTCAGAAAGAGGCTCGGTCCTTAACCACTTCAATACCAGGCACTTAAACACTTTCCTGCCCAGACCAATTTTGAGCTTTCAGCGCTGTCGCACTTTGAATGACAAATGCGCGGTCATGCTACACTATACCCAAATAAATTTTTTATCATTTTTTTCCCACAAATAGAGCTTTCTTTTGGTGGTATTTGATCACCTCTACAGTTTTTATTTTTTGCGCTCCAAATAAAAAAAAACGAAAATTTTGAAAAAAAAATTTTTTTTTTGTTTCAGTTTCAAAACTTTGTAAATAAGTACGTTTTCTCCTTCACTGATGGGCACTGATGGGGCTACACTGATAGGCACTGATAAGGCGGCACTGATGGGCACCAATGATGTGGCACCAGTGAAGTGGCACTGATGAGGTGGCATTGATGGACACTGACAGGCGACACTGACAGGCGACATTGATGGGCGACACGGATGGGCGACACGGATGGACACTGATAGGTGGCACAAATTTACACTGATAGCTGGCACGGATTGGCATGGATGGGCGGCACAGATGGGCATGGATAGGCGGCACAGATGGGCATGGATAGGCGGCACAGATGGGCATGGGTGGGCACTGATAGGCGGCATGGGTGGGCACTGATAGGTGGCACAGGTGGGCACTAATAGGCGGCACAGGTGGGTACTGATAGGCGGCACAGGTGGGCACTCATAGGCAGCATTGGTGTTATACTGTACTAATGGATGCCAATCAGTGCCAAACAATAATGCATGCCAATCAGTGATGCCCATTGTGGGCACTGATTGGCATCCATTATGGGCACTGATTGGCATCCATTGTGCTGACTGGCATCCCTGGTGGTCTAGGGAGGATTACCTTTTGCTTAGCATCCCTGGTGGTCTGGTGGCGTCCCTGGTGGTCCAGTGTGGGCATCCTCGGGGGGCTGTCCTGATAATCGATCAGCACAGCCCCCCCTGTCAGAGGAGCAGCCGATCGTCTCTCCTCTACTCGCGTCTGACAGACGCGAGTGAGGAAAAGCCGATCACCGGCTCTTCCTATTTACACTGTGATCAGCCGTGATTGGACACGGCTGATCACGTGGTAAAGAGCCTCCGTCGGAGACTCTTTACCGAGATCGTAGTTGCCGGGTGTCAAACTGACACCCCGCAACAATGATCTCCACGATGCGCGCCCCCGGGGGCGCGCAACGGCTCATAATTCTGATGACGTCATATGACGTCCGATCAGGATTATGAAACCACTTTGCCACCGTCAATTTGTAATAGGGCGGGCGGCAAGTGGTTAAATGGTGACCATAAATAAGCTTTACATCATAATTTTGTAAAGAATACGATTCAAGAATAAAATACAAATGAGACTCAGATTCTGTGCCTCTCCGCTCCTCCTCTGAACTCTGAGACCTTTCTTTCCACATGAAATGCTAAATTTTCCATGGTTTGTGATGATTTGGGGAGCCATGTCCTCTGCTGGTGTTGGTCCATCGAGGCCAAAGTTGGGCGCAGCCTTCTAGCAGGAAATTCTAGAGTACTTTAGATATGTGCAGTCCGTTTTAGTCCAAATTTGTTTTTCAATGAAATTCGACTAATTCGTAAATATTCGAATTAACAAAAACCTGTTTAAAAATTTATTGCCGAAAAAGGAAAATTTGTAAATTCTTAAATTCAAAAACCCTAAAATAATGTAGCAAGGTCCCAGCCCTCCTTCTGTCTAATGAGAACCTCCAGGGCCAGAGATAGCTGACATCCTTCTATATGTAGTGGGTTGCAAGGTATAGCGAGTGTAACGCAAGGTAGATTCATGGACACTTCTTGAATGCAAACAGATTTTATTTCTCTTGAACAATGGGAGAGAGGGTTTAGGGCCAGGACACCGATTGGTAGGTGCAATGTTAATTGACAGACTCCGAGACTTCTACAGGAGGATAGCCATGCAGGGAAAGGCATCCAGCAAGATGCCACATCTGCATGTGTAGGAATGCTGTCTCCTATGGCAACCGCCTTTAAGAGTTCCTAACACAGTTTGTAACGGTTCCTTTGCTTCCCCTACAATAATTTCTTGTGGTTCTTCACTCAACTGAGTTCCCGGTCTCTCTTGCTGTCTAGACTTGCTGATCCAGTACCACCGGATCCTCTGAGCTCTTCGAATGCTCACTTTCAGTATCTTCCTCAAGCATCAAGGCCGCTTCCCTGCTGGGTTTCTATCTTGGCACTCCAGATCAAGCTTTACACCACTGGCCCGATTGGTCCCTGGCTTGGCACACAAGGCTGCCCTGCAAGCGTCACCTCCGCTGACTGGGTCCCTGGCTTGGCACCTGCTGAAGTTTCCAGATTCTTCACCATCCCCGGTTGGTGAAGAATGCTGCTCCAGTACTTGCTTCAGATACTCATAGTGGTCCCTGGTAATAAGGTGGCTGGTCCCTTAGTGGCGACAGCTTCCCCTCTACCGTGACCATGACAGGTTCTCTGGCTGGCAGAACCGTCCATTCTGGTTGGACTGAAAGCCACAATCCCAACCCTGCTCTGCTCTCTTGCTTCTGGATAGGCCATCAGACAGCCTAGCAACCAGATGCCCACAGGATAGGCCCAATCTCCAGCCTAGCAACTCAGGGCAGCACCACACATGTCCACCCAGACAGCCGTCCAGGTGGTACAGAACCCCGATCACCTTACTCCACCTAAATATATAGACTTTCCCAGCAGGCCAAGAGGTTTAAGAAAACCCCTTCCCGTTGGCTGAGATACCCTATATACTCATAAGCTGCCATTGCATTGCCCTCTTTTCTAATGCCACCAAATGCCCGGCCACCTAGTGACAAAAGAGTGAAATCAATTGATCCTCAACAATTGGCCCAGGGTAGCTATACCTGGCAGGTAAAATTAGGAGCAACCCTGAATGAACATCTGAATGATTCAGAGGAGAACTCTGTGAAAGTGTTGTGGTCAGAGGAGACCAAAATCAAGCTCTTTGGCATCAACTCACCTCGCCGTGTTTGGCGGAGGAATACTGCCTATGACCCCAAGAACACCATCCCCACTGTCAAACATGGAGGTGGAAACATTATGCTTTGGGGTTTTTTCTGCTAAGGGGACAGGACAACTTCACTACATCAAAGGGACAATGAATGGGGCCCCTTAGAGGCGCATTCACAAAGGTGGCAGGTGATCGGGAGTGGAAAACCGCCACGGGGCCATGTACAGTACCATCAAATCTTGGGTGAGAACCTCCTTCCCTCAGCCAGGGCATTGAAAATGGGTCGTGGATGGGTATTCTGGCATGACAATGACCCAAAACTCACAGCCAAGGCAACAAAGGAGTGGCTCAAGAAGAAGCACATTAGGATCCTGGAGTGGCCTAGCCAGTCTCCAGACCTTAATCCCATAGAAAATATGTGGAGGCAGCTGAAGGTTCGCGTTACCAAACGTCAGCCTGGAAACCTTATTGACTTGGAGAGGATTTGCAAAGAGGAGTGGGACAAAATCCCTCCTGAGATGTGTGCAAACCTGGTGGGGCCAACTACAAGAAACATCTGACCTCTGTGATTGCCAACAAGGGTTTCTCCACCAAGTACTAAGTCATGCATTGCGAAGGGGTCAAATACCTAATACTTATTTCACTGTATATATTTCTATTGTTTTAATGTTATAATCTGGATTGGTGTCTCTCCATCCAGTCCTGAGATTTACACAGTTCTGCCATGTAGCACAGGGAACCCAACCACACAGAAAGGTGCCACCACCTTCACACAGACAATAGGTGTTCGGGAGAGTATACAACCACCTATTATTATCTATATTACTATTATATTATAGGAATTGGGGTTCCATCTAGTTCTAAAATGTACACAGCTCCACCATATAGCACACAGAGTCCCATCAAACAGACAGGGGCCACCACCTGAAAGTGTTTTGTTTTTTTCCCCCAAAAAAAATTGCGTTTGAAAAAACCGCTGCGCAAATACAGCGCGACCTAAAAAAATTACAACGCCCACCATGTTATTCTCTAGGTCCTCTGCTAAAAAAAAAAAAAAAAAATATATATATATATATATATATATATATATATATATATATATATATATATATATATATATATATATATATATATTTATGGTGTGGAGCCCTCTGACCGATACAGATAAGGATGACAAACAAGGATAACATAAACTCGCTTGCTTGAAATGGACCTGAAAGTGTGCCCTGGTCTAACGTACGGTATACCAAGAATAAGGGGGCACACCTTAAAATGAAATGAATATGAAATGGGTGAAATGAGTACTCATATGAGGAGTATGCTAGAGAAAAGCCCTGATAAAGGGGACGGGTGGGCGGGTATCGCGCACCGGAACCGACGAGGAAGATGGGCGAACGGCAGGTTATATATTCCACCGGGCTCCTCCCATAATTTCAGGCCACCATACTGGCCTTTCTATTTATGGTGTGGAGCCCTCTGACCGATACAGATAAGGATGACAAACAAGGATAACATAAACTCGCTTACTTGAAATGGACCTGAAAGTGTGCCCTGGTCTAACGTACGGTATACCAAGAATAAGGGGGCAAAAACACTCAGGTAGGGGATGCATTTTATTGAATCAAAACTGTTACTGGGTAAGTTTGACAAAGGCCTGGGCCATCTCAATTTGCGGATTGGGTATGTAACGGGCAAAACAGGAGGACTTCCATCTACCCAACTTTTTGATAACATGGACCGGGACCCCTTGGCGGGAGGCCGTTGAAGCTGCCCCGATACGAAATGACTGTCCTGAATAGTGAGCAGGATTGAGGTGAAGGATGCCCAGGAGTATCCTGACATGCTCCATGAACTGGGCTGCGTTGAGAGGTTTCGAGTGAAAGGGCAGAAACGTACTAGTTCCTGGTTGGTCAGCCAAAAGGGTCAACAAGCGGGCGAGAATGGCGACCGGGTACCAGCGGTTGTTGGACTTATAGAAGTGTATGTCCGTACCCGAGCCAAGCTGCTGTGTCTTGGAGACTGCCAAGTGTACGACGAAATGGTCTTTGAATCGGACCAGGTGGCGCCTGCACAGCATGCGTGCTGTGAGGCCACTACCAGTAAACCCGCCCGGCCGCAAGAAGCCGCAGAAGGCCAGGTGCACGGCCGCTTGTAAATGACACTAACGTGGAGACCGAAAAGGTGCAGTGGCCAGGATATCTGACATATTTCTAAAACGTCTCCTGTGATAGGCAGTCGTTTGGTGCCGGCCATCGGCTGGCGCTTCTGGATACCGCGCATAACAGCCTGAACGGCGTGGTAAAATAAGGAGGGTACGGTAGGGTCCTGGAGGGAGGTGAAATGTTATACACCGGTCAGGTATAGCCGGATCGTATTAAGGATAACGCCAACTGCGAGTGGCAGTAGGAAATGAAGGCTATGACTTGCTTGACACGGGACGTCTCTGTGCTGTGATAGGTGATTAAGCGGTTAAAGGCCCTCCAGGCTAATTGATAGGCCTTGAGGTTATTTGCGGGAAAGGGAGTGATCAATGAGTTGAGTAGCCGCTAGGAGGTGAGGGGCTAATCCAGGGTCAGCTGAGACCAGTCCGGGTAGCTGCTGATGTTGGTCCGGCTCCGGGTACCTGAACGAAAACGAGACAAGGTTAAAGCGGGAGAGGGCGTCCGCTGCCTGATTGAATTTACCGGGGATAAAGGAACAACGGATGTTGAACTGAAACAACAACAAGAGCTGGACCAGTCGACGTAGGAAGGACATAATCAACAGAGAGGACGCCTTGGCGCAGCCAGGAATTGCCAGTAACTGGGGAGGCCAGGGAGCTGCGAGCCAGAGGTGGCCAAAAACAGCCGCAAGCCCGTGGAGGCCGCTGCGTCGGTCATCACCTGGGGGGAAAGGGAAGACACGGAGGGAATGAACAGGGAGACGCCATTCCCAGATGATAGGAATTCCTCCCGCATAGCAAGGACTGCTATTGCCGCGGGATCCAGGCTGAGGACTTGCTCTGGATCCTGTGAGAGGGACAGTAAGACCAACAGGCATGACACAAAGGCGCAACCCTGAGGGATGATGCGCATAGGGAAACTCGACATGCCGTGTAGGGACTGTAGGTGTCTTTTGGATGACTAGACTGGGGAATATGCGAGGATATTATATGCCCCTAAAGATGGTAGTTGTGATGGGCGAGCGTTTGCCGTTGGCTATGGGCTGATGCCTCTGGATGCCTCGTAGTGGGGATCTTGCTGTATGGGCCGAATGACAGATTGCTCTCCGTGCACTGTAAGGATAAGAAATGCTGAACGCTGGCTAGAAATAGCCTGGGCGTGCTACAGGAAGAAGCCAGTTGCGTGTGTCAACATGATCCTGGTGCGGGACGGAAGTTGAACTCAACTGTCCTAAGGAAGAGACGAGTAGGCAGACAACAGTGAGTGGTTTGTAAGGAAAGCCACATGAGACGAGTGGCCAATTAAGTGCTGCTGAAAATGACGTGTAGCCAGTTCGTGTGCCACTGAGAACGTGCTTGCCAACGAATGAT
Source organism: Lithobates pipiens (assembly GCF_037356315.1). Lineage (NCBI taxonomy): Eukaryota > Metazoa > Chordata > Amphibia > Anura > Ranidae > Lithobates > Lithobates pipiens. The sequence continues at coordinate 452,971 of NW_027507882.1, forward strand.
TGCAAGAAGTTATGCTAAGTCGCGAGCCTTGGTATGACCAAAAGTGTGTTAAACGTGTGCTTGCGACAATTGCCCGGGAGTTTGTCACTGGAGATGTGTACGTAGTGACTGCGAGCCATTCGTGTTACCGCATGTGCACTGCGAAGACTGCAGGAGTTGTGCTTGAATGTATGTTTTGGACGCGTGCTTGCAAGATGTTACCCAGGATGCGTGCTTGCTATGATTGCAAGATGTTATGCTAGGATGCGTGCCTGCGACTAATGCAAGGAGTTATGCCAGGACTCGTGCTTGCAACGATTGCAAGGAATTATGGTAGGTCACATGGGTAGCCAGGCCGGAAAGACAGAAGTCCATCCAGTCCCACCACAAATCAAAATAAATAAGGTATCACACAACCCGACACACCCAATTCTACGCCCGCAGCTGATCCAGAGGAAGGCAAAAACCCCCAACAGAGCATAGCCCAATTTGCTACAGCAGGGGAAAAAATTCCTTCCTGACCCCTCGAGAGGCAATCGGATTTTTCCCTGGATCAACTATTCCTATAAATATAAGTACCCCGTAATACAACGTACCTTCAGGAAGGTATCCAGGCTTTCCCCAAAGCAATCTATCGTGCAGCCAGAAGTGCCTGCCAACAATGATTGCCATAAGTTGTGCCTGGACATCTGCTTGCAACGATTGCAAGAGGTCTATGCTTGAATGCGTGCTTGCCATGATTGCAAGAGGTCTATGCTCGAGTGCGTGCTTGTAATGAGTGCAAGAGGTCTATGCTCAAATGCGTGCTTGCGATGATCGCAAGAGGTCTATGCTCGAATGCGTGCTTGCAACGATTGCAAGAGGTCTATGCTCGAATGCATACTTGCAATGAGTGCCAGAGGTCTATGCTCGAATGTGTGCTTGCAATGATTGCGAGAAGTCTATGCTCGAGTGCGTGTTTGCGATGATCGCAAGAGGTCTATGCTCAAATGCGTGCTTGCGATGATTGCAAGAGGTCTTATGCTCGAATGCGTGCTTGCAATGATTGCAAGAGGTCTATGCTCGAATGCCTGCTTGCAAGGAGTGCCAGAGGTCTATGCTCGAATGCATGCTTGCAATGAGTGCCAGAGGTCTATGCTCGAATGTGTGCTTGCAATGATTACGAGAAGTCTATGTCTGGATGCGTGCTTGCCATGATTGCAAGAAGTCTACGCTTGGATGTGTGTTTGCAACGATTGCAAGAAGTCTACGCTTGTATGTGGAGAAAACGGCGAGACCCGCCTAAACGAAGCTGTGTTTCCCTTCCGAGGCAACTAATAATGAAATGAGGCCGAGGAGCAAGGCCCCCAGTAGGCGTCCAAGCATTGAAGAATCAACTGGACCCAAACCGGGAAGCGGTATGTGACAGTGAAATGAGAGAACCTGCCATGACAGAGATCCAGATCGCCATGCCACAACTTGCGACCGAGCACGAAACGGATTCTGGAGCATGTACTGAAATGAGGCCATTCCTGGGGCACGCCGAGACGAATTTGGTACACAGATGTGACTATTCGTACCGGAACGTGATAGGTGAAATGAAATGAAAACCCATGACAAAGACAAGAATCAGAGGACGAGCCCTTGAACCAAACAGATGAATCCTGTCTTTGGAGCATGTACTGAAATGAGGCGTAGCAGCTGGGCACACCAGAACGAATCAGTGCATAAAAACAAAATGCGACAGGATTCGAATTGGAGCGTAATAAGTGACAGAAATGATATGCCATGACAGAGACAAGATTCAACGACTGGACTGATGGTTACAACAAAGAATCCGTCTCTGGAGCATGTACTGAAATGAGGCGTAGCAGCTGGGCACACCGGGACGAATCGGTGCATAAATAAATGCAACAGGATTCGAATCGGAGCGTAATAAGTGACAGAAATGATATCCCATGACAGAGACAAGATTCAACGACTGGACTGATGGTAGCAATAAAGAAACCGTCTCTGGAGCATGTACTGAAATGAGGCGTAGCAGCTGGGCACACCAGAACGAATCGGTGCATAAAAAATGCGACAGGATTTGAATTGGAGTGTAATAAGTGACAGAAATGATGTCCCATGACAGAGACAGGATTCAACGACTGGACCGTAGGTTACAAAGAATCCGTCTCTGGAGCATGTACCGAAATGAGGCGTAGCAGCTGGGCACACCAGGACGAATCGGTGCATAGAAGAATGCGACAGGATTCGAATTGGAGCGTAATAAGTGACAGAAATGGTATGCCATGACAAAGACAAGAATCAGGGACCGTGCGTGAACCTGCGAGTGATTCAGTCTCTGGAGCATGTACAGAAATGAGGCCGAACCCTGGGGCACTTCAAAGCGAATCGGTGCACCAGAGGTGCGACAGGATTCGCGCCGGAGTGCGACTAGTGACAGAAATGATTTGAAACGGTAGAAATGACTGGGAGTGAAATGATTTGAAATGAGATGAAATGAGATACATAACATAACTGCATGAATGAAGAGATATATATTCGAACTGGAGCAGACCAAGCGAAACGTGCCGACTGCTTGCCTTGTCGTAACAAGCAGTCGGTTGTGAGTCGAACGATTCGACCGATACTAATAGAAATGCTCGGGCAGTCGAATGGTTTCGAATGCCGTACCTGCGAATGAATCGCCTGACGTGGCGTAATCGAACGTGTCGAAAGGTGATAACGACTACATCGAAAGTAGAAAACAGTGACATGCGTACGAGGGCCACAGTAAAACATTCGATTTGAAAAGAAGCGAGCGGTTCGTGAGTACAGGGAATGTTGATGGTACATCGAAATACGTAAATTGAAAAGGGGGTGCCGAAGCCAAACCTGCGACAGCCGGCCCAACGTGTAACGACAAATTCGATGGGTACGACGACACTCCGACGGCGAAACTCACGGACGCTGATGAACGGGAAGACGAGTTGTCAAGACGGAAACGAATAACGTGGGAACTCACGAACAGGCTCACTGCGTCTGGTCTGGATAGTCGGCCCTTGATATCTGACGTATCAGGTATCGCGCACCGGAACCGACGAGGAAGATGGGCGAACGGCAGGTTATATATTCCACCGGGCTCCTCCCATAATTTCAGGCCACCATACTGGCCTTTCTATATATATATATATAATGCTGGGGGAGGGTTCTAAGTAATTTTCTTGCACAAAAAAAGTCAATTGATTTTTACATGTAGGAGCGAAGTGACAGAAACTGGTTAATAAAACGGGAAATGCCAACCGCGGCAAAACCGCGCGGGGGGGGGGGGGTGGGGGGAACACTGCGTTCTCTTTCTGCAGCTTCTCCTTTGAAGTCTATTGAACCAGAGAAACGCAGGGTTTAAAAAAAAAAAAGTCTCTGACCCGTTCCAAAGAGCTCAGTGCTCACCAGGGATGCCGATCGGTGCCCATTAGGGATGAAAAAAAAAAGCATAGATGTGATCGTGTCCCATAGGAAGCCATGTTAGATGGACTGTAGTGTGTTTCTGCAAAAAACAAAAACAAAAAAACGCATAGGTGTGAAGCGCCACCGTCGTCTGTCCCGGTGTTTTCTCAACTCCAGTCCTCAAGGCGCCCCCACACACGTCGTGTTTTCAGGCTTCTCCATTATTCTGCACAGGTGATTTGATCGGTTTCGCTGCCTTTAGTAACCACAACAGCCGTTTTCATCGGAGGGAAATCCTGAAAACATGACCTGTCGGGGCAACTTGAGGACTGGAGCTGAGAAGAAAACGCTCTATCCCAGTGTGCCAGCTTTGTGAATGGAGTCTATTCAACGTTGAGCCCCCCCCCCCCCTCCTGATGTGGGTGGAGCCTTCCCTGATCTTCCTGTCATTCTGGCTGTTTCTAAGGAGACGAAGAAAAAACAGCCCAGAGGCCAACAACAGCCAGAGTAAGGTGCCCGGGATCAGCTCTCGGCATCCATCGGTTGGGGTTCCTGTGTGGAGAGGCGGATGAGGAAGGAGGGACGGACAGGTGACTGGCGCAGGTACACCGGGCCTGGTAGGGGGGGAATGTGGGGCGGTGTGGCACCCCTACACGGCTCCAGAGATACGTGGGGGGGATTTATTAAAGGCAAATAGGCTATTTACTAGCAAGGGAAGTTGCACTTTGCAAGGGAATTTCCCCCCTAGAGTTTAATGCGGGGACATGCAATTAGTGGACCTCCAGCTGTTGCAGAACCACAAGTCCCATGAGGCATAGCAAGACTCAAGCCACAAGCATGAAACCCAGAGGCAGAGGCGTGATGGGACTTGTAGTTCTGCAACAGCTGGAAGTCCGCTAATTGCATCTCCCTAGTTTAGTGAATGAGGTTTTGTCCACCATCCAATCATGTGCAAGCAAAAATAATTTTTTTGGGGTTTTTTTTTTACATACTTTCCAAGGATGCATGTGAACTGGTGCAAACAGACAGCTTCCACTGTACCTGGATGAGGCAAAGTCGCATGTAACTGGGCGGCATGCAAACAGCAGTTTTGTAGTGGTTTGTACAATGGCTGCTCCTCTGAATTGGACAATTGGCTGCGGGCAGAACCACTGTCCCCAGAAGCAAGTTGCAGGCCAGGGTCGAGTCAGAGTCCCTAATTGTAAGGAACTGCCCAAACGAGGGTCTGCTTATAAACAGTGGCTGCACCGGCCATTGGTTTGTACAATGGATGCCGCCTCTGGACACAGCGGCACTGTGGTCCTTGGTCACATGTGAACTAGACAACCGCCACCACCCCCCTCGAGTCCCACCGCCACCACCCCCCTTTTGACTCCCACCGCCACCATCCCCCTTGAGCCCCACCGCCACCACCCCCCCTTCAGTACAACCACCACCACCCCCCTCGAGTCCCACCGCCACCACCCCCCCTCAAGCCCCACTGTCACCACCCCCCTCGAGCCCCACCGTCACCAACCCCCTCGAGCTCCACCACCCCCCCTTCAGTACAACCGCCACCACCCCCTGAGTCCCACTGCCACCACCCCCTCTAGAGTACAACTGCCACCAACCCCCCACAAGTCCCACCGCCACCCCCCCTCGAGTCCCACCACCACCACCCCCCCTCCAGTACAACCGCTACAACCCCCCTCCAGTACAACCGCCGCCACCCCCCCTCGAGCCCTACCTCCACCACCCCCTAGAGTCCCACCGCCACTACCCCCTCGAGTCCCACCGCCACCATTCCCCCCTAGAGTCCCACTACCCCCCTCCAGTACAACCGCTACACCCCCCTCCAGTACAACCGCCGCCACCCCCCCTCGAGTCCCACCGCCACCACCCCTCGAATGCCACTGCCACCACCCCCCTCCAGTACAACCACAATGAATGAATGAATGAATGAATGAAATACTTATATAGCGCACAATGCGAACTGAATCGCCTCTAGGCGCTGTGGCGAGCTTTGATCATCTGCTAAAAGAGGAAGGTCTTGAGTTTTTTCCTAAAAGCCAGGTGATTTTCTTCCAGGCGGATGTTGATTGGTAGAGCATTCCATAGCCGAGGCCCTTGGACAGCGAATCTCCGATCACCCTTGGATTTATACCGGGCTTTGGGCACGAGGAGGAGGTTTTTGTTGGCTGATCGAAGACTGCGGTTTGGTGTGTAATGATTTATTTTCTCCATTAGGTATTGCGGAGCTTCTCTATGCACGCATTTGTGGGTGAGGCAAAGGGTCTTGAACGTGATCCGATTTTTTACGGTTAGCCAATGTAAGCTCCTCAGTGAAGGAGAAATGTATTCCCAGGGTTTTTTTCCTGTTATCAGCCTTGCCGCCGTGTTTTGGATCAGTTGTAATCGCGCAAGTTGATATTGTGGTAATCCTATGTAAAGCGAGTTTGCGTAGTCCAGTCCTGAATTAATAATCAATCACCCCCCTCGAGTCCCACCGCCACCACCCCCCCTCCAGTACAACCGCCACCACCCCCCTTGAGTTCCACTGCCACCACCCCCCCTTGAGTCCCACTGCCACCACCCCCCCCCTCCAGTACAACTGCTACCACCCCCCTCCAGTACAACCGCCGCCACCCCCCCTCGAGTCCCACCTCCACCACCCCTCGAGTCCCACTGCCACCCCCCCCCTCCAGTACAACCATCATCAACCCCCCTTGAGTCCCACCACCACAACCGCCACCCCCCTCCAGTACAACCACCACCACCCCCCCTCGAGTACAAATTCTACCACCCCCCTCCAGTACCACCAACCCCCTCCAGTACAACCGCTACAACCCCCCCTCCAGTACAACCGCTACCACCCCCTTCTAGTACAACCACCCACCCTCCAGTACACCCTCCAGTACAACCGCCAACACCCCTCCTCGAGTACCACCACCCCCCTCCAGTAAAACCGCTACCACCCCCTCGAGTACCACCACCCCCTCCACTACCACTGCCACCACCCCCCTCCAGTACAACCGCTACCACCTCCTCGAGTACCACCGCTACCAGCCCCCCTCCAGTACAACCACTACCAGCCCCCCCCCCCAGTACAACCTCTGCTATGAACGCAGCAGCACACTGCGCTATGGTAAGACTGCATGCAAACTGGATATTAGCTACAGCCAGAACCGCTTGCGTCTGGGCACAAGTTGACCCTTCTGGATGCAGCAGCATTCTATGTTAAGGCTGTATGCAGCTGGACTATCAGCTATGGCCAAAACCATCAAGCTTCTCGCCCATAAAGCAGCCCATTGAGCTAAATGGGGTGCCCTACGTGCAACGCATGGAATCGCATAAAACATCACACACACTCTGATGGTGTGCATGGAGTCTAAGGCCAGGTTTCGCATTTGCATTTTCCCACAACACGCAGAAATGCCCTGCCTTTTTGCAGATGTTCATAATGGATAATTCTTAATGGAACCTCCCATGCATCTGGTAACACACGCACTTTAATGCGCGCCAAAACGCAAGGTGTTGCAGCACAACGCATTTCAGCGTGATTTCTCAAAAGTGTCAGTGACTTATTTTTTACTGTTTTTTGTGCGTATAGCCCATTGAAATAATGGTACCAATAGAGCCTTACAACTTGTATTTATAAAGTCACTGGTCCCCAATAGGTGGTAATTAAAATGGCAAGAGTCATCTTGAATCATCTGCGTGGTGACGTTACATTGCACTTTAATGTACGTTCCTCCTACAAAAGCTCAGTGGTTGGTTCTTCCAACTTGTGGCTGTAAATTTACTGAGCTTCGGAAATAATTCTCAATCATTTCCTCGTGACATTTATCACGTCACCGCCCCCCATAGGTGGTGACTAACACGGCAAGGCGCATATTGAATCATCTGCGTGGTGACGTTGCATTACATTTTAATGTATGTGCCTCCTGAAAAAACTCAGTAGTTGGTTCTTAATTGTAGCTGCAAGCTCAACAATGAGGGAGATTCCGACATAACATTCCCAAGCACGGCATCAAGACTAGTGATGGATGAACTTCCGACGGGACGTTTCGCGAACACGGCCGATAGTTCGTGAACCGTAACGTTCGTGGCGGGCCCCATTAACTTCAATGGGAGGCGAACTTTGCAAACCTATAGGTCAAATTTGCAGCCACAAAATAATTACTAGCTGTGCAAACATAGTCCCACCACATGGCCAATGACATAGCACATGTATGAGATGAATCTGGGATCGACAACTACAAGCATTCTTTTTTTATATGTGAAATTGTGACAATTCAGGACTGTGGAGCGCATGAAGGCAATGGAGGAGAGGGAAGGTCAGGGTAGGCAAAGAAGAGGGTGCAGGAGATGATCACCAGCAGCGTGACATACAGCAATGACACCTGCACCGTGATATACAGCACTGACACCAGCACCGTGATAGAGAGCACTGACATCAGCAGCGTGACATACAGCAATGACACCTGCACCGTGATAGAGTGATCTGACACCAGCACCGTGATAGAGAGCACTGACATCAGCAGCGTGACATACAGCAATGACACCTGCACCGTGATAGAGTGATCTGACACCAGCACGGTGATAGAGAGCACTGACATCAGCAGCGTGACATACAGCAATGACACCTGCATCATGATAGAGTGATCTGACACCAGCACCGTGATAGAGAGCACTGACATCAGCAGCGTGACATAAAGCACTGACATCAGCAGCGTGACATAAAGCACTGACACCAGCACCGTGATATACAGCACTGACACCAGCACCGTGATAGAGAGCACTGACATCAGCAGCTTGACATACAGCAATGACACCTGCATCATGATAGAGTGATCTGACACCAGCACCATGATAGAGAGCACTGACATCAGCAGCGTGACATAAAGCACTGACACCAGCACCGTGATATACAGCACTGACATCAGCAGCGTGACATACAGCAATGACACCTGCACCGTGATAGAGTGATCTGACACCAGCACGGTGATAGAGAGCACTGACATCAGCAGCGTGACATACAGCAATGACACCTGCATCATGATAGAGTGATCTGACACCAGCACCGTGATAGAGAGCACTGACATCAGCAGCGTGACATAAAGCACTGACATCAGCAGCGTGACATAAAGCACTGACACCAGCACCGTGATATACAGCACTGACACCAGCACCGTGATAGAGAGCACTGACATCAGCAGCATGACATACAGCAATGACACCTGCATCATGATAGAGTGATCTGACACCAGCACCATGATAGAGAGCACTGACATCAGCAGCGTGACATAAAGCACTGACACCAGCACCGTGATATACAGCACTGACATCAGCAGCGTGACATACAGCAATGACACCTGCACCGTGATAGAGTGATCTGACACCAGCACCGTGGTAGAGAGCACTGACATCAGCAGCGTGACATAAAGCACTGACACCAGCACCGTGATATACAGCACTGACACCAGCACTGTGATATACAGCACTGACACCTGCACCCTAAGCAGCCCCAGGAGGAAGTCAGCATAGCACAGGGATGGTGGGAGCCCCTCATAATGAGCATAGCACAGGGATGGTGGGAGCCCCTCATAATATGCACAGCAGAGGTACAGCCCCAGGAGGAAGTCAGCACAGCATAGGGATGGTGGGAGCCGCTCATAATAAGCAGCCCCAGGAGGATGTCAGCATAGCACAGGGATGGTAGGAGCCCCTCATAATAAGCAGCCCCAGGAGGAAGTCAGGACAGCACAGGGATGGTGGGAGCCCCTCATAATGAGCATAGCACAGGGATGGTGGGAGCCCCTCATAATGAGCATAGCACAGGAATGGTGGGAGCCCCATCATAATAAGCAGCCCCAGGAGGATGTCAGCATTAGTGATGGACGAACTTCCGACGGGACGTTTCGCGAACGCGAAACGCGAACGGACACAAACGTTCGCGAAAACGACCGTTCGCCGCGGGCTCCATTGACTTCAATGGGAGGCGAATTTCGCAAACCTTTAGGTCGAATTTGCGGCCACGGGGTAATTATTAGGGGGTAGCACGTAGTCCCACCACCTGGACAATAGCATAATACATGTATGAGGTGAATTTGGGATCGATAACTACAAGCATTTTTTTTTTATTTGGGAAATTGTTCTGACAATTCAGGACTATGGAGCTAATGAAGGCAATGGAGGAGAGGGAAGGTCAGGGACCAGGGTAGGCAAACAAGAGGGTGCAGGAGATACAGAGCACTGACAGCAGCACCGTAATACAGAGCACTGACATCAGCACCGTGACATACAGCGCTGACAGCAGCTCCGTGACATACAGCGCTGACAGCAGCTCCGTGACATACAGCGCTGACAGCAGCTCCGTGACATACAGCGCTGACAGCAGCTCCGTGACATACAGCGCTGACAGCAGCTCCGTGACATACAGCGCTGACAGCAGCACCGTGACATACAGCGCTGACAGCAGCTCCGTGACATACAGCGCTGACAGCAGCTCCGTGACATACAGCGCTGACAGCAGCTCCGTGACATACAGCACTGACAGCAGCTCCGTGACATACAGCGCTGACAGCAGCTCCGTGACATACAGCGCTGACAGCAGCACCGTGACATACAGCGCTGACAGCAGCTCCGTGACATACAGCGCTGACAGCAGCTCCGTGACATACAGCGCTGACAGCAGCTCCGTGACATACAGCGCTGACAGCAGCTCCGTGACATACAGCGCTGACAGCAGCTCCGTGACATACAGCGCTGACAGCAGCTCCGTGACATACAGCGCTGACAGCAGCTCCGTGACATACAGCGCTGACAGCAGCTCCGTGACATACAGCGCTGACAGCAGCTCCGTGACATACAGCGCTGACAGCAGCTCCGTGACATACAGCGCTGACAGCAGCACCGTAAGCAGCCCCAGGAGGAAGTCAGCACAGCACAGGGATGGTGTGATCCCCTCATAATAAGAACCCCCAGGAGGAAGTCAGCACAGCACAGGGATGGTGGGAGCCCCTCATAATAAGAACACCCAGGAGGAAGTCAGCACAGCACAGGGATGGTGGGAACCCCTCATAATAAGCAGCCCCAGTAGAAATATGACACCGCTCAACCTCTTCAAAGAGGAGGGTAGGGGCATATAGTACGGTGTGCTTTTTTGGGTCAGGGAAGTGAGCCAAATGAATTAAGAAGGTCTGTGTGCTTGATTCCAAAAATTGTTTATAGACATATACATGGTCTACTGATCACATGTGTTGAATTCCTCCGAGATCCATGCCTCATTCATTTTTAGAAATGTGAGGTAGTTAACACTGTGGTGAGCTAGGCGAGTACGCTTATCGGTCACAATCCCCCCTGCTGCGCTGAACGTCCTTTCGGACAGGACACTGGATGAGGGGCAAGCCAACAGTTCGATTGCAAATTGGGCAAGCTCTGGCCAGAGGTCAAGCCTGCCCACCCAGTAGTCTAGGGGTTCATCACTCCTCAGAGCGTCCACATCGGCCGTTAACCCAATGTAGTCGGACACCTGACGGTCTAGGCGTTCCCTGATGCTGGATCCGGATGACACCTGTCGATGGGTCGGCTGAAAGAATGACCTCATATCCGAAGTCACCAACACATCTTCAAACCGGCCTCTTCTTGCAGGCGCTGTTGGATTGGTACCCGCAAATCCTTCTCTGGGAGTGGGAATTGCTCCTCTGCCAGCGCACGCAAAAGCAGAATGCAGCATTTCTCGAAGCAAGGCCTGGAAGTGCTGCATTCTGACAGCCCTCTGCGACGGCGGTAACATTTCCGCCATTTTGTGTTTGTACCGGGGGTCTAAGTACGTTGCCACCCAGTACTGGTCCTTGACCCTCATGCTTTTTATACGGGGGTCCCTATTAAAACACTGGAGCATGAAGGCCCCCATTTGCACTAAAGTGGAAGCGGTGTGGTGGCCTGGCTCCTGCTCATCATCCAGGATAATGTCGTCCTCTTCATTCTCCTCTCCCCATCCTCGCACAACAGGGATCCCAGAAAGGTTTAAAGCATGCTCTTCTTGCTCCTGCTCATCCGCCCCGGCACCATCCTCCTCTGACTCCTCATCAGACTCCTGTTGTTGACTTGTCTCAGATAGAGTAGCCCCCCCTGGGAATTCATCCAGCATTGCGACTTCCTCATCTTCCCGCTCCTGCTCCTCCACAGCCTGATCAATGACACGACGCAATGCACGCTCCAGAAAGAAGGCATAAGGTACCATGTCACTGATGGCGCCATGGCTGCGACTGACCAGTTTGGTGATCTCCTCAAATGGCCGCAGAAGTCTGCATGTGTCGCGCATGAGCAGCCACTGGCGCGGTGAAAAAAAACCCAGCTCCCCAGAACCGTTTCTTTCGCAGAGTTCATACAGGTAGACGTTAACTGCACGTTTCTGCTGGAGCAGCCTATCAAGCATATAGAAGGTTGAGTTCCATCGCGTCGGGCAATCGCAAATAAGACGTCTGACCGGCAGATGGTGTCGCCGCTGAATGTCAGCAAGGCGAGCCATGGCCGTGTAAGATCTTCTGAAATGGGCCGAGATTTTCCTTGCCTGCCGCAAGATGTCCTGGACCCCAGGGTATTTGACAAGGAATCGCTGCACGACCAAGTTTAAGACGTGTGCCATGCACGGCACGTGCGTGATTTTGCCCTGTTTCAATGCGCTAAGCAGATTGGCACCGTTGTCACACACCACTTTACCAACTGTCAAATTGAGCGGTGTTAGCCACTCATCTGCCTGTGAACGCAAAGCTGAAAGGAGTGCCGGGCCAGTGTGGCTCTTTGCTTCCAGGCACAACAGACGCAGCACGGCATGGCAACGTCTCACCTGGCATGTGGAATAGGTTCTGGGGAGCTTGGGCGGTGCAGTGGAAGAGACGCTAGCAGCGGAAAAGGAGGAGGCAGCTGAGGAGGAGAGGGAGGAGGATGGAGTAGGAGGAGGAGAAGAAGAGTCAGGCCTGCATGCAATCCGTGGCGGTAAAACCAAATCTACACGGGTGCCACGGGTTACATGCTTGACGGCCGTCAGAAGGTTCACCCAGTGGGCAGTAAAACTGATATACCTTCCCTGCCCGTGTTTGCTAGACCACGTGTCTGTGGTCAGATGTATCTTGGCACCGACACTGTGTGCCAGAGATACATTCACTTGCCGCTGAACATGGCCATATAGCTCTGGGATGCCCTTCTCTGAGAAATACTTCCTTCCTGGGACCTTCCATTGTGGTGTTCCAATGGCCACAAATTTGCGAAAGGCCTCCGAGTCCACCAGTTTATATGGCAGTAGTTGGCGGGCTATGAGTTCTGACAAGCCAGCCGCCAACCGTTGGGCAAGAGGGTTATCCGGCGTCATCATTTTTTTACGCTCAAACATTAGGCCCACGGAAGCCTGCCTTTTTGCAGAAAAATGTGAGCTTGGCGTGATGGAAGGTGGAGTGGAGGACAATTGTGAGGAGAGAGGAGAAGGAGAAGTAGAAGACGAGGCTGGACGGTGAGAGCCTGCAGTGTGGCTTTGTGTGTTCCGTTGCTCCCACTGGGCTCGGTGATGGCTGCTCATGTGCCTTCTTAAGGCGGTCGTCCCTAGGTGAGTATTGGGCTTACCGCGACTAACGCGTTGACTGCAAAGATTGCAGATGGCAACGCTATTGTCAGCAGCGGACACGTTAAAAAAAGCCCACACTGCGGAGCCATGTGCCGGTGTCCTGGGAGCGCCAGATGTGACCGTACATGGTCGATGACTCGCTCCTGATACATTTGCAGTCTGCTTTGTCCCTGCTGTGCAATGTAAGTCATTGCTGCTTCTCCTCCCTATCTGCTGGTCCATATCTCCCTCTGAACTCCCCTCCTCTTCCTCTCTTGTGGGCACCCACGTGACATCACTAGACACGTCATCATCAACGTCACCTTCCCCACCGCTATAAGTAGAGTAGGCAGCAACACCGGGGACCAACCTCCTCCTTGGGCTGATCTGGGTACTGGCGTCAGACTGCTGAGTAGCGCTTGTTGCTACCTCCTCTTCCTGATCCAATACCAAGAGTGGCTGCGCATCAGAAATGTCCTCTTGATATGGATCGGAAAATAATTCCAGTGACTCAAGCGGAAGGTATGTGGTGGTGGTGGTGGTGGTCGTGTTGTTGGTGGTAGTGTCTTTGGGGGTGCACATAGCAGAGAGTGAAGAAGAGGGTGCAGATCGAGAGGATGAGGAGGGTGCAGAAGAGTAAGGCTGAGCGAGCCACTCAACCAAGTCTGGTGCATCCTTTAAAGTAATTGAACGCACCTTCTGCAACTTCCCACTTTGGCTCAAGCCTGTTGCTCCTGCCCTACCCCTACCACCCCTGCGGAAGGGCCTGCCTCTTCCTCTGCATGTCATTTTTTAAATGACCCTGTGACAAAACTCTTAGTCCCTATACCGCTGAAGGACTGCTGCAGTATAGGTGAGCGGTCAGCAGTGGTGCACGTCAACCCTATCTATTGTGGACCTATAGCGGTCCTTACAGAACAGCAGACTGTACCGCACTCAAGCCTATGTACCGTAGCACCCTATACCAAGTTACCAGTCCTTATAAGAACTTTTGTGGACCAAGCAGGTTGTGTATTAGTGTTTAGCAGACTGTACGTCAGTCCCTATACCGCTGAAGGACTGCTGCAGTATAGGGCAGCGGTCAGCAGTGGTGCACGTCAACCCTATCTATTGTGGACCGATAGCGGTCCTTACAGAACAGCAGACTGTACCGCACTCAAGCCTATGTACCGTAGCACCCTATACCAAGTTACCAGTCCTTATAAGAACTTTTGTGGACCAAGCAGGTTGTGTATTAGTGTTTAGCAGACTGTACGTCAGTCCCTATACCGCTGAAGGACTGCTGCAGTATAGGGCAGCGGTCAGCAGTGGTGCACGTCAACCCTATCTATTGTGGACCGATAGCGGTCCTTACAGAACAGCAGACTGTACCGCACTCAAGCCTATGTACCGTAGCACCCTATACCAAGTTACCAGTCCTTATAAGAACTTTTGTGGAACAAGCAGGTTGTGTGTTAGTGATTAGCAGACTGTACGTCAGTCCCTATACCGCTGAAGGACTGCTGCAGTATAGGTGAGCGGTCAGCAGTGGTGCACGTCAACCCTATCTATTGTGGACCGATAGCGGTCCTTACAGAACAGCAGACTGTACCGCACTCAAGCCTATGTACCGTAGCACCCTATACCAAGTTACCAGTCCTTATAAGAACTTTTGTGGACCAAGCAGGTTGTGTATTAGTGTTTAGCAGACTGTACGTCAGTCCCTATACCGCTGAAGGACTGCTGCAGTATAGGGCAGCGGTCAGCAGTGGTGCACGTCAACCCTATCTATTGTGGACCGATAGCGGTCCTTACAGAACAGCAGACTGTACCGCACTCAAGCCTATGTACCGTAGCACCCTATACCAAGTTACCAGTCCTTATAAGAACTTTTGTGGACCAAGCAGGTTGTGTATTAGTGTTTAGCAGACTGTACGTCAGTCCCTATACCGCTGAAGGACTGCTGCAGTATAGGGCAGCGGTCAGCAGTGGTGCACGTCAACCCTATCTATTGTGGACCGATAGCGGTCCTTACAGAACAGCAGACTGTACCGCACTCAAGCCTATGTACCGTAGCACCCTATACCAAGTTACCAGTCCTTATAAGAACTTTTGTGGAACAAGCAGGTTGTGTGTTAGTGATTAGCAGACTGTACGTCAGTCCCTATACCGCTGAAGGACTGCTGCAGTATAGGTGAGCGGTCAGCAGTGGTGCACGTCAACCCTATCTATTGTGGACCGATAGCGGTCCTTACAGAACAGCAGACTGTACCGCACTCAAGCCTATGTACCGTAGCACCCTATACCAAGTTACCAGTCCTTATAAGAACTTTTGTGGACCAAGCAGGTTGTGTATTAGTGTTTAGCAGACTGTACGTCAGTCCCTATACCGCTGAAGGACTGCTGCAGTATAGGGCAGCGGTCAGCAGTGGTGCACGTCAACCCTATCTATTGTGGACCGATAGCGGTCCTTACAGAACAGCAGACTGTACCGCACTCAAGCCTATGTACCGTAGCACCCTATACCAAGTTACCAGTCCTTATAAGAACTTTTGTGGACCAAGCAGGTTGTGTATTAGTGTTTAGCAGACTGTACGTCAGTCCCTATACCGCTGAAGGACTGCTGCAGTATAGGGCAGCGGTCAGCAGTGGTGCACGTCAACCCTATCTATTGTGGACCGATAGCGGTCCTTACAGAACAGCAGACTGTACCGCACTCAAGCCTATGTACCGTAGCACCCTATACCAAGTTACCAGTCCTTATAAGAACTTTTGTGGAACAAGCAGGTTGTGTGTTAGTGATTAGCAGACTGTACGTCAGTCCCTATACCGCTGAAGGACTGCTGCAGTATAGGTGAGCGGTCAGCAGTGGTGCACGTCAACCCTATCTATTGTGGACCGATAGCGGTCCTTACAGAACAGCAGACTGTACCGCACTCAAGCCTATGTACCGTAGCACCCTATACCAAGTTACCAGTCCTTATAAGAACTTTTGTGGACCAAGCAGGTTGTGTATTAGTGTTTAGCAGACTGTACGTCAGTCCCTATACCGCTGAAGGACTGCTGCAGTATAGGGCAGCGGTCAGCAGTGGTGCACGTCAACCCTATCTATTGTGGACCGATAGCGGTCCTTACAGAACAGCAGACTGTACCGCACTCAAGCCTATGTACCGTAGCACCCTATACCAAGTTACCAGTCCTTATAAGAACTTTTGTGGAACAAGCAGGTTGTGTGTTAGTGATTAGCAGACTGTACGTCAGTCCCTATACCGCTGAAGGACTGCTGCAGTATAGGTGAGCGGTCAGCAGTGGTGCACGTCAACCCTATCTATTGTGGACCGATAGCGGTCCTTACAGAACAGCAGACTGTACCGCACTCAAGCCTATGTACCGTAGCACCCTATACCAAGTTACCAGTCCTTATAAGAACTTTTGTGGACCAAGCAGGTTGTGTATTAGTGTTTAGCAGACTGTACGTCAGTCCCTATACCGCTGAAGGACTGCTGCAGTATAGGGCAGCGGTCAGCAGTGGTGCACGTCAACCCTATCTATTGTGGACCGATAGCGGTCCTTACAGAACAGCAGACTGTACCGCACTCAAGCCTATGTACCGTAGCACCCTATACCAAGTTACCAGTCCTTATAAGAACTTTTGTGGAACAAGCAGGTTGTGTGTTAGTGATTAGCAGACTGTACGTCAGTCCCTATACCGCTGAAGGACTGCTGCAGTATAGGTGAGCGGTCAGCAGTGGTGCACGTCAACCCTATCTATTGTGGACCGATAGCGGTCCTTACAGAACAGCAGACTGTACCGCACTCAAGCCTATGTACCGTAGCACCCTATACCAAGTTACCAGTCCTTATAAGAACTTTTGTGGACCAAGCAGGTTGTGTATTAGTGTTTAGCAGACTGTACGTCAGTCCCTATACCGCTGAAGGACTGCTGCAGTATAGGGCAGCGGTCAGCAGTGGTGCACGTCAACCCTATCTATTGTGGACCGATAGCGGTCCTTACAGAACAGCAGACTGTACCGCACTCAAGCCTATGTACCGTAGCACCCTATACCAAGTTACCAGTCCTTATAAGAACTTTTGTGGACCAAGCAGGTTGTGTGTTAGTGTTTAGCAGACTGTACGTCAGTCCCTATACCGCTGAAGGACTGCTGCAGTATAGGGCAGCGGTCAGCAGTGGTGCACGTCAACCCTATCTATTGTGGACCGATAGCGGTCCTTACAGAACAGCAGACTGTACCGCACTCAAGCCTATGTACCGTAGCACCCTATACCAAGTTACCAGTCCTTATAAGAACTTTTGTGGAACAAGCAGGTTGTGTGTTAGTGATTAGCAGACTGTACGTCAGTCCCTATACCGCTGAAGGACTGCTGCAGTATAGGTGAGCGGTCAGCAGTGGTGCACGTCAACCCTATCTATTGTGGACCGATAGCGGTCCTTACAGAACAGCAGACTGTACCGCACTCAAGCCTATGTACCGTAGCACCCTATACCAAGTTACCAGTCCTTATAAGAACTTTTGTGGACCAAGCAGGTTGTGTATTAGTGTTTAGCAGACTGTACGTCAGTCCCTATACCGCTGAAGGACTGCTGCAGTATAGGGCAGCGGTCAGCAGTGGTGCACGTCAACCCTATCTATTGTGGACCGATAGCGGTCCTTACAGAACAGCAGACTGTACCGCACTCAAGCCTATGTACCGTAGCACCCTATACCAAGTTACCAGTCCTTATAAGAACTTTTGTGGACCAAGCAGGTTGTGTATTAGTGTTTAGCAGACTGTACGTCAGTCCCTATACCGCTGAAGGACTGCTGCAGTATAGGGCAGCGGTCAGCAGTGGTGCACGTCAACCCTATCTATTGTGGACCGATAGCGGTCCTTACAGAACAGCAGACTGTACCGCACTCAAGCCTATGTACCGTAGCACCCTATACCAAGTTACCAGTCCTTATAAGAACTTTTGTGGAACAAGCAGGTTGTGTGTTAGTGATTAGCAGACTGTACGTCAGTCCCTATACCGCTGAAGGACTGCTGCAGTATAGGGCAGCGGTCAGCAGTGGTGCACGTCAACCCTATCTATTGTGGACCGATAGCGGTCCTTACAGAACAGCAGACTGTACCGCACTCAAGCCTATGTACCGTAGCACCCTATACCAAGTTACCAGTCCTTATAAGAACTTTTGTGGAACAAGTGAGTTGTGAATGTTTAGCAGACTGCAGCAGAAGGGCAGCAGTCAAGTATAATATCCTTTCTATATTTGGAAGAAAGAATATTATACATGTACAAGCCTATTACTGTACCACTGATACCAGTCCTGAAAAGAACCTTTGTGGAACTAATAATAACAGCAAGTCTTTAAAATTACCCTCACTGCCTGACAACACTGCTTCCTTCCTGTCCCTATACAAATTGGCAAAAAAAGAGAACGATTAGTGGTTACTGGAACAGCTCTTTTGTGGACCTTGATAGTAACAGCTAATGATGATGATGATGATGATGATGATGAAAGACTAATCTGGCTGTCCCTGTAGCATACACCGTCCTTTCCCTTTCTCTAAACTAACAAAAGACACTCAGGCTGCTGCAAGAATCAGCAGCACAGCAAACCTATCAACACCTAACACCTATACCAGTCCTGAAAAGAACTTTTGTGTACCAAATAGCTAGTGGTTTATCTCTCCCTACTCCACACAGGAACCTGTCCCTATCTTAACAGAAGAAAGAATGTAAAATGGCCACCGGATCGGGTGTATTTATAGGTTAGGGGGAATGTACAAGTGTCCATGTGCTGTCATGTCTCAATTGGCTGTCCTGTATCACATGATAAACGTGTCACCAAAGGTTAAAGTTCTTGTATACATTAAACACGTAAGTCCGCCGCGGCGAACGACGGAAAAAGGCGTTCGAACGTGCGGACCGCGAATGTCGGAAATTCGCCGCGAAACGACCGCCGGGCGAACCGTTCGGCCATCACTAGTCAGCATAGCACAGGGATGATGGAAGCCCCTCATAATAAGCAGCCCCAGGAGGAAGTCAGCACAGGGATGGTGGGAGCCCCTCATAATGAGCATAGCACAGGGATGGTGGGAGCCCCTCATAATGAGCATAGCACAGGGATGGTGGGAGCCCCTCATAATATGCACAGCAGAGGTACAGCCCCAGGAGGAAGTCAGCACAGCACAGGGATGGTGGCAGCCCCTCATAATAAGCAGCCCCAGGAGGATGTCAGCATAGCACAGGGATGGTGGGAGCCCCTCATAATAAGCAGCCCCAGGAGGAAGTCAGCACAGCACAGCACAGGGATGGTGGGAGCCCCTCATAATGAGCATAGCACAGGGATGGTGGGAGCCCCTCATAATATGCACAGCAGAGGTACAGCCCCAGGAGGAGGTCAGCACAGCACAGGGATGGTGGGAGCCCCTCATAATGAGCATAGCACAGGGTTGGTGGGAGCCCCTCATAATATGCACAGCAGAGGTACAGCCCCAGTAGGAAGTCAGCACAGCACATGGATGGTGGGAGCCCCTCATAATAAGCAGCCCCAGGAGGAAGTCAGCACAGCACAGGGATGGTGTGAGCCCCTCATAATAAGCAGCCCCAGGAGGAAGTCAGCACAGCACAGGGATGGTGGGAGCCCCTCATAATAAGCAGCCCCAGTAGAAATATGACACCGCTCAACCTCTTCAAACAGGAGGGTACGGGCATATAGTACGGTGTGCTTTTTTTGGACAAGGAAGTGAGCCAAATGAAGAAAGAAGGTCTGTGTGCTCGATTAAAAAAATAGTTTATAGACATATACATGGTCTACTGGTCACATGTGTTGAATTCTTCCGAGATCCATGCCTCATTAATTTTTAGAAATGTGAGGTAGTTAACACTGTCGTGAGCTAGGCGAGTACGCTTATCGGTCACGATCCCCCCTGCTGCGCTGAACGTCCTTTCAGACAGGACACTGGACGAGGGGCAAGCCAACAGTTTGATTGCAAATTGGGCAAGCCCTGGCCAGAGGTCAAGCCTGCCCACCCAGTAGTCCAGGGGTTCATCACTCCTCAGAGCGTCCACATCGGCCGTTAACCCGATGTAGTCGGACACCTGACGGTCTAGGCGTTCCCTGATGCTGGATCCGGATGACACCTGTCGATGGGTCAGCTGAAAGAATGACCTCATATCAGAAGTCACCAACACATCTTCAAACCGCCCACTTCTTGCAGGCGCTGTTGGATTGGTACCCGCAACTCCTTCTCTGGGAGTGGGAATTGCTCCTCTGCCAGCGCACGCAAAAGCAGAATGCAGCATTTCTCGAAGCAAGGCCTGGAAGTGTTCCATTCTGACAGCCCTCTGTGACGGCGGTAACATTTCCGCCATTTTGTGTTTGTACCGGGGGTCTAAGTACGTTGCCACCCAGTACTGGTCCTTGACCCTTATGCTTTTTATACGGGGGTCCCTATTAAAACACTGGAGCATGAAGGCCCCCATTTGCACTAAACTGGAAGCGGTGTGGTGGCCTGGCTCCTGCTCATCATCCAGGATAATGTCGTCCTCTTCATTCTCCTCTTCCCATCCACGCACAACAGGGATCCCAGAAAGGTTTAAAGCATGCTCTTCTTGCTCCTCCTCATCCGCCCTGGCACCATCCTCCTCTGACTCCTCTTCAGACTCCTGTTGTTGACTTGTCTCAGATAGAGTAGCCCCCCTGGGAATTCATCCAGCATTGCGACTTCCTCATCTTCCCGCTCCTGCTCCTCCACAGCTTGATCAATGACACGACGCAATGCATGCTCCATAAAGAAGGCATAAGGTACCATGTCACTGATGGCGCCATGGCTGCGACTGACCAGTTTGGTGATCTCCTCAAATGGCCGCAGAAGTCTGCATGCGTCGCGCATGAGCAGCCACTGGCGTGGTGAAAAAAAACCCCAGCTCCCCAGAACCTGTTCTGCCACAGAGTTCATACAGGTAGACGTTAACTGCACGTTTCTGCTGGAGCAACCTATCAAGCATATAGAAGGTTGAGTTCCATCGCGTCGGGCAATCGCAAATAAGACGTCTGACCGGCAGATTGTGTCGCCGCTGAATGTCAGCAAGGCGAGCCATGGCCGTGTAAGATCTTCTGAAATGGGCCGAGATTTTCCTTGCCTGCCGCAAGATGTCCTGGACCCCAGGTTATTTGACAACGAATCGCTGCACGACCAAGTTTAAGACGTGTGCCATGCATGGCACATGCGTAATTTTGCCCTGTCTCAATGCGCTAAGCAGATTGGCACCGTTGTCACACACCACTTTACCAACTGTCAAATTGAGCGGTGTTAGCCACTGATCTGCCTGTGAACGCAAAGCTGAAAGGAGTGCCGGGCCAGTGTGGCTCTTGGCTTCCAGGCACAAGAGACGCAGCACAGCATGGCAACGTCTCACCTGGCATATCGAATAGGTTCTGGGGAGCTTGGGCGGCGCAGCGGAAGAGACGCTAGCAGCGGAAAAGGAGGAGTCAGCTGAGGAGGAGAGGGAGGAGGATGGAGTAGGAGGAGGAGGAGAAGAAGAGCCAGGCCTGCATGCAATCCGTGGCGGTAAAACCAAATCTACACGGGTGCCACGGGTTACATGCTTGACGGCTGTCAGAAGGTTCACCCAGTGGGCAGTAAAAGTGATATACCTACCCTGCCCGTGTTTGCCAGACCACGTGTCTGTGGTCAGATGTATCTTGGCACCGACACTGTGTGCCAGAGATACATTCACTTGCCGCTAAACATGGCCATATAGCTCTGGGATGCCCTTCTCTGAGAAATACTTCCTTCCTGGGACCTTCCATTGTGGTGTTCCAATGGCCACACATTTTCGAAAGGCCTCCAAGTTCACCAGTTTATATGGCAGTAGTTGGCGGGCTATCAGTTCTGACAAGCCAGCCGTCAACCGTTGGGCAAGAGGGTTATCCGGCGTCTTCATTTTTTTACGCTCGAACATTAGGCCCACGGAAGCCTGCCTTTTTGCAGAAAAACATGAGCTTGGCGTGATGGAAGGTGGAGTGGAGGACAATTGTGAGGAGAAGGAGAAGTAGAAGACAAGGCTGGACGGTGAGAGCCTGGAGTGTGGCTTTGTATGTTCCGTTGCTCCCACTGGGGTACGGTGATGGCTGCGCATGTGCCTTCTTAAGGCGGTCGTCCCTAGGTGAGTGTTGGGCTTACCGCGACTAATGCGTTGACTGCAAAGATTGCAGATGGCAACACTATTGTCAGCATCGGACACGTTAAAAAAAGCCCACACTGTGGAGCCATGTGCCGGCGTCCTAGGAGCGCCAGATGTGACCGTACATGGTCGATGACTCGCTCCTGATACATTAGCAGTCTCCTTTGTCCCTCCTGTGCAATGTAAGTTGTTCCTGCTTCTCCTCCCTATCTGCTGGTCCATATCTCCCTATGAACTCCCCTCCTCTTCCTCTCTTGTGGGCACCCACGTGACATCACTAGACACGTCATCATTGACGTCACCTTCCCCACCGCTATAAGTAGAGATCTCGGAGTAGGCAGCAACACCGGGGACCAACCTCCTCCTTGGGCTGATCTGGGTACTGTCGTCAGACTGCTGAGTGGCGGTTCTTGCTACCTCCTCTTCCTGATCCAATGCCAAGAGTGGCTGCGCATCAGAAATGTCTTGATATGGATCGGAAAATAATTCCTGTGACTCAAGCGGAAGGTATGTGGTGGTGGTGGTGTTGTTGGTGGTAGTGTCTTTGGGGGTGCACATAGCAGAGAGTGAAGAAGAGGGTGCAGATCGAGAGGATGAGGAGGGTGCAGAAGAGTAAAGCTGAGTGAGCCACTCAACCAAGTCTGGTGCGTCCTTTAAAGTAATTGAACGCACCTTCTGCAACTTCCCACTTTGGCTCAAGCCTGTTTCTCCTGCCCTACCCCTACCACCCCTGCGGAAGGGCCTGCCTCTTCCTCTGCCTGTCATTTTTTAAATGACCCTGTGACAAAACTCTCAGTCCCTATACTGATAAAGGACTGCTGCAGAATAGGGCAGCAGTCAGCAGTAGTGCACCTCAACCCTATATATTGTGGACCTATACCAGTCCTTAAGGAATAGCAGACTGTACCTCACTCAACCCTATGTACTGTAGTACACTATACCTTACCAGTCCTTATAAGGACCTTTGTGGAACTAGTAGGTTGTGATTAGCAGACTGTACCTCAGTCCCTATACTGATAAAGGACTGCTGCAGAATAGGGCAGCAGTCAGCAGTAGTGCACCTCAAACCTATATATTGTGGACCTATACCAGTCCTTAAGGAATAGCAGACTGTACCTCACTCAACCCTATGTACTGTAGTACGCTATACCTTACCAGTCCTTATAAGGACCTTTGTGGAACTAGTAGGTTGTGATTAGCAGACTGTACCTCAGTCCCTATACTGATAAAGGACTACTGCAACAGAAGGGCAGCAGTCAAGTATAATATTCTTTCTATATTTGGAAGAAAGAATATTATACGTGTACAAGCCTATTGCCCTACCAGTTCTGAAAAGAACCTTTGTGGACCTAATAGTAACAGCTACTGATTAAACTGACTATCCCTCACTGCCACACACAGCTTCCTGCCTGTCCCTATTTAAACTGACAAAACACAGGCTGCTGCAACAATAACTTGAATAGCACTCAAAACTATATCCGGTACTACTTTACCATACCAGTCCTGAAAAGGACTTTTGTGGACCTAATAGTAACAGCTAATGATTAAACTGACTGTCCCTGCTGCACACAGCGTCCTGTCCCTCTCTCTACACTGACAAAAGACAGGCTGCTGCAACAATGACTTGAATAGCAGTGCCTCAAACCTATATCCTGAACTACACCTAACACCTATACCATACCAGTCCTTAAAAGAACTTTTGTGGACCTAATAGCTAGCGATTTGGGTCACTGCAGTCTCTCCCTGCTCCACACAGCAACCTCTCCCTATAGTGACAGTAGAAAGAATGTAAAATGGCCACCGGATCGGGTCTATTTATAAGTTAGGGGGAATGTCCAAGTGTCCATGTGCTGTAATGTCTCAATTGGCTGTCCTGTACCACATGATGGATGTGTCATCATAGGTCAAAGTTCTTTTACACAGTAAACACGGAAGTCCGCCGGGCGAACAGCAGCAATAGTCCGCCGATCGGGCGGACCACGAAAAGCCGAAACCTGCCGCGAAACGACCGCCGGGCGAACCGTTCGGCCATCCCTAATCAAGACACTTATCACGTCTCTGGTCCCAATAGGTGGTAATTAAAAATGAAAGATGCAGGGGCATGGCCTGGACAAGGAGCTGTGAGGACACAGCTCCGTAAAAAATCGGATCACGTTCAAGACCCTTTGCCTCACCCACAAATGCGTGCATAGAGAAGCTCCGCAATACCTAATGGAGAAAATAAATCATTACACACCAAACCGCAGTCTTCGATCAGCCAACAAAAACCTCCTCCTCGTGCCCAAAGCCCGGTATGAATCCAAGGGGTATCGGAGATTCGCTGTCCAAGGGCATCGGCTATGGAATGCTCTACCAATCAACATCCGCCTGGAAGAAAATCACCTGGCTTTTAGGAAAAAACTCAAGACCTTCCTCTTTTAGCAGATGATCAAAGCTCGCCACAGCGCCTAGAGGCGATTCAGTTTGCATTGTGCGCTATACAAGTATTTCATTCATTCATTCATTCAGGACATGTCAGTTCCCTGCTCCTCTCCCACCGCAGCATATATCATAAGCTCACCGGAGACCCTGAGCCTGAAAACTGCTCAGGACATGTCCCAACATTGGCGAAACACAAACTAGGACCCGAGGGCTCATAAATCTAAACAGGGGCAACTGGATTCGTACCTTTACGGGACCCGTGGCAAGGCACCTGAAAAATCCAAGATGGCGCTGGCCGGGAAGAATGCCAAGACACATGCTGCACCACAGACACAGCCTGCACAGCCAGCAGCCTCACCGCAGCCTGCATCTCCACAACTGTTCCCAGAACTGGTGAGTGATTCTGCACCCCCGCCATCTCCGGGATCTATAACTTCCAGAGTAGGGGGATCTGATGTAGCAGACTTTATGGAAGATGGGGACATTAAAAGGCATATCTGGTCACTCCCCACTAGAGAGGACCCAGAAAGGTTCACATCCAGGGGGAAAAAGCCTTTAAAAAAGATATTGCTCAGCTCAAAGAGGACACTACACACTTGGGAAACCGGGTAGAGACACTAGAGCAGAGGCTGGATGAAACCCTTCCCACCATATCAGAGCTGCAAATGCTCTGTGTATCACAGGATCACAAGCTAGAAGCACTGTTGTCACAGTTGGACAACTATGAAAACATAGTTGCCAACATTGTAAAAAAAAAATTTGGGACACTTTTTTGGCAGTAGGCGGAGTCGTGGTATAATTAGGGGGCGGGGCATGCGTTTATAGGTGTGGCATAGGAAACGGAAAAAATGCGGGTCGCAGCAAAATATGGGCGTGGTTTACGTAAAATGATGGGTGTGGCTTACATGGGGCGTGGCTCAAAGGGGTGTGGTTAGAGTCTGAGATGAATGCGGGATGGAGAGGGAAAGGAGGGGGGTGGAGAGGGAAAGGAGAGACAGCAGCCCCCCGATCCTACACCACAATAGCAATACGTGTTTTCCAGAGTTTGACAATCAGCAGATAAAGATACTCCAAATACCTGGTGTTGGCGCTTCAATCATCCCGGCGCCATGATTGTTATGGTGTCAGGATGATTGAAGCACATTATTTCTATTATTACATTATAATATGAAATTAAATCATTCCACTCACCATAATGCTGAATCAGTGGGAGCCATGCGCGCGTCACTTGCCACGTTGCCTGCCACCAGATGCCATCAGGTGTCCCAAGCGGAGTCTGTCCTTACATCAGGTGCCCCATCAGAGGTACCTTCCTCACATCTGTGTCCATCAGCGGAGCCCCTCCTTACATCTGGTGCCCCTCTGACATCCACAGACCGCCCCCCCACATCCACAGACCTGCCCCCACATACTCCACAGACCTGCCCCCACATCTCCAGACTGGCCCCCGACATACCACTGGCCCCCAACATCCACAGACTGGCCCCCAACATCCACAGACCGCCCCCCCACATCCACAGAACGGCCCCCCACATCCACAGACTGGCCCCCGACATACCACTGGCCCTGACATCCACAGACTAGCCCCGACATCCACAGACTGGCCCCCGACATCCACAGACTGGCCCCCACATTCACAGACTGGCCCCCACATTCACAGACTGGCCCCCCAACATCCACAGACTGGCCCCCACATTCACAGACTGGCCCCCGACATCCACAGACTGGCCCCCACATTCACAGACTGGCCCCCGACATCCACAGACTGGCCCCCACATTCACAGACTGGCCCCCGACATCCACAGACTGGCCCCCACATCCACAGACTGGCCCCCGACATACCACTGGCCCCCACATTCACAGACTGGCCCCCACATCCACAGACTGGCCCCCGACATCCACACACTGGCCCCCGACATCCACAGACTGGCCCCCACCATCCACAGACTGGCCCCCACATTCGCAGACTGGCCCCCAACATACCACTGGCCCCCACATCCACAGAATGGCCCCCGAATCCACATACCATGACTGGCCCCCGCCCTGACATCCACAGTGACAGACTGGCCGCCGTTGCCGCGCAGAGACGTTTAACTGTGGCGCCGCCCACTGCACTTTACACTGACACACACTGGCAACGGGGGTGGGTGGCGCCACAGGTGTAGACCAACTTCTGGTCTTCTTAAAAATGGCGGCCGGCGGAGACAATGTCTTTTTGCCTCTAGCGGCCGGCGGCAAAAAATTGGTCCCGGGACAAACCGAATTTCCCGGGACATTTCCCGGGACAAAATTAATTCTGGACAAATGTCCTAATCCCGGGAATGTCCCGGGAAATGCGGGACAGTTGGCAACTATGTGAAAATCGCAGCAGGTGTGCAAACATTCGCATCCGTGGCCTGCCTGAAGCCACAGCCCCTAAAGATATAATCCCATCTCTAGTTGGGATATTCAGGGACATACTAGAGATCCCTAATACAGTGCCTGTTGAAATTGATCGCGCCCACCGAGCCCTGAGACCTCCCTCTCAAGACGTAGACAACCCCAGAGATGTCATATGCAAATTGCACAAGTACACTCTTAAGGAGCGTATCATGTAAAAGATGCGTAATAAACCTTTTTTTGATTTTGATGGCACACACTTTTTCTTTTACCAAGACATTTCAAGGCACACCCTCCTGCAACGCAGAGCCCTCAAACCAGTGCTGGCAGCTCTACAGGAAGTGGGCCTACCCTATCGCTGGGGGTTTCCATTTTATCTACAGGCAACTAAAGATGGCCGCTCAGTAACTTTACACACGAAAGATGATCTTCCGCACTTCCTATCAGCACTAGGTCTGGGCCCAGTGGATTTCCCAGACTGGTATGGAGATGTAACAATGGTGGGCCTCCTCAGCCCTGGATTCAGGTGCCACAGAGACGCAACAGGAGACGCAGTGGCCACCGCCAAGAGAGAGTTTCATCGCCCGGCCCCTCGGCCCTGAGTGACTGATGACTCGCACCGGACTCTAACTTTGCCTGACTATCCGGATTGACAATCTGGGACCAACTTGAACCACCGATACCCACCTCTCGAGCGAGTCAGATACCGGACAATCACATCGCCCCCCCCCCCTATTACCACTGGCTTTGGGGTGAAAACACTATCACTTGAAAAGCTTGATAGGAGCACGTGATGGGGACACTTTGATCAAGCCTGGACCTTGCTCTTAGGGGCCTAGTCTTTTTTACCCTGGACCCCATAGGAGGCACCTAAAACCCCCCTGCACCCCCCCACTTTGGTACCCACGCCTGGACACCTGGTGCCCCAAAACGCTCCTCCAGAGGTGGCTGTGGAGCAGACCCTCCCCCCTCTCACCTTTTCCCTTTTTTTCCCCTCCCCTTTTTCTTTTTTACTTGCCTCCATGTTGGCCCACGACCCCCACGTAGGCCTTCCTTATACGTGTATTGATCCCATTTGGGATAACAGGCCCAGTCCAGGAGGGTCTCCCATGTTGGGGGTGCCCCCAGGCCTCGACCTGCAGTTACTTCTGACAGTTTGTTGTTTTACTGTGAGAGTTTACTTTAACACTGTGATTATCGCTGTTAATGTTTACTTCTTTCCTTCCCACCATTGCATGTATAAAATACACTTTTGCCAACATCTATGCTCCCAACTCAAATCAGCTGACCTTCCTAGACAAAGTACTAGACCGCCTGGCGGAATTTAGGGAGGGCTTCTTGATCCTAGGGGGCGACTTTAACATTAGCCCCGACCCCTCGCAAGACACATCACACAGACACCCCACGCATTCACAGGCCTTCCTGAGGCGCTTCCGAAAATCCCTCCAGACCGCGGGTCTGGTGGATAGCTGGAGGGTCCTCCATCCTAAGGATAGGGACTATAGCTATTACTCCAAGGTTAATAATGTATACACTAGAATAGATATGTTGTATGTTGACGGGCCCACTTTGGAACTGCTGCAGGACTCGTCCATCGGCAACATCACTCCAGACCATGCTCTGATTATTCTTACCCTCGCCCTGCCCTCAGGTACCCATAGGACCTGGACTTGGCGACTTAATGAAAATTTGTTGGACGACCCTGTAGTAGAGTCAAAAATATTAGAAACCTTGCAACACTATTTCTTGGAAAACCCTGCTGCAGCCCTTATGGAGGGCATGGTTTGGGAATGCCACAAAGCGGTAGTAAGGAGCGAGCTGATTGCTCTGGGTACAAAACTTAAAAGGGAGCGGCAAGCAGATTTTCATAGAGTGCTTAATGCACTTCAGCAGGCAGAACTTAAACATAAACACAACAGTGACCCCGAGACTCTTGGGGAGTTGACGGAGCTCAGGGAACTGTTTTCACACCTACTCGAAAGACAGGCGCAGAAGCAGCTGAGATATCTATCGCACAGATATTACAAACACGATAATAAGTGTGGCCGCATGTTGGCGAGAGCACTGCGGAAGAAAAGGGCCCAAAAACAAATACACAAACTTAGCTATCCCTCGGGAGAATTGCTATACAATCCTCCCAAATAGCCACAGGGTTTTGAGACTATTGCTCTAACTTATATAACATAGAAGCTGACATGACCTCGAGTGACAAAGCGGCCAAACTGAGTAAAATCCATGAATAACTACATACGAATGGGTTACTGCCTCTGACTGTAGATCAACAGACTGAGTTAGATTCCCCCATAACCATTGAAGAAATAACAGCTACTATAAAAGCACTCCCAAAGAGTCCAGGCCCAGACGGATACACCAAGGCTTACTATAAAAAATTCGCCCAGATACTAACCAACCAAATGTGTAAATACCTCAACTCCCTGATACATGGCCACTGCATCCCCCCAGAAGCCCTACTAGCGCACATATCTGTCATACCGACAGACGGGAAAGATCCCACCACCCCACAATGCTACCGTCCCATATCTCTATTGAATACTGACATGAAAATATTGGCGAACAGACTAAAATATCTTATACCCCAGGTAGTCCACCTAGACCAAACAGGCTTTATTAGTGGAAGAGAAGCCAGAGACAATTCCATACGAGCAATTTAACTCATTCATTGGGCTAAGAAACAGGAAAATCCCCCCCCCCCATACTTGATACTCTCCACAGATGCTGAGAAAGCATTTGACTGCATTGATTGATCTTACCTGCGCTCAGTTCTACATGGGGTTTAGGCTCCAACATGTTAAACTGGATAAATGCCCTATAAACAAAACTTAGCGCAAAAGTCAAGATGAATTGCACCCTTTCATCCACGTTTCCGATCAGGAATGGCACGAGACAGGGGTGCCCATTGTCACCCCTTTTCTTTGCTTTGGCATTAGAACCTCTACTGCATAGAGTGAGAGCAAACCCAGACATAACTGGCCTAACAATAGGGACAGTGAAACATAAACTTTCTGCATACGCGGCTGATGTATTATTTCACCTAACGAATCCCCTGACCTCGCTGCCAGCCCTGTTGAAGGAACTTCAACATTTTGGGACAATTTCGAATTTTAAAATGAATTACGCAAAGTCCGAAATCCTACCCATACAACTAATCCCGAACGTGGCCGACAGACTGCAGTCAACCTTCCCCTTTGTGTGGGCTAAGTCCTCCATTCACTACCTGGACAGCTTTGACACTTTATACATGACAAATTACCCTAAGCTGATTTCCGCGGTCAAGCAGGACTTACTACACTGGACAAAAACAGCCTTCACATGGCTGGGGAGAGTGAATGTAATAAAAATGAACGTCCTTCCCAGGATTTTGTTCTATATGCAAATGCTCCCTATATTCTTAGCCAAAACTTTTTTTGCCCACCTATCCCACATGTTTACTAAGTTCATTGGGAACTCCCAGAAACCTTGCATAGCTCTGAAGATCCTGAGGCATCCAAAACGCTCCAGTGGCCTAGGAGTCCCGGAACCTACAGAGGTATTATCAGGCTGTAGTGCTACAGAGACTTCTTAATTGGCGATTTCATGACCAATCTAAGCTATGGGTCACGATGGAAAAATACATGGCCGGGAGGAACCTGGCGTATGCTCTCTGGCTCCTTAGGGAGCACAAGGGGTTGTCAGACGACACATCCCCCCCTGACACACCTGACGCTTAAGACTTGGGATAAGATCAACCGAGCATTAAGCCTAGGCCCCCCCCTTGTGTCGCCCTTAGCTCCACTGGGGGGTTCCTTTGGTTTCCCCCGGGGGAAAGCGCAGACTTCTTTGGTACGTGGGTTGATGATAGAAACGCTAGCTGTGGGAAACTGATGAGGGATGGCAAACTGATACCTTATGACTCCTTAGCAGACAGAACCGGGAAACCACAAATTTACTTTTGAAAGTATAGACAATTGCACCACTTCTTCGAGATGAGGGGTAGCGCAATAAGAGATATCACATCACTCACACCTTTCGAGGGCTTGTTCATAGCAGACGAACCAATCCCTCGAATGGTTTCGGAGCTGTACCAACTGTTGGGGTCCTCGGCCTCCAAGCCCATTTGTATAAGGACATGGGAAAGAGACCTGGCAGGAACTTACAAGTTCTCAATTGTCATACCTGTACCAGATGACACATTCCAGCTCAGCTGTCTCCAAAATGCAAGAATTGCAAATTGTTGTCACGCTGGTACAGGGTCCCCACAGAATTAGCGCAGATGTACCCCAGTAGCTCTGACTTGTGCTGGCGGGGATGTGGAGGCCGGGGAACCCTCCTACATATATGGTGGGAATGCCCCATAATTGTCCCATATTCAGAAGACATTGAAAATCAGATTAGGGAAGTCCTAGGGATAGATATCCCCCTTTCTCCGGTCCACTTTCTTTTGCACGTCCCGTCCATGCCAATAAGTCATTACAAAAAGAATGTATTACCTCATCTGCTAGATGCCGCTAGACGGCTCCTTCCTATTTACTGGAAGAAAAAGCAGATACCAACTAAGAAGAATGGACGCGCAAGATAAACCAGATTAGGGACGCAGAACAATGGATCGCAACCTGTAAAGGTACTAGAGACAAACACTCGGCCCGATGGGCTCTCTGGACCGACTATTTCTCTACCCATAAATTCGTCCCCTCTAGCTTGGAGGTATCTCTATTACGACTAGCAGACCCAACTCTGGACCACAATAGGACACTAGAGAGTGATTGATACTATCCCCCTAATAGAGGGGGCCTGGGCCGCAGACGTTTTGGCATTTGTGTTGTGGGTGTTGGCCCCCTTCGCTACTCTACTACGTTGCAACTGGGCAGCTGGCGGTCCGGTGCGGGCAAGGCGAGTCCTCTGGGAGCAAAAGGTGAGACTCCAAACACCCCCCCCCCCACTATTCCTAAGTTTGGTCTAGAGACTACACTGATGTCTCCTTTTCCCCGCTCCTTTCTAATCTTATTTCCTCCCCCCCCCCTTTTTTTCTTTTCTTTTTTCTCTCTTCTTCGGCTCTTGTACCTCTTCCTTATGGTTATTTAGTACAAATTATTAACGTTAGAAATTTGATGATGGCTCTCTGCATACTGTTAAGATGACTGCTCATGGTGAGGCCGCCTGCACACATGCCAAAGCTCTGAATAATGGCACTGGTGCTGTGAAGTTTGATGATGACAGCAGGGAGGGCAGGAGAGACGAGGGCCTGAGTGTCGCGTGGGGAGAGGTAAGATGGAGGTCCTGAAGGGCACCCCTCTCTCTGGGCGACGCTCGGGAGGAGCCGCCCTGAGAGCTGCCTACAGAGGCTCCTCCCCCTAATAGCTAAGATAACACGGACCGAACCATGAGTAGACAATATATTTATTGGATAGACATGAGAGCCACTCATCCTAACTCCAAGAATTTATAATTTAAATTTTATTGATTTTTACAATTAAAAACAAGCAGGGAGAGTAACAAAAAGGAAAATAATATAAAACAAAACAGGCCACCAATACAATGAATAAAAAGAAAACAAGCGAACAAAACAAATGTTCTTTACAGTACGATCCATGGCCTTTTATCCTATTTGTTTACTTTCCTTATATTTCCTATCTTCCCTCCCCACCGCTTTCCCAAAATATACCCTAACCCCCCACCCAACCTGCCCCTATGTTTGTTGGCCCTTCCTCCTCTATTTATTCTACTAATACCTGGATGTAAGTTTCAGTCCTTTTGAATGATCTCCATTTTTTCCATACTGCCCAATATTTGTTCATTTGGTTATTCTCCATTTTAACTAAATATTCCATATTGTTAATGTGTTCAATTCTCTGCACCCATTCTCTAATAGTGTTTTTTTTAACTGGTGTCCAATTTACCGGTTTTAGGGCTTTTGCCGCATTAAGCAAAAAAACTACCAGCGTATTAATTTTTTTTCCTTTTTTAATTTTCGTTTGTGAATTACTACTTATTTTCTCTACTCCATAGAACAAACATTTCA
Source organism: Lithobates pipiens (assembly GCF_037356315.1). Lineage (NCBI taxonomy): Eukaryota > Metazoa > Chordata > Amphibia > Anura > Ranidae > Lithobates > Lithobates pipiens. The sequence continues at coordinate 485,932 of NW_027507882.1, forward strand.
ACGGGCAGCATGGTATTTTTTCTCCGGTTATTATTTCTGTATAGGCTAAGATCTCCTGCCAATATAGCTTTATCTCTGGACATTCCCACCATATGTGAAATGCTGTTCCAGGTGATTTACACTCCCTCCAACAGAACATAGATCTAGAGGGATCTATTTTATGCAGTCTAACAGGAGTTAAAGAGGAAGTAATCCCTGATGAGTTTACTTCCTCTTTCATTCCCTGCAAAGGCAAAGCATAATGGACTACTATGCATCGCATAGTAGTCCATTATGTGTCACCTACCTGACACAGGAGCCAGCGAAGTCACCGCTGTCCCCTGTAGTTCCGAGCGTCCATCTTCTTGGTGGGTCTCCGTGGGTCTCGCTGCTCCGGCGCTGTGATTCGCTGGAGCAGCGATGACGTCACTCCCGCGCATGCGCACGGGAGCTGAGACACGCGGCATTGCGCGGCATCTTCGTCATCGATGATGCCCCGCTCAGTGCGCCTGCGCACCGCTGTCTACGGTGCATGTGCCGCTGTGTACGGCGCATGCGCCGTAGATAGCGGTGCCGTCTTCGGGCAAATATCTCCTAAACCGTATAGGTTTGGGAGATATTTCTTGGACCTACAGGTAAGCCTTAATCTAGGCTTACCTGTAGGTCAAAGTGGTTTGTAAGGGTTTACAACCACTTTAACTGCCATCTCATCATACACTTGTAAGTAACCTCTCTAGATGTTGTGTCTGACACCTGCCTATATACTGACTCCATCATCTGCCTCTCCTCTATTTTAATACCCATGTCCACTTCCCATTTTTCTATAGCTGGTATACCGTCTTGTGCTTCAATTTCCGACAAAAATTCATAGACTCTTGACATACAGTGCTTTACTTTTACTTTAGAAATACATAGTTTTTCTATGGGTGTTAAAGTATTCTCATCTCTTATTGGTTTTGGAATTGAACTAACAAAATGTTGAATCTGAGCGTACTCCCATTCCTTTAAATTTTTCCATCCATGCTTCTTAAGTATATCTTGTTTTAACATCAAATTACCGCCTAAAGTAATATCTTTTAATTGTATATTTTCCTTTTGTTTACCTAATTGAGTGCCCTTTCCTGGGATAAAAAAATCTGTGCCCTCTAGTGGAATTAATGGGGAATTATAAACCCATTTATTTCTCCGGTGTAGTGCATCCCATATTTTTAATGTTATTATCCTGATTTGATATGCCTTATTTATGCCTATTCTAAATCTAAATTTTGGCGGGATCCAGATAATTTTTTTTAATTGTGTGCCTGTTAGTGACTCTTCCATTTTTACCCACTTCTTTTCCGTGTCCACATTTGCCCATTCCACCATTCTCGCCAACGTGATTGCGCTGTAGTATCTATAAATATCTGGCAAAGCCATCCCGCCATTTTTTTTTTCTTAATAAATATATTATAATTTATCCTCGATTTTTTATTTTGCCATATAAATTTAAAAAAATGTGTTTTTATTATTTTAAAGAAGCTATTTGGAATATTAATTGGAAGCATTTGGAGTTTATAGGTAATTTTAGGTAAAACCACCATTTTCAGGATGTTAATTCTACCTGTCCTAGAAATTGATCCCTTTCTTATATTCCCTAACACTGTTTTGATTTCATTTACTAATGGGAAATAATTCGCTTGGTATAGGTCCTGGACCGTCTTTGTTATTTTTATACCTAGGTATGTTATTTCTTTTTTTTTCCCCATGTAAAGGGGTATTCTTGTTGTAATACCATCTCTTCCTCGTTATCCAATCCTATGTTCAATATAACTGTTTTTATAGGATTTATTTTAAAATTTGAAAGAGCGCCATATTCTTTTATTTCTTTTATTAAGCTAGGTAAGGACAATGTTGGTTTAGTTATATATAGGAGTATGTCGTCCGTGTAAGTCGCCACTATATGATCTTCTTCCCCCCATTTAACCCCACTTATATTTACGTTATTTCAAATCTTTGCCAAGAATGGTTCCAGGGCAATTACGTATAGCAGGGGCGAAAGTGGGCAACCCTGCCTTGTCCCATACTCTCATTTACTTCCACTCTAGCTGTTGGTTGTGTATATAAGTTATTGATCCACTTCAGCATCTTTGGGCCTAAGCCTATATTCTGGAGAGTTTCTATTATAAAACACCAGTCAATTCTATCGAATGCCTTTTCGGCATCGATAGAAATCAATACCATTGGGGGTTTATTTTCCCTATCTTTACCTATAAGAAGCAGAATCCTCAAGCTGTTATCTCGTCCTTCCCTTCCTGGGATGAATCCTACCTGGTCCCCATTTATTAATTCCGGCATCAAGTTTTTTATTCTTGTTGCTAATACCTTCGCGTATAACTTTGTATCAGCATTCAACAAAGCTATTGGCCGGTAGTTGGAGCAGATGGATTCATCCTTACCTGGTTTCGGAATAACTGTTATATTTGCCAATAAGGCCTCTTTCCTCATACTCTCATCTTCACCCAGTCTATTCCAATATTTGTATAATTCGGGGACCAATTGATGTTTAAATTTCTTATAATGCCCGATTGTGAAACCGTCCGGGCCTGGACTTTTCCCATTCGGTGTTTCTTTTATTGCTTTATATATTTCTTCTGGCCTAATTGGCTCCTCTAAACTTTTGGCCCTTTCTTCTGATATTTTAGGTAAATCTGTTTCACTTAAGTATTGCTGAATTTTAATTTTCCTTTTCTCCTTTTGTGCCCCTGACTCATTACTTCTTATTGAATATAAGGTTTTGTAGTATGTTTTTAAAGGCCTCTACGATCTCTGACGTTCTAAATTTTACTTCCCCGTGTTCATCTTTTTTTCTTTTTTTTTTTTTTGCCACGTCAGAGGTTCTGTGCTTGAGACTCATTCATATTGCCTCTCATTTTTATCTCAGCATCATATCTCATCATCGTGGATTATAATTCTTATTTTCAATGTTTTTTTTTTTTATTATTATTACGGTATCCAACAAAAGTTACCCGCCTTCCTGAGGCCTATCTAGACAACAACAATCTACCTATATTTTATCCCTTACCCGCCCTACGCATCCTAATCCCCCCCCCACCGCCCCCCTCCACATCCCTCCCTTGCGCCCACTTGCACATAAACATCAATATGCTACCACTATGTCTCCTATTCATTCTAATCTATAGGATATCCCATCTCGGTTATCCATGGGGACCATATTCCCTTCCATTCTCTATAGTTTCCTCTCCTTACATACAGTGTCTTCTCTTTCCAAACTAGTTCATTAATACTTTGGGTCCATTCTCCTACTGTAGGGGCTCTTTCAGCTTGCCATCTTTGCGCGATCAATCTGCGTGCCTGAAACAGGCATCTTACCACTGCCACCGTGACATATTTCCCTTCTCTCGGCTCTTGCCTATATCCCAGTACGCACAAGATCGGGTCCATTCCCATTTCTAACTTAAAGATCCTATTGATACTCGCCGTCACTTCTCTCCAATAACGAAAGAGCTTCGGGCATTGCCACAGCATGTGTAAGAGATCTCCCTGTCCCCGACATCTAGGACATCTGTCATCTATTCTCCTACCAAACTGACGTAGTCTTTTAGGGGTATAATAAGCCCTGTGCACCAGCATCAATTGTGAGATCTTTTGAGAAGGGGAGAGCGAGGTCACTGGCCCTAATTCCATTATTCTCCTCCACTGCGTATCTAAAATTTCTCCTATATCCTCTTCCCATTTCCTCTTCAAGTTCGGGTAGTCTATTTTGTGATTAGAATTCATACCTAAATGATTGTAAATACCTGAAATGGACCCCTTTACGCTATCTGAGGTAAGCAACTTCTGAAGTGGAGGTATTTTATCCCACGGTGGCATATTTCCCCCAAACTGTGCTGCTAAAGCATGTCTCATCTGCACGTAGCTAAAGAATGAATGTTGTGGTATATCGTATACTTTTTTTAAGTCCGAGAATGTCCTTAAGACCCCTCCATCATAAAGGTGGATCAGTCTAGTTATACCCTTCCTTTCCCAAGATTTAATCTTACCGATACTAAATATTTCAGGTAAGTTTTTGTTGTCCCAGAGGGGTGTGGTTTCTAACAGCCCTGAGAAACCCATTTTTTATTTCACCGCTTTCCAAACCTTACCTACCATTTTAGTTATCGAATTACTATACTGAAAAGAGTCAGCCTCCAGGACCTCAGCTATGAACTCATGTGGGGCTCCTATCATTCTAATCCCTTCTTTTAGCTTTCTTCCTTGCTCCGAGTCATAACCCGCCAGATGCTGCATCTGCGCCGCCAGGTAATAGTTCCTAGGTTGTGGAACAGCCAGGCCTCCTCTATCTATTGGCATCTGCAACGTCTGGAGTCGTATCCGGGCCGTACCCTTTTTCCAAATAAGTTCCCGAAAAAGGGTCTCTACTTTCTTAAACCATTTTTTGCATATCCATATGGGCGCATTATGCAAAACATACAGCAGCTGTGGCAGCCAAATCATCTTGATCAAGCTGCAACGGCCCATTACTGAAAGCGGAAGTTTACTCCAGACGTCGCATTTGCACTTAAATTTATGCAGAAGAGGGATTAAATTTTTATTGATATATTGATCGGGGTTCAATGTCAAGTATATGCCGAGGTACTTCAGCGCATCCACCTCTCTTACCCTTATCCCCGGATGCGGGACTGCAGCATCCAGGGGGTCGACTCGAAGCAGTTCAGATTTCTCCCAATTAATAGCCAGCCCTGAGAAGTTTCCAAAACCTTCTACTAAAGTAACTGCCTGCGTCAGAGATGGTCCGGTATCTCCCAAAAACAATAACACATCATCTGCGTATAGGGCAATCTTTTCCTGTCTCTCTCCGCTTCTTTGAAATCCCCTAATCCCGGGATTGGCCCTAATAGCTATGGCTAATGGCTCTATGGCCAATGCAAAGAGCAGAGGGGACAGGGGACAACCTTGCCTTGTCCCCCTGCTCATTTCAATTTTTTCTGAGTACCTACCATTGGCCCTTACCCTGGCGCTAGGGGCATTATACATCTTTTTGACCCAGCCAATAAAGGTGGGGCCCATTCCTACTTTCTCCAACACCCGCCATAGGAAGTTCCATTCTAAACTGTCGAAAGCTTTTGTTACATCCAGGAACATTATGGCCCTCGCCCCTACATTCTCTACTGGGATCTGCATATTTAGGAAGGTTCTTCTGATGTTCATACTTGTAGATCTTCCCATGATAAACCCAGTTTGATTTGGGTGCACTAGCTTTGTCATGAACTGATTCAGCCTATTTGAAAGTACTTTAGCTAAGATTTTTTCATCCGCATTCAGTAATGATATTGGCCTGTATGAGGCTACTTCCAGCGGGTCCTTGTCCGTTTTGGGGATTACTATGATCGTTGCCTCGGTCATTGAAGCCGGAAGGTGTCTCCCTTCCGCTGAATCTATTAAAGTTTTATGCAACTCGGGAAGTAGCAGTTCTCCATAATATTTATATATTTCTACCGGGAGCCCATCCGGGCCGGGAGCCTTATTATTTGGCATCCCAGCCAGTGCCTGTTGTAGCTCATTAATGGTTATCGGGGTATCTAAGATTTCCCGTTCCTCCTGAGTAAGGGTCACCATTTCTAAGTTTTCCAGGAAACTATCCATTACCCCTTGCTCCCCTAAGCCTTGTGACTGATACAGCTCTCTGTAGTAGTTTCCAAAAATTTCTACTATCTCCTCCCTCTTGCATGTTATCACCCCATTTGAATTTCTAATGCTAGAAATGAGTGAGGGGGAGGTGTTTGTCTTAACCAGCTGTGCAAGCAGTCTTCCCACCCCCTCCCCTTCTCCAAAGTAGCGCTGTTTCACAAATATTCGTTTACTCTCTTCTTTTTTTACAATTGCTATTTTATAATCTTGTTGTTTATTTAACCAGATTTTTTGGTTTTCTGGGGTTGGGTCCATGACATAGGCATTCTCAGCTTCTAGGAGTTCCTTCCTAATATTCTCCTCCCATAATCTAGATTTTCTCTTCATTCTTGCTACCTGTTGGATCAAAACGCCCCTAATAAACGCTTTTAGGGTATCCCAGATCACACTCATTGGGGCCGAGCCGGCATTAAGACTTATAAACTCTTTTAAGCTTAGTTTAACTTCCGCTTCGTCCTTCATAAGTTCAAGCCAGAACGGGCTAATCTTCCAACAGCCTTGAATTTTTTTGATCCCCGTATTAAGCACGACCCTCACCAAGGAGTGGTCTGAGATCCCCCTAGGCATATATTCTATCTCACTTATGTTTTGTGCCATTTCCACATTTCCTATAGCCATGTCTATCCTAGAAAGGGTGCCGTATGAACCTGAAAAGCAAGAGTATTGTTTAATTCTCGGATGCCTCTCTCTCCAGAGGTCCTTCAAGCCTATTTCATTCAGAAAGCAGCTCAGCCTGGTTTCACCTAAGTCCCTGGATCGCACCTTAGGGGGAAACCTATCATATTTTACATCAAGAACTTCATTGAAGTCTCCCATCGCAATAACTGGGATATCCTCTTTATCCCCAATAAATTCCAACAGTCTGTACATAACTTCCATTTTAAACGGCGGGGGTATATATATATTTGCCAAGATACAGCTACTGCCCTCAAGTTTACCGTACAAAAAAATATATCGACCCAGCTCGTCTATGCTGACCTGGTTGCAGGAGAAACTCACCCCTTCCTTTATTATCACACTTACCCCCCTTGAATAGGAGGAGTATACTGAGTGGTATTGTTGTCGATATTTCCTGTTTTTTAACAGTAATTTGGATATATTGGTAAGGTGGGTCTCCTGCAAACAAGCCAGTCCAATATCAAATCTCTCCAGCATAGCAAAAACTATTGCTTTTTTTACCGGGGTACCCAGGCCCCTCACGTTCCAAGACCCGATGTTAATAGGTTTACCCTGCATCAAATTTACCATCGGATCTAAAAAAAAAAAAAACAGCAAGCAAAGAGCGCCACACAGTTACACAGAGAGCGACTACATGATACTTATAAAATATAAAGTCTACTGGGATACCTATCTCTGTTAAGTACACCCACCCTAGTGTCATATACCGTTTGTGTTTCTCTAATTTGTACATTAATAGCTCAGGATTAGATTTAACCCCAGATATTATCTTATCATAGTGCTTTGTGTTTATATACTTTCTCTCTTGTGCAATTATCCTGCATCTATCATATTTTCCCTCCTCGTGTTTACTCTTTTGTGTAGTTATCGTGCTGTTTTCAAATTTTACCTTAGCGTGTTTATTTTTTCCAACCATTTTCACCCCCCCTACTACCCCACCCAACCCTGTTCTCCCCCCCCCTTCCAACCCCCCCCTCCCTATTTTCCCCCCCACCCCACCCCCCCCAAACCCTCCATCCTCCCCCAACCCTCCTTCCCAACTATTTAATACCAAACCCTCCCTTCCTCCTCCCCACCTAACAAGGTGCTCCCCTTGGGAGTTTAACGTGACCAGACCATCCATATCCCACCTCACGCCCTGACTTACAGACACCGCCGCAGTGATCCCCCCCCCCCCATCCTACAAATCTTAGCTACTATATCTAACCAAGGATTTTATCAAAACCACTCACAGTCGCCCTCCTTCACTGTCTCCCCTCCCTATCCCCTCGTCTACCCCGTAAAGAGTCCTTATTATCCTCCAGCCATTGCAATGCTCCAGCTGCCGATTCAAAGATCTGTACCCCATCCGGGGTTACCACTCGCAGTCTTGCTGGATATAAAAGAGCATATGTTAGATTATATGACTGAAAAGTGGCTTTAATTGTCCGAAATTCCGCTCTGCGTCTCTGCAACTCGGGAGAGTAATCTGGGTAGAATAAAATCCTTGAACCATTAAAGGAAATGTCCCCCATCTCCCTTGCCTTACGCAATAAAGTGACCTTATCCCTATAGTTAAAAAACTTCAGCATCAGGGGTCTGGGACGCCCCCCGGGCGATGGTGTTCTAAAAGGGTACCGGTGGGCTCGTTCTATCGAGAAGAAAGGTGAAAAGCCTTCCTTTCCGAACTTATCTAATAACCATGATTCCAGGAATTTTATAGCGTCAGGGCCTTCGGTTTTCTCGGGTAACCCCAGCAGCCTAATATTAACCCGGCGTGCTCTATTTTCTAACTCATCCATTTTAGTAGCGTAGCTGTCCAGGTTTTTTTTGCATATCCTTAACCGTATGCTGTATTGGATTTAAATCGTCCTCGAGCTGGCTTATTCTCCCTTCCAACTCCTCTGTTCTTTCTGCTACTTTCTGGATGTCTTGACGCACTAACATTATATCCTCCTTCATTCCGGATAACTGAACTGCCAGGTCTCCCAGGGACTGTTGACATGCGTTAACCGCCTGTAGTACATCCTTCAATGTTGGGGCCTCCTCCTCTTGCGACCTACCAGGCCTAGCCGAGACCAAGTCTCCTTGGGTGTCCCCCATGATCTTTTTGCTCTTACCCTCAGGAGCTAGCGTGGTCAATGAGGCTACTTGACCTTGACTTTTTCTGTCAGCAGGGCCCCCATTATGAGATTTGATTTGTGCCATTTGTACCCCTTTTATTGGTGTTTGATCTGGAGTATGTGTTGGAGTATGCACAAACCGTTCTAATTTTGCTGCGGCTGAATTTGCTGCCTGAGTACTTTTTTCTTTTTCTTTAGAGGAGCGGAGATGTTGTGTTCCCGGCCCCTCATGCTGTTCCTCCCCGCGTCTCCTCGACATTATAAATTATGTAGGCCGTTGCCCCAGAGCCGAATAGAGAAAATGGGGACCCAATACCAAAACCTCCCGATTAGCCCCCCAGCACCTTACTGCAGACTTATTGTCCACCAATTGTTGTATCCGGGATTCATTTAAATAACAGAAAGCGTGCCCTGTTGCAGTTTTTTTTTTTTTAAATATCAGTGCGAAGGCTTTCAGGAGAAAAAAAAAATAGAAAAAAAAAAAATATCCTTGTCATCCCCACAAAGACAAATCTGGTAGCTGTTCAACAATTGACATTATAAACTGTAGGTGCTTTCAGTCCTGTCAGCAAAGAATACATAGCAAAACATGAGAAGCAAAAAGAATGTAAATTGCACCCTGCTGACTTGACTTCTATATACCAAAGGGATAAAAAAAAAAAAACGGAAAAGACAGGTATCATGATCTGTATAGCACAACCCAGCCGCGGTAAATGCAGTAAGTTTGACTCCTCATCAAGAGGGGACGAGAGAGGACTAATCCTTAGCTATTTTCCCCCACAGGGGGTACTCACGAATACCATATACTGGGAGGTGCCGGCGTCTGAGTGTTGCCTGTACCGCTCTCTCTTGCGACTTCGGCTGTTAGCTGCCGGCACATGTAGCCGTGCCTTCGTTCCTGCGATAGCCCGGAAGTCCTCGGCCAGGCTCGTCGTGCGTGTAGAAATCTTCGGGAGCTTTCAGCCGGCTTCGACTTGCGCCGGTGCTCCCGATCTCCTGGTCTATAAGCCACGCTGCCCCCCTCGCTGTTCTTCGGGTCCTTCCGGCGTTCGGCTCTCGGGGACGGGGCGAGGAGGAGACAGCGCAGCTGTGTCTCACTCGCCTCAGCCTAACCACATCCTCCCGCTCACACCACGCCCCTCACCACTCCTCACACACATCCAGTCACCCCCCCCCCCCCCCCGTGTTCATCTTTAATCTTCTCAATATAATTTAAGGCTTTTTTTCCCGTGCTATTCTTACTAGATGTTTCCCCGTCTTATTCGCCCACAGATATCTTTCTTTAGCTACATTTTTATACATACTTCTATGTTTTTGCTCTATCAAATCATTTAATTGTGTACGTTTTTGGATGATCTCCTTGTATATCTTTTTATCTAGATATCTCTTTATGTTTTTGTTCTAACTCGTAAAGTGCGTTTTTTAAGTTATGGTATCTTGCTTCGCTTTCTTTTTTTTTTTTACCCGAGCCTATACTGATTAACTTCCCTCGAATTAGGGCTTTATGCGCTTCCCATAAGGTGGCTTTGGAGACTTCTATGGTGTAATTTATTTTAAAGTATTGTTCTATCTCTGTTTTTATATTACTCTCAACGTCCTCGTTCTCGAACAGCGCCTCATTAAGTCTCCAAGTCCCCCTTCTGGTCTCTTTTTCCCACTGCCTAATTTTGGCTATCACCAGGGCATGATCCGATATCGTAATGTTACCTATCTGGGCATTTACCAGCATTTCCAATGTTTCATGGTCTAAGATTATATAGTCCAGTCTTGCATAAGTATCATGAACCGGAGAGTAATATGTATAATCCTTTTCCACTGGGTTGCATGCTCTCCATGCATCCACAAGCTGTTGTGTGTAAAAAAATGTTTTTAATATTCTTTGTTGTTTAATGTCTTGGAGGGGAATAACTGATGTACTGTCTATTTCGGGCTTCATGGTAAAATTCAGGTCCCCAGCTATGATCACATGGCCTTGTTTATATTTCTCTATTATTTTCAATATCCCATTTAGGTATTTTTTGGGGGTCTTATTGGGGCAGTAAATGTTAATTAATGTGTATTTTTGCCTTAGTATATTACCCTTTAAGAGTAGAAACCTCCCTTCTGGGTCCACCTTCATCTCATCTAACTTCCACCTGACAGCTTTTGCAAACCCAATAGCGACCCCCCTAGCTCCCTTATTCGGGGAATCAGCATAATACCAAGTTGGATATTTTCTCGTATCTATCCGAGTATTGGAATCCAGGGCTAGATGTGTCTCCTGTAAGAAAACAATATCTGCAAGATAGCCCTCCAGTTCTTCAAAAATATTAAACCTTTTCCTTGGAGAATTCATTCCTCTCACATTGTATGTTACTATTTTAAGTTCTGCCATCCAGTACTTCTAAAACCTTTTCTCTTATTGGATTCGGGCCAACCCACTTTCCCTCCCTCCCCAGCCCCCCTCCCCCATTCCCGTCCCGTCATTTGATAATTTCTCCGGACCTCCTTGTTCCTTATATCCCTATGTTCTAGGGTGGAGTTCTGTTCGGCCGCGTCGCCATCCATCTCGCCTATTACTTGCGAGATGAATACTAGACATGCCCGGAGGATCTCAGTCCCCCCCCCGACTACCTCCCCGTCCCCTCCCCCCCTTTAGCGGAAGGGGGAGAGCGAGAGGGGGGGGACGGAAGGGGAGACAACCCCGGGGGTTTGCAAAAGGAACATGCAGTCCAGCCTGTCGGCTGCTATCGCTTATCCCCCCCTCCTATTACAGGAGAGGGGGGGTTCACTCATCCCCCGGCCGTCTCCCCCCACCACCACCCTACTCCCCAATCCTTGGGACTGGAATATCAAGTTTTTTTTATAAAATTCTGTTACTAACTCCAAGAATAACCTTTCTTTTTATGCTATACTTGTTATGGTTTCACATAGCTTACCATTATGCTACCTTGTTGTACAGATAAAAGCTGTTATAGATATGTACAAACATTATCTGCTTGTCAAGTTTTACCTGAACCTAAATAAAAAAGTTTTACAAAAAAGAAAAAAAGGAAAGACGCATCTTGAATCATCTGCGTGGTGATGTCACATTGCATTTTAAAGCGGTTCTGCACCTAAAAAAAAAAATATTAAAAGCCAGCAGCTACTAATATTGCAGCTGCTGACTTTTAATAAATTGACACTTACCTGTCCCAGGGTCCAGCGATGTCGGCGGCAGATGACGAGCGATTGCTCGTTTCTCTGCTGCCCCCGCCGCCATCCTCTGTCAGGGAATCGGGAAGTGAAGCGTTGTGGCTTCACTGCCCGGTTCCCTACTGCGCATGTGCGAGTCGCGCTGCGCGTCTCTTCTGGTCCCCGCTGTATCCTGGGAACTGTGTGTTTCCCAGAACACAACGGGGGGCGGGGCATCTATGGGGGTCTGCGGCGGTCTGTCCCGGAAGTGGGTGCAGATACCTGGATTATCCAGGTAACTGCACCCCACTCCCCCCTGAAAGGTGCAGATTGTGGCACCGGAGGGGGGGAGGGATCAGATTAGCGGAACTTCCCCTTTAGGGTGGAGAACCGCTTTAATGTGCTTTCCCAGGGCCGTCTTTAAGGCACGGCAAAAGGGGCAGCTGCCCTAGGCCCTGTCATTGTTGTGGGGCCCATTACAGCTGCCTCATACTTGCCAACTATCCAGGTTTAAATTCCCTTGTCCCTTGAAGTTTTATTCCTGTGCTGTGTCCCAATATATCAGTGTAAAGTGCTGGTACTAATGCTGCCCAGCTCTGCACTATTGTTGTGTGCAGATGACTCACCTGCAGACCCTGTGTTTACATGTAAATAACTGGCATTCATATGTAAATAGCGACGACAATACTAAGTAAATAGCTGTGGCCGACGGCATTGATATGTAAATAAAGGCGGCATTCATATGTATATCATGCTCCCCTGCTGTGAGGAGATGATGTGCTATAACCTCTAGCAACTAATCAGTGAGCCGTAATGTGTGCTGTAACCTCTAGCAACCAGTCAGTAAGCAGTAATGAAATGCTGTAACTGCTAGCAACCAATCACAATTGCTGCCTGATCTGATACAGTAAACTGATTTTAAGTCTAGCTGCTATTTACTGTATTTCTCAGAGCAGGTGGAGAGGCAAATTGCATGGGGGGGGGGGGCAAGAAAAATTTTGCCCAGGATCCAATCTATATTAAAGACAGCCCTGTGCGTTCCTCCTGGGAAATCTCCATGGTTGGTTCTTCCCACTTGTACCTGTGATTCAGCAAGCTTCCGACATAACATTCCCAATATTCCCACACCGCATGAATGCACCACCACCAATTCTCCTTATATAGATGGTGTCACCCATGTCCTCCAGATGGTGTCACCCATATCCTCCAGATGCTGTCACCCTCCATCTCTCCATGTACATAAACAGCAGCTTTGCTCTCCTGGGGACACCTATTATTCTATATGACTCAGGTCTAACCTCCCTCCTGGGGCTATACAAGGCTTAACTCCTTAATGTCCGGGGGTAAGAGAAACCTTGGAGAACAGACCATATTTTCAACAGCATCTGTTGGTTTACTGAACAATAAGCTTTGGGCAACACAGATGATTTTCCGCTTTGGAGGCTGAAAAAAAAAATCCCAAAATCGCTCTTTTGTGCTACTGTGGGAGAAGATTGTTGGGTGATCATTAAGAGATTAGCCTCAAAGTAGGCGTAATCCCTAACTGGATGGTATTTAGCTTGCTGAAGCCCAGTGTGTCATAAGCAATTCTTTTTTCCCATAATATACTTATTTTCATCTACTTTTCATCTGTTGTTGCATCTCAGCACTGCAGATCTCCTACAGCCTCTTTGCAGCGACTTCCCATCTACATACATTCCAGCGATGGTGGCATGGCATATTTCATTTCAGGTTTCCTGATGGTGACAACAGTGGACCCGCTTGGGTAATGTGTATGGAAATGTATGGAAATGGACACTTTATTAAAGATGGAGAGTGCAAAATCCTGGTGCAGTTCTGCATAGAACCCAATCAGCTTCCGGGTATTTTTGTCAAAGCTTAATTGAACAAGCTGAAGTTAGAAGCTGATTGGCTACCATGCACCAGATATTGCACTCTCCAATTTTAGTAAATCAACCCCTTTTAGTCTCCATCAAAAAGCTGCATGAGAGGGACAGAGCATTGTAACCCTATAACAGGAAGTTTCTGAACAAGGACCCTTATGGCAGAATTACCAGATCTTATTTTAATAGAAGTTTTATAATAAAATTGGTGACCCCGCCATGAGGGCTCTTGCTTAGACACCTTTTGTTATGTGATGATCTCATGCAGTCTCTTTGCAGCCACATCCTGCGTAACTCTGGCAATGGCTGCATGACATGGGGCATGGGAGTTGGGGCTCCCTGATGGTGGCAGACCATCCCTCTATAATGTGAATCGGTCACTTGTAGTCTCCATTGGAAGCCCCTGTGACAAGGTGACAACCCAAGGTGCAATTGGGAGACAGGGACAGAGTGGTTGTCACCCTATAACAGGAAGATATATATATCTATATATATCACATATTCATTAGAATGGCCCAGTCAAAGTCCAGACCTAAATCTAATTGAGAATCTGTAGCAAGACTTGAAAATTGCTGTTCACAGACATTCTCCATCCAATCTGACAGAGCTTGAGCTAATTTACAAAGAAGAATGGGTAAAAAAATTCACTCTCTAAATGTGCAATGGTGGTAGAAACATCCCCCAAAAAACTTGCAGCTGTAATTGCAGCAAAAGGTGGTTCTACAAATTATTAACTTGGGTGGCTGAATACAAATGCACGCCACAATTTTCAGATTTATATGTGTAAAAAAAAATTTAAAACCATTCATCATTTGCCTTCCACTTCACAATTAGGTGCCACTTTGGGTTGGTCTATCACATAAAATCCCAATAAAATACATTTACGTTTTTAGTTGTAACATGACAAAATGTGGAAAGTTTTAAGGGGTATGAATACTTTTTCAAGGCACTGTAATACACAATTTATTGATAGTTTTATTATGATGTGGGTTTAGTGGCACTTAAGGAAAGTAACCAGTGTTTACAGAGCTATTCTTTCTGATTATCAGGATACCCCATATACTGTTTGTGCTTTACTAGCTGTTTGCACATTGGCCTTAGAGTGGATGGTGTCCTTTTTGAATCTGCACACCTAACAGAAGCAACAACACTTTGGTCACAGCCAGACACTTTCTCGTCTTGTCGTTGAAGGTGCCACTTTGAGGTCACTTGTGCCTCAATGTGACTCTGCAGGTTGTGGTTTAAAGCTTCTAGGTTGTTTGACTGGATGGGCAGGAACCAGAACCAGAAGATCAGGTTGCCAGCAGCCGATGGCTGTTACAGAACAAGGTATTGAAATAACACAAGGCATTAGGCAGTCGGGTCCATTTTTCTTTAATGGCTAAGTTTGTGTGCTGGCCTTATCAAATCAAAATATCCATTGGTCAGTCTACACCAGCCTTTCTCAACCTTTTTTTACCACAGAGGATCCCTTAAAATAATTTTCAGGTCTCTGGGAATGTCCCTTTAGAGTGGTGGTCAGTATGCCACCTTTACATACAGTTAAAAATGCTGGTGGCTCTGTCAAGTTGATTTAGACCTGACACTATGCCAGTACCGGCAAACTGGAGGTCAATCATCCACAGTTCAAGGAACCCATAGCAATCTTTGGAGGAACCTCAGGTTTCCATGGGGTTTCTATGCAACTGCTTTATGACCAAAAGTTGGTGGACATCTGAGTATTACACTACATGGACACACCTCCAAATGACTGAGTTCAGGTGCGTTTCTGGTGAAGCTATTATTAAACTGTTTTTCTTTTAACTGATAGAATTCGCTTAGCTTGCAGGAAAGCATTCCCTGATACATTATTTAGTTCATATATGTGCCAAACACTTCCTCATTTGAAGCTTCACTGTTGAAGTCTCCAAATTCCCAGGACTCGCTGTCGGGGCGAGCGCTTAGTGGTTACCAAGTCCCAATAGACAGCAGCTTTCCATCTATTGGTTTTGAGGAGAGAGGATGCGGGTTCAGGGGAGTGGCTTGCCTTCCTAAGGCTTCAGGGATGTGTGTTTGTGTTGGCCCACACAGCTCTTGACCAGGAATGCAGGAAGGGTGGCTCAAAAGAACCCTGTAAAGGAAAAGGAGGCACCAGAGAATGGGATAACGGCAATATTTCAAGAAGTAGCATATACTGTAAGACTTCACCTGAGAAGTAGGAATTGCTAAAAAAAAAAAAAAAAAAAAAAAAAAGAGAGGGGATGGCCCCGGGCTTGGAGGGAAGGGCCCCTGGCTCAGACAGAAGGGCCCATAGACCAGACATAAGGGACCCGGGCTTGATGGAAAAGAGCCTGGAATTCAGGGGGGCCCTTTATGGTTTCTTTCATCAGCGCCCAAGGTTCTTGTTATGCCTCTGCGTTCAAGCTTCATAAGCCCTTGTACACACGGTTGGACATTCCGATAGAAAATGTCCGATCGGACCGTGTTGTCGGATAATCCGACCGTGTGTGGGCTCCATTGGACTGTTTCCGTCAGAATATCCGACCGACAAAGTTTTAGAGCTGGGCTATAAAATTTTCCGACAACATGATCCAATCGGACTTTGTCCGATCGTTTGTAGAGAATTCCAATCGGACAAAGTGCCACGCATGCTCGGATCGAATTCCTAGACCAAAGCTATTGGCTACTAGCCTGAATGTAGTCACGACGTAACTAAATTACGTCATCACATTCCGAACGATCGGATTTTCCGACAACTTTGTCCGACCGTGTGTATGAAACACCAGTTTCGGACAAAATCTGACGGATTTTGTTGTCGGAATGTCCAACCGTGTGTACAAGGGCTAACCCTTGAAGGGTACTGTTAATGCTACAACATACAAAGATATTATAGACAGTTGTGCTCTTTCAACCTTATGGCAATAGTTTTGTGAAGGCTCTGTTCCACCATGACTGTGCCTCTGTGTACAAAGTCAGCTCCATAAAAACATGGTTTGACCAGTTTGGTGTGGATGAACTCAAGCGTCCTGCACAGAGCCCTGACCTCAACCCTACTGAACGCCCTTCGTATGAACTGGAATGCCTATTCAAGCTAGATCCTCTTATATGTGGTCCCCACGTTTCAGCTAGAACAGCCTCCACTCTTCTGAGAAGGCTTTCCACAAGTATTCAAAATATATCAAACAAGCATTTGTGAGGTCAGGAGGTCAGGCATTGATGTTGGATAAAAAGACCTGGATCGCTATTAGTGTTCCAAATTATCCCAAAGGTGTTCAGTATAGTTGAGGTCGGGTCAGACCACTCAAGTTTTTCCACACCAAACTGGTAGAACCATTTCTTTATGGAGATGTTGGTTGAGAAGACCTGAATCATTCCAATTAATTCCAAAGATGTTCATTAGGGTTGAGCTCAGGGCTCTGTGCAGACCATTAGTTCATCCACACCAAACTGGTCAAACTGGTCAAACCATGTCTTTCTGGAGCTGGCTATGTACACAGGAGCACAGTCATGCTGGAACGGAAAAAGGCCTTCATCACACTGCTACCACAAGTCTTTGTATGCTGAAGAATTACCAGTACCCTTACATCTGAACTCAATCATGTGGAGGCGTTTCCTCATGCTTTTCACCATATACTGTAGGTAGGTGTGATGGGCAGGTCTACACAAAGGTTTGGCTATGTAGGGTAGTTTATCTAAGTATTTACAATATGCTAACCATAACACATTTTTGTTATAGATGTAGATATATGACACGACATGGAGAAGTATGAGAACATATTAAAAATCGGCAGAGGAGCAACAGCTGAGGTTTATCTTATGAGGAATACAGAGACCAAAAAAACATATGCTGTGAAAAAAATTAAAGTAGATGCATCTAAGCGTACCAGAACGAAAGAGTCTATACTTCGCGAAGCAGTTATCATGGGCAAACTTATCCACCCAAATGTTGTTGTGTGTCATGAATACTTCTGTGACCCAGAGGGTGAATTTGTTTTTATCGTCGAAGATTATTGTGATGGAGGGACGCTAGATGATCACATCAAGCAAAGGAACGATGTCCTCATTCCAGAAAACACCATCATGGACTTGTTTATTCAGTTGACGATGGCCATTCAATATATCCATTCCTTGAAAATTCTTCACAGAGATATCAAAGCTTCAAACGTCTTCCTTACCAAAAAGGGCACAATTCGGCTTGGGGATTTTGGTATCTCCAAGATTATGTCTGATACTATAGATATGGCAAGCACGTGCGTGGGAACGCCCTATTATCTCAGTCCAGAGATGTGCCAAGACGTGCCATATAGTTCCAAGTCAGATATTTGGGCTCTTGGATGTTTACTTTATGAAATGTGTAATTTGAAACCAGCATTTGATGCAACAAACTTATTAAGTCTGTTTTTCAAAATTGTGAAAGAGAATTATGCCCCCCTGGCAGACTGTTACTCCACCGATTTACATCTGTTGGTTAAAACCATTCTGGACAAATGCCCTGAAACTAGACCTAGTGCAAATAGCATTCTATGTTTATCATTTGTTCAGGAACATTTAAAACAATTTATACAGAAACATGAATTTTATTTATATAAGAAAACTTGGGAGAAGACAGACAACGGAGACTTTGGTTCATCGGAAACTCGGAGCAAGACATCCATGGCCTACCATGATGTTTCTAAAGAAAACTATCGATCTAAATCTGCTCCACCAAGCTCCCACAGACTATTGGTTGGTTCTTGTGAATTGTGGGATTCTGAGGAATTATCGGGTACTGCGGATGGATCGGACTACTCTGAGGACTTTGACAAAGACAGTTTGGCTTCTGTTGAGGAAGACCTGGATGTGGAAACTTGCCAGAATGAGGAGATTCCAGAGGAGCTTGGTAACATTGAATAAAGACAATAGTCCATCCAGTTCAACCTGTGTAGATGTACATGTGTCAATGTCTATATTTATTTCACGTATCCCTGTATTTTGTGTTCTTTAAGATGCACCTCCAAGAGTCCTTTAAAAATATCCATACTCACTGCTACCACCAATTGTGGAAGAGAGTTCCACAGCCTTATTGCCCTGACAGTGAAAACCCCCTGGCTTTGTATTTTAGGTGTAATGTAATACAATGGGTGTCTTTATTTGCCTTCAGGAATTCAGGTTTACTATTGAAACTAGGATTTAGTATGCAGTGACTATTACAGGGCTGTGGTCATTGTATAAGCCCTCTAGACCCATAGCTAGAGAGGAAAAAAAAGTCATCTATTTAAAACAACCCTGTTGAAACATGAAAATGAGGGCACCCTGAAAAGTAGAATTTAAAACCTCCACCTGGCAAAGATGCCCTACTTCCACTTCCATCACTTCTCTCTAACCCATTTAGCACCTGTTAAAAATGTTTCTTTACTTTTTCTCAACCAAGCCCTCACTCAGTGCCCCTCGATGGTCCCAATTCAGGGGTGAGTATGCTGCTACAGGCTCTTGGGCTCTAAGTGTATCCCACACACATCATGAAGGCAATGACATGGACACCCAAAGACATCCCTCCTAATCTACAGAGAAGAAAATAGAAGACCCTGAACCAAGTGGCATTCTTTATTTTACCCATACCTCAACTATTCTTTTTGTTATTTTGTATATAAAATTCAATCCATGCCATTTATCACATGGGTTTTACTCCACAAACCTTTTGGCTGGTGTTTCCTTTGAGGTCCAATAGGGTGTCTGTTGATGAGAGCAGAAAAAAGGGAGCCACTCCATTAAAAAAAATATTATAAAGCAAAATTGGGAAATAAAGGCTTTCAACGGTTAAATATTTTGTGTTTTCAATAGAGTAGAACAAGCATAACATTTGGTAATGTTTTCATTTGTCTGTGACCCCACTGGGGTGAATTTTCCTAATTTCCAGGTGCTGTGGCACCTGTGAGTTTGTCTCTTAATACAGCTAAGAGTCATAGATCAGGACCTCAGGTGTTGAATTAATAGTGGGCCCTGGCAGCTACAGGCATGAACTCAGAACAAAAGGACGCTAGAACAGGGGCCTCCAAACTTTCTAAATAAAGGGCCAATTTACTGTCCTTCAAATCTTAGGTGGGTGTAAACAATGCCTCAGGCTTAGTGATCAGTGGAAGTAAAAAATAAATTATATAGGGTCTCAGTAGAAGGAATTGTGCCCCTTCAGTGATATTGTTGGCAATGGTGGGAGAAATAGTGCTCCATTGTTAGTGTCAGTAGGTGTACTAGTACCCCATTGTTGGTATCAGTGGAATAAATAGCACCCCATTGCTGGTGTCAGTTCAAGCTGTCTTGCATATACACGGTCACACCAAATTCCGACCGTCAAGAACGTGGGGACGTACAACACGTACGACCGGACTAGAAAAAGGAATTTCAATACCCAGTAGCCAATAGCATTCATCTCGTAGTTGAATCTGAGCATGCGTGAGTTTTTGCGTGTCGGAATTGCATACACACAATCGGAATTTCCAATAGAAAGTTTTTCCGTCGGAAAAATTGAGTTCTCAAATTTTTGCTGGCGGGAATTCGGCCAGCTAAATTCCGATGAAGCATACACACGGTCGCATTTTCCGATGAAATCTCTCATCTGTCTTTTGCTGACCGAAATTCCGATCGTGTGTACCCGGCCTTAGACAGTTATCCCTAAACATGTGTTTCCATTGGACATTTTCCTGTCATTTCTAGTTCTGGATTTCCCTTTGTTGACAATTGACACATTCTCATGGACAATGGTAACAGTATAGGTACTGGGGTGGATGGGGACAAAAACTTAACAGAAATCTACCCTTCCCTACTCCATCCAAAACTAAAAAAAAGTTTGCCTAGAGATACACTTTAACTCTTTTTTTTCTTTGTTTATCGGTTACATTGATTTTTTATTTTAAGGTATTGGTGGTGATGAAGGGCTTGATGATTATCCTGATGATTTTGAAGAGGCTGAAGAAAACACTCTGGAAATGATGATGAACCATGCTCGGTCAGCAATGGATGTGAATGCGGATAATGGTAGCTTTCATGATGATCAAGAAGATGAGGATGTCCATACTTTGTCAGAAACACTAAAGACACTTTGCCAGCAGTGTATAGGTATGTGACTAGTTATTACTAGATATAGGTATGTGTCTCAAAAGCTATATCCAAATAGCGTTCCAACAAACCCAACCTACCTTTGAACCAGTGGCGGCTGGTGAAGTTTTAGGATGGGGGGGTGCAAGACCACGCCCCTCATATTTGGCCCCTACCACTTCTCACAAGCTACACCCCTTGTCGAATTAACATCATATACCAGGCTGCACATTATACACTGGGCTCTGCACATCATATACCAGGCTGCACATTGTACACAGGGCTCTACTAAAGCAGCTGAATCATGCCTATCTTGTGTATAACCACATCAGGCACCTTTTCTGCAACCTGTAAATCGCACATATTTGCATTCTGCAACCTGTAAATCACACATATCTGCATTCTGTAAAATCGCACATAACTGCATTCTGCAACCTGTAAATTGCACATATCTGCATTCTGTAAATCGCACATAACTGCATTCTGCAACCTGTAAATTGCACATATCTGCAACCTGTAAATCGCACATAACTGCATTCTGCAACATGTAAATCGCCCATATCTGCATTCTGTAAATCGCACATATCTACAACATGCAAATTGCACACATCTACAACCTGTAAATTGCACATATCTACAACCTATAAATCGCACATATCTACAACATGTAAATCGCACATATCTACAACATGCAAATCGCACATATCTACAACATGTAAATTGCACATATCTACAACCTATAAATCACACATATCTACAACCTGCAAATCGCAAATATCTACAACCTGTGAATAGAACATATCTGCATTCTGTAAATCGCATTCTGTAAATCGCACATATCTACAACATGCAAATCGTACATATCTACAACCTGTAAATCTTGTTGGGGGGGCAGGTATGGGGGATAATGCTGCCGACCACCGATAATAACCTTTTTTTTAAATCTTGTTTGGGGGGTATGCTGCGGTGGTCGGCAGCATACCCCCCCAAACAAGATTAAAAAAAGGGTTAATATCAGTGGTCGGCATCATTAATCCCCCACCCCGCCCCCGCTAAACAAGATTTAAAAAAGGGTTAGTATCGGTGGTCGGCAGCATACCCCCCCTAAACAAGATTTTTTTTTTAAAAAAGGGTTATTAATAACCCTTTTTTTAAAGCTTCTTGGGGGGGGTATGCTGACAGTCACTGATAACACTTTTTCTTTAAATCTTGTTTAGCAGGGGGTGGGGTTGGGGTATGCTGCCGAGTGCGACCACCATAAGTTACATCGATGTGGAGGGGGTACCGGCGGCTGGGCAGAATAAATGATCAAGATTCTGTAAGCTGCCATGCAACAGCCCCTTACCTGATCCTCTCAGGCGGGCAGAAGAGAGAAGTGCCGTGCCAACGTCACTTCCTTGAGTTACGTCGGAAGCACCGCCCACTCAAGTGCAAGTCTATGCACTTGCTCGGCCAGTCAATCGACCCGGAAGCTGTGGCGCGATTGGCTGCGCCACAGAGCGCTCTTTTTTTGGGCCAGCCCAGAGGAGGAAGGGCTAAGCCAGCCCTGACGGGAACATGCTATAGGAGTTGTTGGAGCCTGGGGACATGTTACGGGAGTTGGTGGGGACTGCGGACATGTTACAGGAGTTGTTGGAGACTGAGGACATGTTATGGTAGTTTGGGGGGGGGCAATAGGGACATGCTATTGGAGTTTGTTGGCAAAGAAAGACGTGTTATAGGAGTTTGTTGGAGACTGGGGACATGCTATAGGAGTTGTTGGAGACTGGGGACGTGTTACATGAGTTGTTGAAGACTGTGAATATGTTCTAGGAGTTGGTAGAGACTGGGGACATGTTATAGGAGTTGATGGAGACTGGGAACATGCTTCAGAAGTTGTTGGAGGCTGGGGACATGCTATAGGAGTTTGTTGTAGACTGTGGACATGCTATAGGAGTTGTTGGAGACTGGGGACATGCTATAGGAAATGTCTGAGATTGGGGACATGTTATAGGAGTTTGTGGAGGCTGGGGACATGTTATAGGAATTGGTGGAGGCTGGGGACATGTTATAGGAGTTTGGGGGGGAGGGGGGCATAGGGACATGCTATTGGAGTTTGTTGGAGAAGGAAGACACGTTATAGAAGTTTGTTGGAGACCGGTGACATGCTTTGGGAGACAGCCATAGGCTGGAGACACATTACATGAACTTTCTAAAAATCATGGCAGTGACAGCCCCATGTCCACAGTCTCCGACAACTCATATAATACATCCCCCCAAATTGTGCTTACAACCTCCATCCTCTTTTTTTTTTCTCTATGATAAAAAAACAAAAACATAAAACATAAAAGGTGAGTAGTCACTAAGACACAAAATACTAACTGCTGGAGCTCCAAGGGCTGCAAATTGGTATCCAAGGTGACAGAGGAACAGTGTGAGGGCTCAGACAGAGCTGAAAGGTAGCAAAAAAGCATGGATGGGGTGAGCAAACTTTGCTGAGGAAAGCTGTCAGTAAGCACTATCATAGTCCTAAATGGGTAAAGTGACAGTGTGTCTTGAAGGATCAGTGGATGTTTTGAGATCTAAGAGCCTCCCACAGAATACTATTAAGCCGCATATAAAATCCTGCAAATTTACTGTCATAACATGATCTGATTATCTGTGCTTTCCCTAGATAACGTTGGTCCAACGTTGTACAATGAGCTCTCCAGTCAGTTCCTAAAAGGCCTAACACCAGAAGATCTTCAGCCCCAGTTTGAACACAGTATGGGTCCAGACAGACTTGACACATGCTACCTTGTCTTCAACATGGATCAGGATGCTTCCAGACCCACATTGGAGTGATTGCCCATTGGACATTTTCCATAGTCAGAATGTTGAAAAGCTCCACTCTAAGTGCTGATTATTATCATACTTTAGGTTATTGGTTCTGTTTGTAAAACCTGAAGGAACTGTTCTCTTGAATGTATTTGTGAATATGTATTTGGACCGCATCAATGAACTCTACTATTACAAAATGTGCTTTTTCTAACCTGTTGGTACAGAGCACAAAGTTAAGTACTAAAAAGTTCAGTTTGTAGATCTGTTAATTTCTACTTGTGTTTATTATGCAAATGCATTGGAGCTATACTTCTTAATTCAGATAAACAAACTTAAAAGCGTCCAAATAAAGTTTACCCTACCAACCCCCTCTAGCTAATTCCTCAATTCCATGAAAAAAAATAACTAAAAAAGACACACGACACACCAAGTTCCACGTTTTCCTTCTTCATCAAAGGAGCTACAGAGGGTCTTTCTTTGGGTGCCAATATTGCTATCTGGAGATGTGGACACTTCCCATTGGTTGTCCATTGTTGATGTCTTCATATTGTCCATACAGAGTCTTATAATCCTTTATAAATTACTTAAAGTGGTTGTAAACCCTTACAACACACTTTGACCTACAGGTAAGCCTAGATTAAGGCTTACCTGTAGGTCCAAGAAATATCTCCTAAACCTATTTGCCGAAAGACAGGCACCGCTGTCTACGGCGCATGCGCCGTAGACAGCAGCACGCAGGCGCACTGAGCGCGGCACCGTCAACTACGAAGATGCCGCGCGTGGCGGCTCCCGTGCGCATGCCAAATGACAGCGGCGGAGCAGCGAGACCCACCGAGAAGATGGATGCGCCAGACTACAGGGGACAGCGGTGACATCGCTGGCTCCTGTGTCAGGTAAGTGACACATAAT
Organism: Lithobates pipiens; assembly: GCF_037356315.1. Classification (NCBI taxonomy): domain Eukaryota; kingdom Metazoa; phylum Chordata; class Amphibia; order Anura; family Ranidae; genus Lithobates; species Lithobates pipiens. The sequence goes on from NW_027507882.1 coordinate 510,173, forward strand.
GGATTACTATGCGATGCATAGTAATCCATTATGCTTTGCCTTTGCAGGGAATGAAAGCGGAAGTAAACTCATCAGGGTTTACTTCCTCTTTAAATTTGTGGTCACATAGCACTCCAAGGCCATTGGTTGTCCATTGGTGGTGTCTTCACATTATCTTAAAGAGTCTTAATACCCTTTTAATTACCTAAGTTTGTGGTCATGTGGCACTCCAAGTCCTGTATTTTTTTCCCTCAGCAATGGATAAAAGGGAAAGTTTTTTTTGTGTTTTTTTTAGGTTTAAATTTTGCTGTCTGGAGATGCGGACACTTCCTATTGGTTGTCCATTGGTGGTATCTTCTTATTGTCTTGAAGTCTAAACTACTGAAATTTGTAATCATGTGGCATGCCAAGTCCTATGTTTTCCTTCTTCATCAACAGAGAGGGGAAAGGTCTTTTTTTTTGCATGCCAAAATAGTTGTCAGGAGATGTGAACACTTTCCATTGGTAATCTATTGAGGGTGCCTTCATATTGTCCTGAAGGGTCTAAATACCCCTTTTATATTACCTATGTTTGTGATCGCATGGCACTCCAAGTCCTGTTATTTCTTTATTCAGCAACATAAAGGGGTGAGTCTTTCTTTGGGTGCCAATATTGTTGTCTGCAGATGTGGACACTTCCCATTGGTTGTCCATTGGTGGTGTCTTCATATTGTCCTAAAGAGTCTTAATACCCCTACTAATTACCTAAATTTGTGGTTACATCGCACTCCATGTCCCTTTTTTTCTTCAGCAATGGGGGAGGGAGGTCTTTCCTTGGGTTCAAATATTGCTGTCTGGAGATCTGGGCAGTTCATATTGGTTGTCTTGGTGGTGTCTTCATATTTTCCTAAAGAGTCTTAATATCCCTTTTAATTACCTAAATCTGTGGTCACAAGGAACTCCAAGTAAAGATGGCCTTGCAGTTAGCCCGGCGGTCGGTTCTTGGCAAATTTCGGTCGTTCACTATTCGCCAAACCGCGGACTTCTGGCGCTGTTCATGCGGCGGACATATGCATTTACATTGTGAAGAACTTTGACCCATGACACATCATCCATCATGGGGTACAGGACAGCCAATTGAGACATTTCAGCATATGGACAATTGGACATACCCCCTACCTTATAAATAGACCTGATCTGGCGGCCATTTTACATTCTGTCTTTTGGCAGTGTAGGGAAAGGACGCTGTGTGGAGCAAGGACAGTCCGTTTAATCACTAGCTATTACTATTAGGTCCACAAAAGTCCCTTTAAGGACTGGTATAGGTGTACAGTATATAGGGTTATAATACACTTAGAATATGCTTTCTTTCAAATATACAAAGTATATTATGGTGCACTGCTGACTGCTGTGCTGCTGATCGATTCTGCATCTGTCTTTTGGCCGTCAGTGTATGGAAAGGACAGTCAGTTTAATCACTAGCTATTACTATTAGGTCCACAAAGGTCCTTTCCTTATAAGGACTAGTATACGTGTACAGTATATAGGGTTGTACAATAATAATATTCTTTCTTTCAAATATACAAAGTATATTATGGTGCACTGCTGACTTCTGTGCTGCGGGGTGCTGACAGATTCTGCAGCTGTCTTTTATCAGTGTAGGGACTGAGGGATAGTTTGGTGTTTTGGAGCAGGGACAGTCTGCAAATCACTAGCTACTAGGCCCACAAAGGTCCTTTTAAGGACTGATATAGGTGTACAGTATATAGGGTTGTACACGTATAATATACTTTCTTTCAAATATAGAAAGCATATTATAGTGCACTGCACTGCTGTGCTGCTGACCGATTCTGCAGCTGTCATTCCTCAGTGTAGGGAGGAACAGTTTGGTGTTTGGAGCAGGGACATTCTGCAATTCACGAGCTACTATTAGATCCACAAAGGTCCTTTTAAGGACTGGTATAGGTGTACTATTTGGTGTGCAGTATATAGGGGTGTAATACACGTATAAAATACTTGCAAATATAGAAAGCATAGTATAGTGCATTTCCACTGTGCAGCATTGTGACTGCTGAGCGGTTCTGCAGCGATACTACAAAGAGTGACAAACGCAATTATAAAAAAGTATTATAACTGGTGTGATAGACCAGTGGCCCCCCAAAACGACAGATTGAAGCGGGGTGTTATATACCTTCTTCCACATACATACTGCACTTCTCTAGAGACTTGTCACAGGGTCATTTAAAAAATGACAGGCAGAGGAAGAGGCAGGCCCTTCCGCAGGGGTGGTAGGGGTAGGGCAGGAGCAACAGGCATGAACCGAAGTGGCAAATTGCAGAAGGTGCGTTCAATTACGTCAAAGGACGCACCAGACTTGGTTGAGTGGCTCACTCAGCTTTACTGTTCTGCACCCTCCTCATCCTCTCGATCTGCACCCTCTTCTTCACTCTCTGCTGTGTGCACCCCCAAAGACACTACCACCAACACCACCACCACCATATACCCTCCGCTTGAGTCACAGGAATTATTTTCCGATCCATCACAAGACCTTGCCGATGCGCAGCCACTCTTGGCATTGGATCAAGAAGAGAAGGTAGCAACAGCCGCCACTCAGCAGTCTGACGACAGTACCCAGATCAGCCCAAGGAGGAGGTTGGTCCCCGGTGTTGCTGTCTACTCTGAGATCTCTAATTATAGCGGTGGGGAAGGTGATGTCGATGATGACGCGTCTAGTGATGTCACGTGGCTGCCCACGAGAGGAAGAGGGGGGGGGGAATTCAGAGGGACATATGGACCAGCAGATAGGGAGGAGAAGCAGGCGGAACTTAGATTGCACAGGAGGGACAAACCAGATTGCTAATGTATCAGGAGCGAGGCATCAACCATGTACGGTCACATCTGGCGCTCCCAGGATGCCGGCACATGGCTCCGCAGTGTGGGCTTTTTTTTTAACGTGTCTGCTGCTGACAATAGTGTTGCCATCTGCAATCTTTGCAGTCAACGCATAAGTCGTGGTAAGCCCAACACTCACCTAGGGACGACCGCCTTAAGAAGGCACATGAGCTGCCATCACCGAGCCCAGTGGGAGCAACGGAACCCACAAAGCCACACTCAAGGCTCTCACCGTCCAGCCTCATCTTCTCCTTCTCCTCTCTCCTCACAATTGTCCTCCACTCCACCTTCCATCATGCCGTCCTCACGTTTTTCTGGAAAAAGGCAGGCTTCCATGGGCCAAATGTTCGAGCGTAAAAAAATGATGCCGCCGGATAACCCTCTTGCCCAACGGTTGACGGCTGGCTTGTCAGAACTGATAGCCCGCCAACTACTGCCATATAAACTGGTGGACTCGGAGGCCTTTCGAAAATTTGTGCCCATTGGAACACCACAATGGAAGGTCCCAGGAAGGAAGTATTTCTCACAGAAGGGCATCCCAGAGCTATATGGCCATGTTCAGCGGTAAGTGAGTGTATCTCTGGCACACACTGTCGGTGCCAAGATACATCTGACCACAGACACGTGGTCTAGCAAACACGGGCAGGGAAGGTATATAACTTTTACTGCCCATTGGGTGAACCTTCTGATGGCCGTCAAGCATGTAACCCGTGGCACCCGTGTAGATTTGGTTTTACCGCCACGGATTGCACGCAGGCCTGGCTCTTCTTCTCCTCCTCCTACTCCATCCTCCTCCCTCTCCTCCTCGGCTGACTCCTCCTTTTCTGCTGCTAGCGTCTCTTCCGCTGCGCCGCCCAAGATCCCCAGAACCTATTTGACATGCCAGGTGAGACGTTGCCATGCTGTGCTGCGTTTGTTGTGCCTGGAAGCCAAGAGCCACACTGACCCTGCACTCCTTTCAGCTTTGTGTTCACAGGCAGATCAGTGGCTAACACCACTCAATTTGATAGTTGGTAAAGTGGCGTGTGACAATGGTGCCAACCTGCTTAGCGCATTGAAACAGGGCAAAATTACACACCATGTATGGCACACATCTTAGCCCTTGTACACACGGTCGGAGAATCCGTCAGAATGTGTCCTATCGGACCGTGTCGTCGGATAATCCAACTGTGTGTGGTATGCATCGGACTGATTCTGTCGGAATATCCGTCGGACCCAATTTTCCAACATGTTGGAAATATTTCCCGACCAACTGGGCCGGTCGGACATACTCCAATCATGTGTAGCGAATTTTGATCGGACCAAGTGCCACGCATGCTCAGATCAAATTCCTACATCAAAGCTATTGGCTACTAGCCTGAATGTAGTCCCATCATAATGAAATTACGTCATCACGTTCTGAAAGATCGGATTTTTCGACAACTTAGTCCGACCGTGTGTATGCAACAGTTTCGGACAAGATCCGACGGACAAAATCCGACGGATTTGGTTGTCGAAATCTTTGACCGTGTGTACAGGGGCTTAAACTTGGTCATGCAGCGATTCGTTGTCAAATACCCTGGGAGGCAGGACATCTTGCGGCAGGCAAGGAAAATCTCGGCCCATTTCAGAAGATCTTACACGGCCATGGCTCGCCTTGCTGACATTCAGCAGTGACACAATCTGCCAGTCAGACGTCTTATTTACGATTGCCCAACGAGATGGAACTCAACTTTCTATATGCTTGATAGGCTGCTCCAGCAGAAACGTGCAGTTAACGACTACCTGTATGAACTCTGCGGCAGAACAAGTTCTGGGGAGCTTGGTTTTTTTTCAGCACGCCAGTGGCTGCTCATGCGCGATGCCTGCAGACTTCTGTGGCCATTTGATGAGATCACCAAACTGGTAAGTCGCAGCCGTGGCGCCATCAGTGACATCGTACCTTATGCCTTCTTTATGGAGCGAGCATTGCGTTGTGTCATTGATCAAGCCGTGGAGGAGCAGGAGCAGGAAGATGAGGAAGTCGCAATGCTGGATGAATTCCCAGGGGGGGCTACTCTATCTGAGACAAGTCAACAACAGGAGTCTGAAGAGGAGTCAGAGGAGGATGGTGCCGGGGCAGATGAGGAGGAGCAAGAAGAGCATGCTTTAAACCTTTCTGGGATCCCTGTTGTTGTGTGTGGATGGGGAGAGGAGAACGAGGAGGACGACATTATCCTGGATGATGAGCAGGAGCCAGGCCACCACACCGCTTCCAGTTTAGTGCAAATGCGGGTCTTCATGCTCCAGTGTTTTAACAGGGACCCCCCTATTAAAAAGCATAAAGGTTAAGGACCAGTACTGGGTGGCAACGTACTTAGACCCCCGGTACAAACACAAAATGGCGGAAATGTTACCACCATCACAGAGGGCTGTCAGAATGGAGCACTTCCAGGCCTTTCTTCAAGAAATGCTGCATTCTGCTTTTGCGTGCACTGGCAGAGGAGGAATTCCCACTCCCAGAGAAAGAGTTGCGGGTACCAATCCAACAGCACCTGCAAGAAGAGGGCGGTTTGAAGATGTGTTGGTCACTTTTGATATGAGGTCATTCTTTCAGCCAACCCATCGACAGGTCTCATCCGGATCCAGCATCGGGGAACGCCTAGACCAACAGGTGTCCGACTACATCGGGTTAACGGCCGATGTGGATGCGCTGAGAAGTGATGAACCCCTGGACTACTGGGTGGGCAGGCTTGACCTCTGGCCAGAGCTTGCCCAAATTGCAATGGAACTGTTGGCTTGCCCCTCGTCCAGTGTCCTGTCCGAAAGGATGTTCAGCGGGGGGGATCGTGACCGATAAGCGCATTTGCCTAGCTCACGACAGTGTTGACTACCTCACATTTATAAAAATTAATGATACTTGGATCTGAGGAATTTAACACATGTGACCAGTAGACCATGTATATGCATAACTCTATAAACGATTTATTTAATCTAGCACACGGACCTTTTTTCTACCTTTGGCTCACTTCCTTGCACAAAAAAAGCACACCGTACTATATGCCTGTACCCTCCTGTTTGAAGAGGTTGAGCGGTGCCATATTTTTGGGTCCCGCAGCGAGTTGCTGGTATCAGTGCTCTCTATCTCGGTGCTGGTGTGGTCTCAGTGCTCTCTATCAGGGTGCTGGTGTCAGTGTCCTCACGGTGCTGGTGTCAGTGCTCTCTATCATGGTGCTGGTGTCAGACAGTGAGGGAGATAGCAGCGGAGAAGCCAATCAGCAGGCAGTGCCAGGACCATGGCTGAGGATCAGCACTGGACTGGCACCTCCGGACCACCGCAGTGGAGCTCTGCATAGGTGGGGGTAAGGGCCGGGCAGAGGGAGGGGCTCAAGCACAGGTTGGCACACTGGGACAGGACTGCGCTGCTCTGACTATGGCACTGATCATCTCCTGCACCCCCTTCATAGCCTGCCCTGACCTTGCCTCTCCTCCATGGCCTTCATGCGCTCTCAAATTGTCAAAATTTCACAGATAAAAAAAAAGAATGCTTGTCGATCCTAGATTCACTTAATACTTTTGTTATGTCAGTGTCCATGTTGTGGGACTGTGTGTGCACAGCTAGTAAGTATTTTGTGGCTGAAAATATGACCTGGAGGTTTTTAAGGTTCGCCTGCCATTAACCCCCCTGACGGTATTCCCGAGTCTGGCTCGGGGTGGAATTTTTACGCCAAAAGCGGTAACCCCGAGCCAGACTCGGGACCGCATCGCTGAATCCAGGAGGACGCTTACTTACCTTCTCCCTTGGATCCAGCGATGTCCCCCCGCTGTACGAGCGAGCCGTGTCTTGCTTGATTCATCACATTGCCGATCTCCATGCCCTGCGAGCGTTGCGACTCACGGGGACGGAGATCGGCGCCAAATTCAAAAAGTGAAACACACAGTATACATAAAGTATAATGTAATTATTTCACATTCCCTTTGTCCATAGTGGTCTGCCCAGCGTCCTGCATGCAGTTTTATATTATAAAAACTGTTCTTTATGCCTGGAAACTGGAGATTGTCCATAGCAACCAAAACTGTCACTTTACATCAAAAATGATTTTAAACTAGCTAGAAAACAGCGATAATAAATGGGAATCACTCGCAGAATTGAGCGATAGCGATTTGTGGGGAGATCCTTCATCAAATATTGAAAAGTAATGACAGTGACAATTCTGCAATTGAGCAAATTTCAGTGTTTTTGTTTTGATTACATTATTGAATAATTTTTATTATTGTTATATTATTATTTGGTACAATTATTTATAATTATTTATTATATTATAATTTATGATTTAATTTTTCAAACTTTATCATACTCGGGATGTCTGCTAGACTCTGGTTTGGACAGATTTAAGTGAGTTTTTGCCAAGAATTACAGGACTACAATATAAAACACCAAATTTTCATGCAAAATAATGGTACCGCTTTCAGCACCTAAAATCCAAAATAATCGTACCGCCAGGGAGGTTAAAGTCAATGGGGTCCACCGCGAACCTTGAGGTTCGCAAAATTTTGGCCGCGTTCGCAAAACGTCCCGTCCGAAGTTCGTCCATCACTAACTCCAATTCCCGTGTTTTTTTCTTCTGCAATTGAGAGGGGGGGTCTTTCATAGGGGGGCCAATATTGCTGTCTGGAGATGTGGACATTATCCATTAGTTGTCCATTGGTTGTGTCTTCATATTGTCCTAAAGAGGTCTAATATCCCTTATAATTATCTAAATTTGGGGTCACATGGCATGACAAGTCCCGTGCTTTCTTTCTTCAGCAACAGAGAGGGGGGGGGGGGATCTTTTTTTTGTGTGCTAATATGGTTGTCTGGAGAAGTGGACACTTCCCATTGGTAATCCATTGAGGGATTCTTCAAATTGTTCTGAAGAGTCTAAACACCACTTTGAATTGCCTGTGTTTGTGATCACATGGCACTCCAATTCCCATTATTTCTTCAGCAATTTAAAGGGGTTAGTCTTTCTTTGGGTGCTTATATTTCTGTCTGGAGATGTGGGCACTTCCCATTGGTTGTCCATGGTGGTGTCTTCATATTGTCCTGAAAAGTCAGACAACTAGACTGGCTGGGGGTGTGCAGCAGTGGATCTCCAGTCTTGAAAAAAGTGCTGGGGAGCGTCATGTAAATATCCATTAATCCCGACTAAAAATGGAAGACCACGGTAAGACATTCACCCATTGCTCTGGGGACTTTAAAGCAAAACCTACGTACATCTCTGCAGTACATACAGACTTCTGCACGGTTTCAGTAAAGTGGCCACGCAAATCACTGTTTTACTTACTTACTCCACCTTTGGCCAGATGCACATCCAGAACAGATGTAGGTGTATATTGCAAACACAGCTGAATATTATAGAGCCATTAATTTCAAACTGCATACAGCTGTTTCAGGCTTTGTAGCCATCATCAGTGCAGTGCATGGAAACCAGTTAAAAAAAGTGGGAGGAAGGGGCAGGGACCCTAGAGTTATCCTAATGATAACGGAATTGTAGTTGAGCCGCCAAATATCTGAATTCTGGGCTGGAAGATCCTCCACACCAAAAGTTTTCCAAAGTTTCAATGCGATCAAGTGAACAGATATCATCACAGGGCCAACACATTTTGGGGGTCAGAGAACGCCCCCTTCATCAGGGCTTTAGAATAGGAAAAGAAAGTCTGCTGAACTGAGTTAGAAATAAAAAAATTAGAGTACTAAGCTGGATAGTCAGCAGCAGTTTGAGCAGCCCAAACCAGCTTATGGTGACTGACCCCCGAAGTGCATTTGAAAACACATCAGATCTCTGTTGGATTGAATTCATATAATACTTCTGGTATTTGTTCCTGATTGAGATAGCCACTTAGCCTCAGTTGAATGAAGCACATGAAAGCTTTGTAATCAGAACAACAATAGCTTGGCTCAGACCCACCTGCCGTGATATGTGTGATTGCAGGCTTCAAAGGGAATAAGAGCTAGCTAGACGGCTCAGGGTTAATAGAGACACTGACCATAGTGGACAATGCAGCATGCTTCCTGAAGAATGGGCATACATGTGAAGGATTACCTCTTGGCTTGAAATCTATTGGATGGAAGGCAAATGGGGGTGGCTACGAGTGGGCGTGTATGCTTGAATGAAAAGGCTCACACACAGACAATGCGCTCTCTCTGTTCGCTGCAAGAGCCTGCCATGTGTTTCTGCTGACCTGATGCTTTGGCCATCTCGAGGCCTACTCTGGGTGACGGCTCCGGCCTAAACCTCATGGTGAAGGCCCTCTCCTGGTCTGAGCCTAGCCGATGCAGCAAAGCCTCACGGAGGACCATCTGATAAGTATTTTTCATATTCTTGTATTATATGTTCCAGGGGCGGATCCAGAGTCCAGTCTCGGGAGGGGCACTGCTATAAAATATGTTTTTTTGGGGGCAATTTATATGGGAAATGGCTGGTATTGGCGCTTCAATCATTACGGCACCATGGTTGTTATGGTGTCAGAATGATTGAAGCGCATTATTTCTATTAATACATTGTAATATAAAATTAAATGGTTCAACTCACCATAATGCAGAATCAGTGGGAGCCCTGAGGGTGTCATTTGCCATGTCGTCTGCCACACATTGCGGATTGCCACGTAGCCTGCCACACATTGCGGATTGTCACTTGCCACGTCACCTGCCACACATTGCGGTTTGTCACTTGCCACGTCGCCTGCCACACATTGCAGATTGCCACTTGCCACGTCACCTGCCACACATTGTGGATTGCCACGTAGCCTGCCACACATTGCGGATTGTCACTTGCCACGTCACCTGCCACACATTGCGGATTGTCACTTGCCACGTCACCTGCCACACATTGCGGATTGCCACTTGCCACGTCGCCTGCCACACATTGCGGATTGCCACTTGCCACGTAGCCTGCCACACATTGTGGATTGTCACTTGCCACGTAGCCTGCCACACATTGCGGATTGTCACTTGCCACGTCACCTGCCACACATTGCGGATTGCCACTTGCCACATAGCCTGCCACACATTGCGGATTGTCACTTGCCACGTCACCTGCCACACATTGCGGATTGCCACTTGCCACATAGCCTGCCACACATTGCGAATTGTCACTTGCCACGTCACCTGCCACACATTGCGGATTGCCACTTGTCACATAGCCTGCCACACATTGCGAATTGTCACTTGCCACGTCACCTGCCACACATTGCGGATTGCCACTTGCCACATAGCCTGCTACACATTGCGGATTGTCACTTGCCACATGGCCTGCCACACATTGCGGATTGTCACTTGCCACATAGCCTGCCACACATTGCGGATTGCCACGTGCCACGTAGCCTGCCACACATTGCGGATTGTCACTTGCCACGTAGCCTGCCACACATTGCGGATTGTCACTTGCCACGTCACCTGCCACACATTGCGGATTGCCACTTGCCACATAGCCTGCCACACATTGCGAATTGTCACTTGCCACGTCACCTGCCACACATTGCGGATTGCCACTTGCCACATAGCCTGCCACACATTGCGAATTGTCACTTGCCACGTCACCTGCCACACATTGCGGATTGCCACTTGCCACATAGCCTGCTACACATTGCGGATTGTCACTTGCCACATGGCCTGCCACACATTGCGGATTGTCACTTGCCACATAGCCTGCCACACATTGCGGATTGCCACATAGTCTGCCACACATTGCGGATTGCCACGTAGTCTGCCACACATTGCGGATTGCCACTTGCCACATAGCCTGCCACACATTGCGAATTGTCACTTGCCACGTCACCTGCCACACATTGCGGATTGCCACTTGCCACATAGCCTGCCACACATTGCGAATTGTCACTTGCCACGTCACCTGCCACACATTGCGGATTGCCACTTGCCACATAGCCTGCTACACATTGCGGATTGTCACTTGCCACATGGCCTGCCACACATTGCGGATTGTCACTTGCCACATAGCCTGCCACACATTGCGGATTGCCACGTAGTCTGCCACACATTGCGGATTGCCACGTAGTCTGCCACACATTGCGGATTGCCACTTGCCACGTAGCCTACCACACATTACGGATTGTCACTTTTCTGCTAAGGTGTTCTTTTGTTGAGTCCCAGAGTGAAGATAGGCAGCAGAGAGATGATATAATCTCTCTGCTGCACACAGCTTCCCGCACAGTGAGGGTGGAACTGGAGGGATGCAGGGCAGTGAGAGATGATGTCATCTCCCTGCTCCCCTGCCCGCTGGCTTCCTGATTAGCCAGCAGCCCTCCTAAGCCGCCCAGCTGCCCCCCCTCACCCGTCCACTCAGTGCAATCACCCATGGAAACGGCCACGCTAGCACCCGTGGAACCGGCCGCGCTGGCACCCGCGGAACCGGCCACGATTGCACCCGCGGAACCGGCCGCTCTGTCATCAGCTGGCGGTATTCTCGGAGGGGGCAATTGCCCCGTTGCCCCCCCTGGATCCGCCCCTGATATGTTCTGATTGTAAGCTTTGTGATATTGTAATGTCTTTTTTAATACTTTATGTTAGCTTTCCTAGTTTCTTGGGAAATAAATAAGATAGAGTTTTACTAGCAGCAGTGTGTGTGTGTGTTTTCATAAGTAACTTTATATCAGTGTGCCTAGTAGGGTTTTATAAACTAGATAACTATGGGAAGAGACAAGTTAATAATAGTTTGTATTCTTCAGTTACTTCAATCTCAATGTGGAAAAACCTCATGCTGGATATCTATACTGATATGAATGGGGTAATGTCTTAGCCCTTGTACACACGGTCGGAGATTCCGACGGAATGTTTACTATTGCACCGTCTTGACGGATATTCCGACTGTGTGTGGTCTGCATCAGACTGTTTCCGTCGGAATATCCGACGGACCAACTTTTCCAACTTGCCGGTAAAATTTTCCGACAAAATGCTCCGATCGGACATACTCCGATCATGTGTAGCCTACTCCGATGGACAAAGTGCCACGCATGCTCAGATCGAATTCCTAGACCAAAGCTATTGGCTACTAGCCTGAACGTAGTCCTGTCCTAACGAAATAATGTCACCACGTTATGTACAATCGGATTTTCCGACAACTTAGTCCGACCGTGTGTATGCAACATAACTTCCGGACCTCTTCTGGAATTAATCCGTCGGAATTGCTCCAACGGATTTGGTTGTCGGAATCTCCGACTGTGTGTACAAGGGCTTAGGAAAGGAAAGGATGCCACATTGTTAGATGAAAATTTAAATTATCACACTGCAGAGGGCTGAATTCAAAGACACCCCTAAAAATGCTCATCCTTTCTGACTGTTTTTCACTAGTTTTGCATTTGGCTAGGGTCAGTGTCACTACTAGTAGCATGAGGCGATACCTGGACCCTATGGAGGTTGCACAGGCAGTCCACTTCCTCCAGGATGGCACATCAATACCTGCCATTGCCAGAAGATTTGCTGTGTTTCCCAGCACAGTCTCAGGAGCATGGAGGAGATTCCAGAAGACAGGCATTTACTCAGCAGGACCGGTATCTGCTCCTTTGTGAAAGGAGGAACAGGATGAGCAATGTCAGAGCCCTACAAAATGATCTTCAGCAGGCCACTGGTGTGAATGTCTCTGACCAAACAATCAGAAACAGACTTCATGAGGGTGGCCTGATGGCCCGATGTCCTCTAGTGGGCCCTATGCTTACTGCCCGGCACCATGAAGCTCGATTGGCATTTGCTATTGAACAACATAATTGGCAGGTCCGCCTCTGGCGTCCTGTGCTTTTAACAGAAGAGAGCAGGTTGTCAGAAACCATGAATCAGACTGAGACAGAAGTACATTTAAATCACACTTGTTTATTAATAAAAATAAAAAGGTAAATAGAAAAAGCATAGTCAAGCATAGCCAGAGTCCAATAACCAGATCGGGTAGTCAGCCAGTCCAAAGTTCAATAACCAGATCGGGTAATCAGCCAGGCCTGAAGTCAGGGATCCAAGTAGAGCAACTGCAAGCAGGATAAGGAGCCAGGAGGGATGTCAGCAAGCCAGTCTTGAAACAAACCACAGGAGGTGGTTTCTTGAGATGTGACCAACGCGAAGGCAGAGGTGAAGTGAGCTGGAAGGCTTTGAGTAGGCAGGTCAGACGAGCATCATCGGGAACAGCTGGTAACTGTGGAGAGAGAAGAGAGCTAGCAATTAGCCGACAGCTGAGAGGCCAGCCCAGAGAAGGAAGGGCTAAGCCAGCCCTGACACAGGTTCACCCTGAGCAAATGTGACAGACATGAAAGGGTCTGGAGAAGCAGTGGAGAAGATTATGCTGCCTGTAACATCATTCAGCATAACCGGTTTGGTGGTGGGTCAGTGATGGTCATGACCATGGAGGGACGCACAGACTTATACAGACTAGACAATGGCACCCTGACTGCCATTAGGTATTGGGATGAAACCCTTGGACCCATTGTCAGACCCTATGCTGGTGCAGTGGGTCCTGAGTAGGGATGAGCTTCGTGTTCGAGTCACATCGGCTGTTCGCCCGTTCTGCGAATTCCGAACGTTATGGGCCGTTCGCGCCAAATTCGTGTGGCGCTCACGGCCCACAATGCACTGCGTCATCGCAGTGCATTGCTGGCTCATGATTGGCCAAGCATGCACTGTGACCCTGCATGCTTGGCCAATCACAGCGCCAGCAGCGAGGAGAGCCATGATTGGCCACAGGCAGGATGCCTGTGGCCAATCATAGCTCAGGCTGTGTAGTACACGCCCCACAGTATATAAGGCCGCCAGCGCGGCGGCCTTGTGTAGTGTGTTGGCGTCTGAAGCATTTAGTGGGTGTTCTGTGTACCTTCAACACAGTATACACCGATCGTTATCGGACGATTTTCGATCTTGCTCTTCTGTAGTGGTTGTTGTCTGCGTGCCCTGACCGCAGTATACACCTCTATATTCACCTCACCTATATAGCTAGTGATCTATCTTTTATAATAGAGCTTGCAGTCAGTAGTGTTAGGAGCTTGTGCGTGCTGTCTGCGTGCTCTGTACCCAGTACACACCGCTATATCCACCTACATAGCTCTTCTCTATTTGAGCCCACTTGCCATCTGCAGGAGTTATTGGAAGTTATGTGTGCCTCCAGCACAGCACAGTATACATCTGTATATACCCCTTTATCTCTGGTGTGCTATAATAAAGGCATCTGCAGGAGTTAGTGGGTGTTTTGTGCCTCCAGCACAATATACACCTGTATCTACCCTTTATTGCTGTTCTCAGTGGGTGTTGTGTGACTCCATTACAGTATACCCCTTTGAAGTAACTGATCAATTCACTCTATTCTTATTATTATCAGTTATGTATTCCTTTGTATAGTCCCTATAGTTCAGCTAATCTATCAATCTATTACGCCGAGCACATGTTATTGTTACTATCACAATGCTATCACCCGTGGCTATGAAATCAATACACGGTCTAAGGTCAATTAAATCTTATTTATTTCCCATGGAAATAATACAGCGTGCATAAGGTATCAATAGAAGTTACAATGATACATAACATACAATCAAAGTATAATATACGCCATACTTATCCGACCTTCGCAACCACACCTCATGATGGAATAAAGAGGGACAGAGAGAGAGCTCAGGTCACAACCCTTTTTGTCAAACATACCTCAGCCATACCACACCCCATAGCTCATCCTACTCTTTCCCATAGACCAATCAGCGTCTCTGGGGCGTCTCCTCCCCCAGGCTACCAGTCCTGCCATACTTGGCCTCTGGGGGCAGTGTTTGCCCATAATTGCAACTGCTCCGACTGGATTGCTATCTCGTGGCTTGATCTCGGACGCCCCACCAACTGTCCCTCTGTTCTTGCAGACAAGCCGGCGCCATACATCTTTGAAGTTCAGTACATTCCAGGTGGGCTGAATAGAAACTCATTCAAATTGTGTCACATTCCTTGCTTTCACACATATGAAACTGCCTGGCATCACTATGGCTGAGTTCGGCTGTACAAACTGCTGTGTAGATGTATAACAATAATGATTCCAACATATGCCGCTTTGCGCCTAAACACGGCGCATACCACCCTTCTTCAGACACGGCTCCTTTTGAACAGTCCATAACTGTCTTAACGTGTGTGGTTCCCCAACATGTGCTTCCGAACCAGTACCTGTGGCACAGTCCTTAGCTTGTGTAACGCGTGGTTGTTTCCAACGAGCGCTCCAGAGACATCTCTTATGGAACAGTACACAAGTGTCTTACCACGTTGTGTTTTCAACGTGTGCAGAAACAGGTCCTATGGAGCAGTCCATAATTGTTTTACCACGTGATGTTTCCCAACACGTGCCGCTTTGCCACTGAGTGACACATCTCCACCATTCAGGATGGCAGTACAGGCAAGGGGTGCCCATTCATTCACCATTCACCAGCACCCATTCAGAGCGACATATCACCCAGCTTTCAGACCCAGAGTCTTGAGGAGGGCCTTTCTTGCCCATATTACTAGCCTACAATACCCATAGGTCATACTCTACCACAAACATAAATCAACTTATTACCATAATATATCCTTATATATGTATTACGCACCCCGCTCCCAACCTCCTATAACCTTTTACTGTAAATACGGGTCGGGATTAGGCAGGCTTGCTCGCAGCGGCGTTGCAGGGCTCTGACTTGGCAGCAACGTCTCCAATTTGTACACAGAGCGCTCACCGTCAAATCATCCCTCAACTTGCATAGACAACTGGGAGACCCTTCTAGATAAATATCGCTACAAAAACTACACATATAAGTTTACAACAATTACCAAACCCACACAATTCCACCCCTGTACCTGGATTTCAGAGATCATGCCCATTGTGTACCATGCACCTCTACCTACGGTTAGGTTCAAGGAACCCTCGAGTCCCATGACTAACACTACACCGGTATTCTTTAGGACAAAGAAACAAAACTCGCCTATGTCCTAAATAATACCTGGGTGCCTTCTTCCCAGCAATGACCTCTCCATCCAGAATACAGAGAGAAATAACTTCCCAACATTACTCGTTCGTCCCCATGTATTGATCTAGCCTACAAAGGACATCATGGTCATGCTTCCGACAAAGGGAAATATCAACCTGCCTCCAGCGTTTATCTTCTCTGATCACATGTGTGATATAGCCTCAAATGCAACAAGATAGAGTCCCCAGTCAGTAAGCCCATTGATGCCACCAAATATACAGACCAAGTCTGCACTTCTGTATATGAGAACATACAGCATAACACATTTCACAATCCAACTTAGTACCACCCATACAGGCATTCGACCACTATTTTGGATTAGTGTAAGCAACGTGTTTTGGCAAAATCTTACTGAGCGGTGACGCTAACTCATCAGGCCACTGCCCCTCATACAGAGACGGTATAATCAGCTTGATGTTGGCTGATATTTCCACCTGCCACAGAGTGCGCGCCAGAGACAATGACAGGTTTCTGTCTTCCCTACCAACCTCTCAACATGGTTGACAAAATCCGGAGCCACTCTAACCTGAGTGTTTCTGTGATTTCATTGAATGTTATCAAGGATACCACCAATCTCCCGGGGTAACAAAGTCACGCTCCTTCTCTGAAGCTATGGCTGTGAGTTTGTTCCTCAGGAGGCTGATGTCCCCTCCATTAACAACACCCATCCCAGCTATTGTTCCCCCCCAATATAGTGCTGAATACATCCCTTCTCTTTCGGGTTACTCCTCAGAAATAAGCATCCTGCATGGACCTCATTCTCATCTCTGGGAGTAAGTCACTGGTACAATAACCGCACCTGATTCAGTGTATACTCAGCACATATAGGGTGATAGGTTTTTGTCAACCACCATGAGATGTTGCAGCACCATGTGGTGAAGTCCTACGGTACCCTGGTAGCCAGCGTTTGTTCCCTTTATTTTAACAGAGCATGCTCCTGTGTGTATTCACTGGCATTATCTGTGCAGGGTTTCAACCTCTCAGGTGAGACACCAACCGGGCGTATCTTCCTCGTGTCTAGTTCTGGTGTCCCGCATGTCCTGTACCCGAAAGCTTCTCTCTAGGACCGCTAGGATTGAGACACCACCCCTACGAGGAAGTTTTCCCCCATTGATGTGTCACCTGGCACCCTTTAGTCTGATCCACAGCTACCTTATTATGCATAAGCGCCAGTATGCCTCCTGGGTACCTGCACCATATTAACTCCCTTACACCAATGCATGTCATACATTAAAACCTTACTTCTTTCAATTCCTCCTTCCAACATAAACAACACATATTTTACATTTTCATGTTTTGACGGATTGGATGTGTCAATTCTTCCCCAACCTCCAACCCATTGCACATGTATAAATAACATGTTTGCATTCATCAGGAGAGACTTCAGCAAAAATATTTCACAAGTTCTCTTGCTAGGCACAGTCTTTCAGATTCAGCATTAGCACCAAATTGTCCATACGAAAAAAAACAGGTATTAATCTGAATCTTTCAGTTTTCCTTCTCTCCTGATGTGTATTGGAACTAATTTATGGTATGGTGTGGCACAGACAAACTGCCAACCAGATGATCATCTGTCATCCATGTTCCAGAAGCCTCTCCAATTCTCGCTCCACTTGGATTCTGGAAGTGAAAAACAAGAGCAGTATCAACTTCTTATCCACAATATCTGCTCGCTTACCATGTTTACTTATAGTTCCCTCCTTGGAGCCCAGGACCTCAGTATTCCTGGCTTCTGCAACTCTGACCAAACTATCCAAACAACCATGACCTCTTTAGGCTACACCCACTGTAAAATGGATCCCCATGGTATGATCAAAAAACGTTTAAAACTGAACGTCAGTGTTGCTTCTCAAAAACTTCAAATTTTACAAACTAAAAAACAATGCATCTATCTGTATCTTTACGATGTATGCACTACCCCTTTTCAGGTGACTGGTTCTGAGGGCATTGTCCATTCCCCCCCTTTCAGGTGGATTAGACCTACTACTTTTCCACCTGAATAAAAATATAACTAACATAGAGGACTAAATCAATATCAACAAAAAAATTTTTTTAGAAGAAAAATAAATAAAAAAAAATAAAAAATAAAATAAAATAAAAATAAAAAAATAAAGATGAAAATAAAAATAAAAATTATTTTTTTTAAAAAAAATTTAAAATCTGGCCATGATCACACAAACAACATGACAAGACAACCATCATAAAACAATGACAAACACTCAACTTTTAGTTAACACCATCCATGGACTTCTCTCCTGCAAAGAGTGCTTATTCCAATCTGAAATACAATTAGTTAATGGGGAAAACGAAAAACAAAACAAAGCATATGTATCATCACAACATTTTAGCTTCATTTGTAACTCTTTTTAGTACTATTATTTTTCATTGTTTGCAAACAATTACTGACTAATGAGCTCATGGTACCATGTGATAATCGATTATGCATTTACAATAACCTAACCCCTGTTCTGTTATATTTTACCACTGTTGTTACTTTGAGAGACCTGCAAACAAATGCAAATGTCCGTATACGAATCAGTTTAACTTCTTCCTGGTCTCTGGAAAAAGGGACACACAAGTGATTACACACAATTCTTATGTTAATCAGCAGTATTGGATACTCAGGAAAAGTTTACAAAGACTGACAACAAGAGAAGAGTAAAGAAACACAAGATTAAAAAACTCATAACAGAAACATCTTTTAACCACACAAAAGAAAAACCACAATACCAATTCAGGGGTTTATCCCTAAAAGTACAAAACAAAAAAAATGTATATCTATATCCAGGTCCTCTATCATATTCTGAACTTGAAACTTACATCAAACCTTTTTCATAGCCGGGAAACATTGACCAGAATATTCTTACCATGCTTGCAGCTCACTAAGTTCTGCTAACATTGTTTTCCCCAGTGCTATATTTGAGTAACCATGCGTCTATCTCCATTTTGACTCTACACAACTGTCCTACATATTGCTTTTTAGTTTCTAGACCCCGCATTTGCGTTTTACACGGGAAATGGGTTTGATTACTATTGGTTCTGTGCTGTGGATGGCTACCCCACCTGGCTGAATAACACACCTGAAGCCTTGGGGTCGTTTTCGGGTATAATTTCCTTTCGATATCATTATTCGCCGCCCGACAATATTTTGAAGTGTGACCCCCCCTTTTACACAAAAAACATTTTAGTTCTGGTTTCCCTGCATAGGCCATTTTTTTAGCATATGGCGCTGGAAATCCACATTGCTGGATAATATTACTGCGATTGGAATGCACAGACTTTACACTTTCGTTGTCTGAGGAGTCATCCAAAGTGTCAACTCCTGAGTCAATTTCAAGTGCAGTTATCCCACCTTTATTTGCTTCTTCCACATCGATTCCCATCACATTACTATCATTTGCAGTGATAATAGCATACGGGTTTTCTTCATATTTCACTTCTGGCTTTTCTATACACTGAGCATGTGTGGAGGGTACCTCCACTATTGCCCACTTGGAGGATAATTCCATTATGGCTGCTTGTGCCTTAAGCCTTGTGATAACCTGCAAATTCTCAGCCTCCCTTTGATTCAAAGAGGCAATGCAACTTTCTCTCAATTTACACGTTTGTTCTAATTCATCTAATCTCTGTTGCAATACACATTTCTCAGCCACTAATTGTTTAATCCGACTACAAGCATCCGCATCAGCCTTTTCAATCCTGATTGATATATCACTTACCTGTTCCATCACTTTTTCTCTATCAGCAAACCATTCTAATTCTTTTTGTTCCGCAATTTCTTTCATTCTCATTAACATGCATAAGGCATTGGCCATTCTCTGTTTCCTGCCTTTTTTTGACTTATTAAATATGCGACTGTTATGTGTATCACATTGTTTTAAAAGTTCATTAAACTGATATGTTAATTTACCTTTGTGAGTAATTTGAAATCTAATCCCACCATGCTTGCTAACGAAACCTTCAATGGCTTCCATTGATATGCTAATTAGCCTATCCACACCAACTCTTTGAGCAATCTTGCTTAGACAAAAGAAATCAGATAACAAATGGACAACAAAAAAAAAAAAAAAATACGAACCGTTTAAATTTCCAGTGACTTGTGGTTCTACAGCATACAAGACACAAGGCACACTCTTAATCAATGCCTTGGTCTTCTATTGGACCAGAGCTATTTCACTCTCACGTGTGTAGAAATAAAAACCTATACTTCCCCCACTTTTTTCTCAAAGATGTATGGTAATTCCTGCCACTCTCTAACCAACACTGTGCATTAGCAATACACTAAACAATCAGATACCAAGCACCCAAAGACATAGAGGAAGCTGTTTAGAAGCTAGCTTTGACCTGTAGTCCCCCCTCCAAATACAAAAAACAACAACAACAAACAACAAATACAAATCCGTTTACCCACGAATTTCTGTAGGAGAACACACTCTTATTCAATGTCCTTCTACCCGATAGCAGGTCATAGGGAATTTCTATTGGGACATTGGGATATTTCCACTTTTCCCTCAAAATTGTATGATTTATCCTGTCAATCTGCGGTTATATCACATAACCAGGGATGATCAGTCCCTTATCTCGCCAGTGCGGCAATTTGCCCTCTGGTTACAGTTTGCAAACACAACAATACGTATATATATATATATCAGTCACAGTTCTCACCAGGTTTTACGCGTGCGTTTATACCAGTGAAATATCTCACAGAATTTTCCTGCTCATCCAAGCGTGGTTTCAGAATTCGCGAGCCAGCGCTAATCTTGTCCACACTAAAGATGACTTCCAGTTCTGGGTGGCTTTGAGCATCTGTGCTTACAGGGACTCAAACAAAAATACCTTAGATTTTTGTGGATTCTGTGTAAAAATATGTTTTACACGCCTTCTGGGGTGCCAAATGAAGTAACTGATCAATTCACTCTATTCTTATTATTATCAGTTATGTATTCCTTTGTATAGTCCCTATAGTTCAGCTAATCTATCAATCTATTACGCCGAGCACATGTTATTGTTACTATCACAATGCTATCACCCGTGGCTATGAAATCAATACACGGTCTAAGGTCAATTAAATCTTATTTATTTCCCATGGAAATAATACAGCGTGCATAAGGTATCAATAGAAGTTACAATGATACATAACATACAATCAAAGTATAATATACGCCATACTTATCCGACCTTCGCAACCACACCTCATGATGGAATAAAGAGGGACAGAGAGAGAGCTCAGGTCACAACCCTTTTTGTCAAACATACCTCAGCCATACCACACCCCATAGCTCATCCTACTCTTTCCCATAGACCAATCAGCGTCTCTGGGGCGTCTCCTCCCCCAGGCTACCAGTCCTGCCATACTTGGCCTCTGGGGGCAGTGTTTGCCCATAATTGCAACTGCTCCGACTGGATTGCTATCTCGTGGCTTGATCTCGGACGCCCCACCAACTGTCCCTCTGTTCTTGCAGACAAGCCGGCGCCATACATCTTTGAAGTTCAGTACATTCCAGGTGGGCTGAATAGAAACTCATTCAAATTGTGTCACATTCCTTGCTTTCACACATATGAAACTGCCTGGCATCACTATGGCTGAGTTCGGCTGTACAAACAGCTGTGTAGATGTATAACAATAATTCCTGTCTGATTCCAACACCCTTTATCTCTGGTGTTCTATAATAAAGGCATCTGCAGGAGTTAGTGGGTGTTGTGTGCCTCCAGCACAATATACACTACCCAACTGCTGTTTTACCCAACTCCCTTCAGGCCATTACCATGTCCGGAAGGCCAGCAAGGAGAGGCAGACAGGTGTGAGCCGATAAAAGAGGGCAAGCAGGCTCTGTGTCTAGAGACAACAGTGCTGGTCGTGGACGCGGTGCATTGTCATCAGCACGTGGCCATGGGACACGCTTGTCCTTTTCGGCAGCTGGACATGTTGAACCGCAACATGCCAACGACTTGGTAGAGTGAATGACCAAGCCCTCTTCATCCTCCTCATCCTCTCTCACCCAGTCTCAGGGTACTAGCAAAGCAGCTGCCAACGCATCGTCTTCCCTCCTCTCAATGTCATCATCAGTGACTCCTTCCCTAGACCCACCACGTCCTCCTGAGGAGTCTCCTGAACTCTTTGAGCACAGTGTTGGGTACATGCTCCAGGAGGATGCCCAGTGTTTTGTAGGCTCTGATGATGACACTCAGCTAGAGGAAGGCAGTAGCGTGAATGCAGAGAGAGGGGATGCTCAAGAAGGACAGCAATCTGGCAGTGATGTTCCACAAGCTGCAGCATATTGCCAGGTTTGCTACAGCGATGAAGAGGGAGGGGATGATGAGGGCACTGACTCCACGTAGGTGCCTGGTAGGAGAGAGGAGGAGGAGGCGGCACATGTCCAATGAGGCAGGATGCCCTCCGGGAGCCAGCTTAGGGGCAGCACACTGACTGAATCACACCGCAGAGCTCCGCCTGTGCAGGGCGCTGCCTCTGCGCGTTATTCTAAAAGTTCTTTGGTGTGGGCCTTTTTTGAGACGAGTGCATCAGATCGCACCGCTGCTATTTGCAACATATGTCTCAAGCGTATCTTGCGTGGCCAAAACATCAGCCGCTTGGGCACCACATGCTTGACCAGACATATGTTGACCTGCCATGCAGCTCGTTGGCAAGCGTACCTCAAAGACCCACACCAAAGAACAAAGCGGACCTCTCCTTGCTCCTCATCAGCTGGCATCTCCAACCCCACTAGACCTTCAGTCCTCTCTGAAACCTGCTCTGAGAGGAATGAAGGTGTAGAATTAGGTGTGTCACAGCCAAGTGCTTCCGGGCACTCTGCTAGCAGTACACCCACGTCCGATTATAGCAGGCAAATGTCCCTGCCCCAGCTGCTGGACCAGCGAAAGAAGTTCACTCCCAGCCATCCACATGCCCAGCAGTTGGATGCTAGCTTGGCTAAATTGCTAGCACTTCAACTGCTGCCTTTTCAGTTGGTAGACTCGGCCTCCTTCCGTGAGTTTGTACAATGTGCAGTTCCTCAGTGGCAAGTCCCCAAACGCCACTTTTTCTCACGGAAGGCGATTCCGGCTCTCTACCAGCATGTGGAAGGTAATGTCCTTGCCTCGCTGGACAGGGCGGTCAGCGGTAAGGTGCATATTACCGCTGACTCATGGTCCAGCAGGCATGGACAGGGACGTTACCTGTCTTTCACGGCCCATTGGGTCACTCTTCTCGCAGCTGGGAAGGATGCAGGACAAGGTGCAGTAGTGTTGGAGGTTGTTCCGCCACCATGCCTCCAAAATGCTACTATTGGTTGTGACACACCTCTCTCCTCCACCCCCTCCTCTTCTTCTTCCTCCATGGCCTCTTCCAGTGCTCTGTCCTCAGAACCAGCGGTGCTCCGTAGGCGTTCCAGGGGCTACGCAAGTACGCAGGCAAAACGATGCCATGCCGTGCTTGCGCTGGTTTGTTTGGGGGACAGGAG
Organism: Lithobates pipiens; assembly: GCF_037356315.1. Lineage (NCBI taxonomy): Eukaryota > Metazoa > Chordata > Amphibia > Anura > Ranidae > Lithobates > Lithobates pipiens. Next base: position 533,449 of record NW_027507882.1, read on the forward strand.
CCACACTGGGGCAGATGTTTTGTCAGCTCTGCAGGGGCAGGCCGAGAGGTGGTTGATGCCCTGCCAGCTTAAGCCAGGAATGGGGGTTTGTGACAATGGCACCAACCTCCTCTCCACCCTTCGACAGGGACAACTGACCCATGTGCCCTGTGTAGCTCACGACCTTAACCTGGTGGTGCAGCAGTTCTTGGGCAGGTACCCCGGCTTACAGGATGTCCTGAAGCAGGCCAGGAAAGTCTGTGTGCATTTCCGCCGATCATTTAATGCCTGTGCTCGGCTGGCTGAGCTCCAAAAGGAGTTGAACCTGCCCAAGAACCGCCTTATATGTGACATGCCCACCAGGTGGAACTCAACGCTGGCCATGCTGCAGCGGCTGCACACACAGCAGAGGGCCATCAATGAGTACCTGTGCGACTACGGCACCAGGACAGGGTCAAGGGAGCTCGGTTTTTTCTCATCACGCCAGTGGGGCATGATCAGGGATGCATGCACTGTCCTGTCACCATTTGAGGAGGCCACAAGGATGGTGAGCAGTGTCAGTGCATGCATCAGTGACACTGTACCTCTTGTCCACCTCTTGGAGCATACGCTGCGTGGAATAATGGACAGGGCACTTGAGGCAGAACAGAGGCAGGAAGAGGAGGACTTCCTTGCCTCTCAAGGCCCCCTTTATCCAGACAGTGTTCCTGCTGTGCCACCCATCACACAGGAAGAGGAGGAGGAGGATGATTGTGTCAGCATGGAGGTGGAGGCTGCCACTCAGCATCAGCAGCAGCAGTCTTGTAGGGATGATTTACAGTCCCAAGAAACACGTGGACTTGTACGTGGCTGGGAGGAGGTAGCTGCGGATCATGTTGCCCTTAGTGACCCAGAGGACTCCGGACCGAATGCCTCAGCTAACCTACGCTGCATGGCCTCCCTGATCCTGCAAAGCCTTGTTGAAGGATCCTCGTATTCTTCGGATCAAGGAGAGGGACCATAACTGGCTGGCCACTCTCCTTGATCCACGGTACAAGGGTAAGGTTGCCGACCTTATCTTGCCATCGCAGAGGGAGCAGAGGATGAGACATCTCCGGGAGGCCTTGCAGAAAGGTCTGTGCAACGCATTCCCAGAGACTGGGAGGTTACAAACTCCTGGTCCTGGACAACGTGTTGCTGAGGCATCGGTCAGAAGGAGCGGTGGAGAAGGTGGCCGTCTGACTGATACTTTCAGACAATTTTTTAGTCCGCAGCCCCAAGGTATGATCGGTTCCAGCAACCATCGCCAGCGTCTGATTTACATGGTGCAGGAATACCTAGGGGCAAGGTCAGACTTGGACACCTTTCCCACCGAAAATCCTCTGGCTTACTGGGTCTTGAGGATGGATCACTGGCCAGAGCTTGCACAGTATGCAATTGAGCTACTAGCCTGTCCTGCATCCAGCGTTCTTTCAGAACGCACCTTCAGTGCTGCTGGTGGCTTTGTTACCGATCACAGGGTGCGCCTGTCCACCGAATCAGTTGATCGACTGACCTTCATCAAGATGAATCAGTCTTGGATCACCCACAGCTACCAAGCACCTGAACCTGATGTAACCGAATAATTTTTTTTGAAATATCACATCCCTTCAAGACTGCCTATGCTGATGCTGAGTGACTGTCCTGTTATGTTGATTGTCTATCCTCTTCCTCCTCCGCTGATATGTTGGAAGAACATTTCTGGTTCTGGGTGATGCCATCAGCCCAATTTTTCTGCCCCTGTTTAACAGGGGCGTTTAATTACAATTTTTGATGCAATGCTTTGCAGCAGGGCTAATTCCTGCAATAAAACTAGAGTATATGGGAGAGGTTGCAGTGTGGTGGCACCAGCACCAGTGCCTAAGGCCCAATGTTTCTGCCCCTGTTTAACAGGGACATGTAATTACAATTCTTGATATAATATTTCACAGGAGGGCCCGTTCCTGTGCCCACCCAGAGTAACTGTGAGGACTTATAGTGTTGTGGCACCAGCACCACAACCACCAAAGGTCAATTTTTCTACCACTGTTCAACAATGGCATGTAATTACAGCGCCCACCAAGAGTCACTTGGAGGGCTTACAATGTTGTGGCAAAACCAACACCTTGTTCCGCCATTTCTGCAGAGCATATAGGGCAGGCCCCTACTTTCAAACATCCAACTTACAAACATCTCCTACTTGCAAACGGAAGGAGACAACAGCAAGTGAGACGAAAAAAGATGGACGACAAAACAAATTATACAGGGGTGATAACCCTTCCCTATGTTTTCCAAAAAGCTTAAAAATAGTTTTTTTGACTGGAGCTACACTTTAAAAATGTACCAGTTGAAAATTACAAACAGATTCAACTTAACACAACAAACCTACACAGTCCCTGTCTTGTTTTCACCGCCTGTATACTGCTGTTCTGAGTATATAGGGCCTGGGGGCCACGCGCATTTCCTTTTTTTAATATGGGTACGGGGTTCCCCTTAATATGCGTACAAGACCCAAAGGGGCTGGTAATGGGCAGGGAGGGCTACCCATGCCATTTTTCTCAATGATTTTCAACCATATTGCAGGAACCAGATATAACATTAAAACCGCAAGCAGTTTTAAATTATGTTATTTCCGTTTAATGTCATTTTGTGCAGGGACTGTTCTAAACACGGGAAACACGTGGCACTTCACAGGCATACTACAGACACCCCCCAGGCACCATATTTAAAAGAATATTTCACTTTTTTTTTTTCACTTTAATCGTCATTAAAAAATCAGTGCTCCCGCCAAAACGGCCATTTTTAAAAACATTTTAGGCATTGACCCATGTCCCCTGGGGCAGGAGCCAGGTCCCCAAACCCTTTTTAGGACAGTATCTTGCATATTAGCCATTAAAATTAGCACTTTTAATTTCAAACGTTCAAGTCCCATAGACTTCAATGGGGTTCTAAAGTTCGTACGAATTTGGGGTCCGTTCGAAAGTTCTGGTGCGAACCGAACCGGGGGGTGTTCGGCTCATCCCTAGTCCTGAGTTCCTCCTGAACGACGATAATGCCCGGCCTCATGTAGCGAGAGTATGAAGTTGGTTTCTGGAGGATGAAGGACTTGACATTATTGAATGGCCCCCAGTAAATGTATGTTGTTAATGAATGGAGGCAGGCGGAATAATTGGCAAGAGAGGTCAAAAACAGACCTCATACTTACTGAAGGTCTGAGATAAATCGCCAAACGCTGGATATCAAAATGGCAGCCGTGTAGTGCATCCAGCTCGGGAGCTGAGGTGGCGGAACAAACAAAAGCCACAACAGGGGAACATCCGGAGGATCAGCACAGTCTGAATAGGGGTGTTTCTCACTGCGGTCTACACTTAGTCCCTAAACTCGTGTCTTGAAAACGTCTGCAAGGATGCACATATATCAGAGGGCATCATAATTTCCAAATGGGCTTAATGTATAAGGTTCTAAAATGTAATTTATATATACATAAAGATGTAAATAAAATAATTAACCTTATTAGAGTATGTTGGTATGAAAGACTATCTAAAATATGAAATATGGTAAATGCATGAATGCAGACCAACATAATTATAAAGCTGGCATGGGCAGAGAGACTATGGGGAAATATAGAAATGATATAAGTATTACACGTGTATAAAGACAATGTAACAGACCCAACAGGTGTCAAGAAAGTAAGAAGGTTGTACCTCAATAGAGTAAAAAATCCAATGGTTGTTGATTTGTTCTTACAGATGTGACCGCTCTATCCAAAAAAAGTTGTGAATCAAAATCCTAGCCATGCTAAACATCTAGATATACCCACAAGGGCTTGAAGGTTACACTCCCAACATCATGTACAGGCAATGACACTTGGGTGCCCATAAGACATCCACCATCAAAGGTGGTGCACAGATGCAACAACCTCCTAACTGTCCAGGATGACCCACACAGCCCATACCTCAAACACGTCAGGGAGACGTTAGTGTATGGGCGTGGAAAACATGGCAACGATGTGCACGTGTCCACCCCCGTCAAAAGGCAGGGGAGGACAGCAAGCGATCAGGAACAGAACTGACCTATGCACATCGCAACCCCCGAGCCAGGTGAAAACCACCACCATAAAGGACAAACAGCGAAAGGGGAACAGCTCAGCACCAGCAAGGCCCCCTGGGAGCAGTATGCAAATAAAACTGGTCAAAGGTAGATAATACACTAGATGTAGTGTGCACAAAGGATAATGGTAACAACAGACCAGTGTGTGGGCTGAATAGGTGTCTTCCACCTGGGTTTAATCAAAGAAGGGAGATTAAGGTCTGGTGTGACCCCTCTGACACCTCCATCCCTAATAATACACAAAAAACAAGAAAAATATCCCTGGGACTTTAAATGAGGTGAGAGAGGTTTAGCCAATGTCCACAACAAACACTGAGACAAAATCAATTTATTTGTTTCAAAATGTTGTGTAACAGAGCGGCAACAACAATGATTGTGAGTTACCCGGCATAATAGCCAATGTGCACAACACAAGTGAAAGTAAATATACAAAGATTTATTACAAATGTTATACATCCATGAGCAACAATAAAACGTAAAAGTTGCTGGGTCAGTAAATACACATACACAATAAAAAATGTACATACATGTGGACGGAAAATATGTAAACATAGTGCAGACATCAATAATACCCAGCATGTACTGGCATGAAACAAGCATCAATAGAGCCCTATGCATTTCGCGAGACCCTGCTCGCTTCTTCAGCGGCGGATGCATGAATATTGTATCTGCAATGTAAATAATATCAGTAAATGCATGTTTTTAATGAATGGGGGTAGGCGGAATAATTGGCAAGAGAGGTCAAAAACAGACCTCATACTTACTGAAGGTCTGAGATAAATCGCCAAACGCTGGATATCAAAATGGTAGCCGTGTAGTGCATCCAGCTCGGGAGCTGAGGGGGCGGAACAAACAAAAGCCACAATAGGGGAACATCCGGAGGATCACCACGGTCTCGATAGGGGTGTTTCTCACTGCGGTCTCCACTTAGTCCCTAAACTCGTGTCTTGAAAACGTCTGCAAGGATGCACATATATCAGAGGGCATCATAATTTGTGATGGACGAACTTCCGACGGGACATTTCGCGAACGCGGACCGCGAACGCGGCCGATAGTTTGCGAACCGTAACGTTCGCGGCGGGCCCCATTGACTTCAATGGGAGGCGAACTTTGCAAACCTACAGGTCAAATTTGCAGCCACAAAATAATTACTAGCTGTGCAAACATAGTCCCACCACATGGCCAATGACATAACACATGTATGAGGTGAATCTGGGATCGACAACTACAAGCATTCTTTTTTTATATGTGAAATTGTGAGAATTCAGGACTGTGGAGCGCATGAAGGCAATGGAGGAGAGGGAAGGTCAGGGTAGGCAAAGAAGAGGGTGCAGGAGATGATCACCAGCAGCGTGACATACAGCAATGACACCTGCACCGTGATAGAGTGATCTGACACCAGCACCGTGATAGAGAGCACTGACATCAGCAGCGTGACATAAAGCACTGACACCCGAACCATGATATACAGCACTGACACCAGCACCATGATAGAGAGCACTGACATCAGCAGTGTGACATACAGCAATGGCACCTGCACAGTGATAGAGTGATCTGACATCAGCACCATGATAGAGAGCACTAACATCAGCAGCATGACATAAAGCACTGACACCAGCACCGTGATATACAGCACTGACACCAGCACCGTGATATACAGCACTGACACCTGCACCGTACGCAGCCCCAGGAGGAAGTCAGCATAGCACAGGGATAGTGGGAGCCCCTCCTAATGAGCATAGCACAGGGATGGTGGGAGCCCCTCATAATATGCACAGCAGAGGTACAGCCCCAGGAGGAAATCAGCACAGAACAGGGATGGTGGGAGCCCCTCATAATAAGCAGCCCCAGGAGGATGTCAGCATAGCACAGGGATGATGGGAGCCCCTCATAATAAGCAGCCCCAGGAGGAAGTCAGCACAGCACAGGGATGGTGGGAGCCCCTCATAATGAGCATAGCACAGGGATGGTGGGAGCCCCTCATAATGAGCATAGCACAGGGATGGTGGGAGCCCCTCATAATATGCACAGCAGAGGTACAGCCCCAGGAGGAAGTCAGCACAGCACAGGGATGGTGGGAGCCCCTCCTAATGAGCATAGCACAGGGATGGTGGGAGCCCCTCATAATATGCACAGCAGAGGTACAGCCCCAGGAGGAAATCAGCACAGCACAGGGATGGTGGGAGCCCCTCATAATAAGCAGCCCCAGGAGGATGTCAGCATAGCACAGGGATGGTGGGAGCCCCTCATAATAAGCAGCCCCAGGAGGAAGTCAGCACAGCACAGGGATGGTGGGAGCCCCTCATAATGAGCATAGCACAGGGATGGTGGGAGCCCCTCATAATGAGCATAGCACAGGGATGGTGGGAGCCCCTCATAATATGCACAGCAGAGGTACAGCCCCAGGAGGAAGTCAGCACAGCACAGGGATGGTGGGAGCCCCTCATAATAAGCAGCCCCAGGAGGATGTCAGCATAGCACAGGGATGGTGGGAGCACCTCATAATAAGCAGCCCCAGTAGAAATATGACACCGCTCAACCTCTTCAAACAGGAGGGTATGGGCATATAGTACGGTGTGCTTTTTTTGGACAAGGAAGTGAGCCAAATGAAGAAAGAAGTTCTGCGCTGAACGTCCTTTCGGACAGGACACTGGACGAGGGGCAAGCCAACAGTTCGATTGCAAATTGGGCAAGCTCTGGCCAGAGGTCAAGCCTGCCCACCCAGTAGTCCAGGGGTTCATCACTCCTCAGAGCGTCCACATCGTCCGTTAACCCGATGTAGTCGGACACCTGACGGTCTAGGCGTTCCCTGATGCTGGATCCGGATGACACCTGTCGATGGGTCGGCTGAAAGAATGACCTCATATCAGAAGTCACCAACACATCTTCAAACCGGCCTCTTCTTGCAGGCGCTGTTGGATTTGTACCCGCAACTCCTTCCCTGGGAGTGGGAATTGCTCCTCTGCCAGCGCACGCAAAAGCAGAATGCAGCATTTCTCGAAGCAAGGCCTGGAAGTGTTCCATTCTGACAGCCCTCTGTGACGGCGGTAACATTTCCGCCATTTTGTGTTTGTACCGGGGATCTAAGTACGTTGCCACCCAGTACTGGTCCTTGACCCTTATGATTTTTATACGGGGGTCCCTATTAAAACACTGGAGCATGAAGGCCCCCATTTGCACTAAACTGGAAGCGGTGTGGTGGCCTGGCTCCTGCTCATCATCCAGGATAATGTCATCCTCTTCATTCTACTCTCCCCATCCACGCACAACAGGGATCCCAGAAAGGTTTAAAGCATGCTCTTCTTGCTCCTCCTCACCTGCCCCGGCACCATCCTCCTCTGACTCCTCTTCAGACTCCTGTTGTTGACTTGTCTCAGATAGAGTAGCCCCCCCTGGGAATTCATCCAGCATTGCGACTTCCTCATCTTCCCGCTCCTGCTCCTCCACAGCTTGATCAATGACACGACGCAATGCACGCTCCATAAAGAAGGCATAAGGTACCATGTCACTGATGGCGCCATGGCTGCGACTGACCAGTTTGGTGATCTCAAATAGCCGCAGAAGTCTGCATGCATCGCGCATGAGCAGCCACTGGCGCGGTGAAAAAAAACCCAGCTCCCTAGAACCTGTTCTGCCGCAGAGTTCATACAGGTAGATGTTAACTGCACGTTTCTGCTGGAGCAGCCTATCAATCATATAGAAGGTTGAGTTCCATCGCGTCGGGCAATCGCAAATAAGACGTCTAACCGGCAGATTGTGTCGCCGCTGAATGTCAGCAGGGCAAGCCATGGCCGTGTAAGATCTTCTGAAATGGGCCGAGATTTTCCTTGCCTGCCGCAAGATGTCCTGGACCCCAGGGTATTTGACAACGAATCGCTGCACAACCAAGTTTAAGACGTGTGCCATGCATGGCACATGCGTAATTTTGCCCTGTTTAAATGCGCTAAGCAGATTGGCCCCGTTGTCACACACCACTTTACCAACTGTTAAATTGAGCGGTGTTAGCCACTGATCTGCTTGTGAACGCAATGCTGAAAGGAATGCCGGGCCAGTGTGGCTCTTGGCTTCCAGGCACAACAGACGTAGCACGGCATGGCAACGTCTCACCTGGCATGTCGAATAGGTTCTGGGGAGCTTGGGTGGCGCAGTGGAAGAGACGCTAGCAGCGGAAAAGGAGGAGTCAGCCGAGAAGGAGAGGGAGGAGGATGGAGTAGGAGGAGGAGGAGAAGAAGAGCCAGGCCTGCATGCAATCCGTGGCGGAAAAAACAAATCTACACGGGTGCCACGGGTTACATGCTTGACGGTCGTCGGAAGGTTCACCCAGTGGGCAGTAAAAGTGATATACCTTCCCTGCCCGTGTTTGCTAGACCACGTGTCTGTGGTCAGATGTATCTTGGCACCGACACTGTGTGCCAGAGATACATTCACTTTCCACTGAACATGGCCATATAGCTCTGGGATGCCCTTCTCTGAGAAATACTTCCTTCCTGGGACCTTCCATTGTGGTGTTCCAATGGCCACAAATTTTCGAAAGGCCTCCGAGTCCACCAGTTTATATGGTAGTAGTTGGCGGGCTATCAGTTCTGACAAGCCAGCCGTCAACCGTTGGGCAAGAGGGTTTTTTTTTTACGCTCGAACATTAAGCCCACGGAAGCCTGCCTTTTTGCAGAAAAACTTGAGCTTGGCGTGATGGAAGGTGGAGTGGAGGACAATCGTGAGGAGAGAGGATAAGAAGTAGAAGATGAGGCTGGACGGTGAGAGCCTGGAGTGTGGCTTCGTGTGTTCCGTTGCTCCCACTGGGCTCGGTGATGGCTGCTCATGTGCCTTCTTAAGGCGGTCGTCCCTAGGTGAGTGTTGGGCTTCCCGTGACTAATGCGTTGACTGCAAAGATTGCAGATGGCAACACTATTGTCAGCAGCGGACACGTTAAAAAAAGCCCACACTGCGGAGCCATGTGCCGGGGTCCTGGGAGCGCCAGATGTGACCGTACATGGTCGATGACTCGCTCCTGATACATTAGCAGTCTGCTTTGTCCCTCCTGTGCAATGTAAGTTGTTCCTGCTTCTCCTCCCTATCTGCTGGTCCATATCTCCCTCTGAACTCCCCTCCTCTTCCTCTCTTGTGGGCACCCACGTGATATCACTAGACACGTCATCATCGACGTCACCTTCCCCACCGCTATAAGTAGAGATCTCGGAGTAGGCAGCAACACCGGGGACCAACCTCCTCCTTGGGCTGATCTGGGTACTGTCGTCAGACTGCTGAGTGGCGGTTCTTGCTACCTCCTCTTCCTGATCCAATGCCAAGAGTGGCTGTGCATCAGAAATGTCTTGATATGGATCGGAAAATAATTCCTGTGACTCAAGCGGAAGGTATGTGGTGGTGGTGGTGTTGTTGGTGGTAGTGTCTTTGGGGGTGCACATAGCAGAGAGTGAAGAAGAGGGTGCAGATCGAGAGGATGAGGAGGGTGCAGAAGAGTAAAGCTGAGTGAGCCACTCAACCAAGTCTGGTGCGTCCTTTAAAGTAATTGAACGCACCTTCTGCAACTTCCCACTTTGGCTCAAGCCTGTTTCTCCTGCCCTACCCCTACCACCCCTGCGGAAGGGCCTGCCTCTTCCTCTGCCTGTCATTTTTTAAATGACCCTGTGACAAAACTCTCAGTCCCTATACTGATAAAGGACTGCTGCAGAATAGGGCAGCAGTCAGCAGTAGTGCACCTCAACCCTATATATTGTGGACCTATACCAGTCCTTAAGGAATAGCAGACTGTACCTCACTCAACCCTATGTACTGTAGTACACTATACCTTACCAGTCCTTATAAGGACCTTTGTGGAACTAGTAGGTTGTGATTAGCAGACTGTACCTCAGTCCCTATACTGATAAAGGACTACTGCTGCAGAATAGGGCAGCAGTCAGCAGTAGTGCACCTCAACCCTATATATTGTGGACCTATACCAGTCCTTAAGGAATAGCAGACTGTACCTCACTCAACCCTATGTACTGTAGTATGCTATACCTTACCAGTACTTATAAGGACCTTTATGGAACTAGTAGGTTGTGATTAGCAGACTGTACCTCAGTCCCTATACTGATAAAGGACTGCTGCAGAATAGGGCAGCAGTCAGCAGTAGTGCACCTCAACCCTATATATTGTGGACCTATACCAGTCCTTAAGAAATAGCAGACTGTACCTCACTCAACCCTATGTACTGTAGTACACTATACCTTACCAGTCCTTATAAGGACCTTTGTGGAACTAGTAGGTTGTGATTAGCAGACTGTACCTCAGTCCCTATACTCATAAAGGACTACTGCAGCAGAAGGGCAGCAGTCAAGTATAACATTCTTTCTATATTTGGAAGAAAGAATATTATACGTGTACAAGCCTATTACCATACCAGTCCTGAAAAGAATCTTTGTGGACCTAATAGTAACAGCTACTGATTAAACTGACTGTCCCTCACTGCCACACACAGATTCCTGCCTGTCCCTATTTAAACTGACAAAACACAGGCTGCTGCAACAATAACTTGAATAGAACTCAAAACTATATCCTGTACTACTTTACCATACCAGTCCTGAAAAGGACTTTTGTGGACCTAATAGTAACAGCTAATGATTAAACTGACTGTCCCTGCTGCACACAGCATCCTGTCCCTCTCTCTACACTGACAAAAGACAGGCTTCTGCAACAATGACTTGAATAGCAGTGCCTCAAACCTATATCCTGAACTACACCTAACACCTATACCATACCAGTCCTTAAAAGAACTTTTGTGGACCTAATAGCTAGCGATTTGGGTCACTGCAGTCTCTCCCTGCTCCACACAGCAACCTCTCCCTATAGTGACAGTAGAAAGAATGTAAAATGGCCGGGTCTATTTATAAGTTAGGGGGAATGTTCAAGTGTCCATGTGCTGTAATGTCTCAATTGGCTGTCCTGTACCCCATGATGGATGTGTCATCATAGGTCAAAGTTCTTTTACACAGTAAACACGGAAGTCCGCCGGGCGAACAGCGGCAATAGTCCGCCGATCGGGCGGACCGCGAACAGCCGAAACGATCGCCGGGCGAACCGTTCGGCCATCCCTAATCATAATTACCAAATGGGCTTAATGTATAAGGTTTTAAAGTTAAATTTATATATACATAAAGATGTAAATAAAATAATTAACCTTATTAGAGTATGTTGGTATGAAAGACTATCTAAAATATGAAATATGGTAAATGCATGAATGCAGACCAACATAATTATAAAGCTGGCATGGGCAGAGAGACTACGGGGCAATATAGAATTGCTATAAGTATTACACGTGTATAAAGACAATGTAACAGACCCAACAGGTGTCAAGAAAGTAAGAAGGTTGTACCTCAATGGAGTAAAAAATCCAATGGTTGTCGATTTGTTCTTAGAGATGTGACTGCTCTATCCAAAAAAAGTTGTGAATCAGAATCCCAGCCGTGCTGAATGTCTAGATATACCCACAAGGGCTTGAAGGTTACGCCCCCAACGTCATGTACGGGCAGTGACGCATGGGTGTCCATAAGACATCCACCATCAAAGGTGGTGCACAGATGCAACAACCACCCAACCGTGCAGGATGACCCACACAGCCCACACCTCAATTACGTCAGGGAGACGTTAGTGTATGGGCGTGGAAAACATGGCGCAGATGTAGATGAGCAATAAAGATCTTTTTATTGAAGTAGTTGCAGGTAACACACAAACAAGTCTCAAAGATATCTTCCATACACTTACATATACAAAGCTCTCTGGTGCCCCATAAAGCTGTCATACCTTAGGCAGATGAATGAATGAATGAATGAATAACTTGTATAGCGCTATATCTGCAAACTAAATCGCCTCAGGGTGCTTTTGTCTCCAGTGTCCGTCTGGGTTTTCAGAAGAGATGGGTCTCAAGCTGCTTCCTGAAGGCCAGATAGTTTTCTTCCAAGCGGATGTCCGCGGGTAGAGCATTCAATAGCCATGGTCCTTGGACTGCAAGCCTTTGTTCGCCTTTTAATTTATAAAGGGTCTTGGGAATGTGGAGGAGGTTCTGGTTAGTTGAGGTATTGCGGGGCTTTTCCTAGTGTACATTTATGAGTGAGGCAGAGGGTCTTGAATGTAATTGATCCTTCACGGCTAGCCAATGGAGGGCCCTCAGGGACGGGGTGATTGATTCCCATGGATGGCAAGTTCATAAAAGCAATCTTTCAAGGCAAGAATCCATTTGGGCAGGAAATCTACACAAGGTGGCAAGTAATCCCTTAGAGCAGGGGTCCCTAACTGCGGACCAGCTTCAGTCTGTAGTCTGTTGAAGACTGGGCTGCACAGCGGGAGGGGAGCGGCGACCGCGGCCTAGGAAGGGCTATCACAGAACATGGTCACCATTCACCTCCCTCTGTCAGGCCAAACCTGTGTGTCTGCAGCTGAAGATCTGCACAGAGAGCGGGAGTCTTCTCATATTAACCTGTTGGTAATCACCTGCTTATTATTATGATAAGTTGGGCAGCTCCCACCCTCCACCCAGATTGCAGCTCCTCTCGTCCCCTGTCCTGGTGATAGTATGACATCCTGAGACGGGAGAACCTGCGAAAGGTAGGACTATGCAAAGGAGGCAAGAGAGTGAAAGGGGCACTGTAATTAGAGAAAAAGGGGGGAGGGGCATAACTGCAAGGGGCAAATGGGGAGGGGAAATACTGCGCTATCACGTACCTGATCAGAGGCTGAAATGCTGGGAGGGCTTCCCTTGTGACTATTTGCAGAGCGCCCCCTGAAGGTGACACAGGGAGAGCTATACTCAAAGCAGCAGGGGTAGCTAGCTGCGGCAGGCTGAGGTGGAGAAGAGAAGTCCACTGGTAGGCAGCTGATGAGCTGGGTAGACCGCTGGGCAGGGGTACTTCAGGAGTACCAGATGAGATTGTGCAGTAGGAGGAACCAAAAACTGTGTCAGTAGCCAAGCCAGAGTTCATGCACAGGACAGCGAGCAGGAGCAAAGTCAATGGAACAAGCCGGGGTCATACACAGGGCAGCAGATCAAGCGGGTAAACAGGAACAAGCTAAGGGTCAAGCCGGGGTCAACGCAGATCAGACGGGTCTAGGCAAGCCAGGTCATTAACAGGTATCCAAGACAACGGGAACAGGAACTCAGGAACACACAAAAAGCTGAAGATCATGCAGCAGTTGGTTGCTGCTGCAGCAGGCTTTAAATAGGACACTGGCAGCTCTCGCTATTGTGTGTGCATTGCATTGGCGGACACCTGTGCACATTGGGGCACGGGTGTGCACACTGGCACGCATTGGTGCGTGTGTTGGAGCCTGCATTAGCGCACTGGTGAATATGTTGTCCTGGCCGTCCTCGCCCATGCATTGGGGAATCAGTATTTGCAGATCTGCGATTCTGCTGGCCATTGATGCCAGTTTTCCTGCGGGTAGGTCCCTGACATGTGCTAAACCTAAAATGAAACAGATGTGTATACAAAAAGCAGCTGACACTCAAAGTTCAAAGTAATGTGCAAAGATAATGTGTAGCGCTAAATATTGTGACCTAATAAAGGAAACATATATACATGTAATAATATCAATATCAAAAACGAAGGTGGATACCAAAGTTTTGGTGCTTGTGAAAATATACACGTGAAAAATATCAATACATAGTAATAAAATCAAATAAATCTGTGAAAGTAATTCAGAATGTACTGGGTACAACAACACTATGGTGTGTTGGATCACAGTCCAAAGAAGCCAAGTCCATAAGAAGTGGAGAGACATGTTGTTCCCCCATTCCTATATGGGCCTGGATGTGTACTCCCGATAAACCGGATGGTCTACCTATGGATGCTTGTGCAGGTTCACACAGAAAGGGTGAGGTACCCTTACCGGCAATGGTGGACCCAAATACCATATGGTAGTCGGTCAAACAAGGTTGAAAATCCTTAGTTCTGGGAGATGTCACGCTGGATGCAATGAAGGATGTACAGCTCCAAATCATATAAACAACAGGCAATAGGCACCCCACAGCCAGGTGGGTCCAGGACAATCCAGGAAGTGCAGGTGGGTAAGTAATCAGCAGAAACCAAAAATGGAAGGAAAAACGGAAGAGGGCCCCATATGATACAGGTCACCCAGGGATGGTTTATTCAAATATAAAAAAATCTTACAATGCTATGCAAGATACAGGATCTAAAAGTGATCACAAATATAGATTAAAAAAAATCTAAAAGCAATGGAAGACATACAAATGCTAGCCCGACGTGTTTCGACAACAAAAGGTCTTAAGTTGACCCCGATGTCAACCGACCACCCGTGATCGTTCCTGAGCGAGGCAGAAAGGCGATCGCCGTTCTCACAGGGATGAAGATGGAGATCTTGTGTTTCTGCTAAGCAGGAACACCTATCTCTGTTCAAAGCACCCCCCCCCCCCACCCCCCACCCATACAGTTTGCATACTCATGTAGGCTGTCTTCCTACTCACGTTACTTTTATCTTTTAAAATAAATATCTAATAATGCATTAAAATACTAAGTAGTTGTCCTTTCCCTTAAAAGTCCCCAAGAGGTACATTTCCATATATACAGCAATTTATGGGATGTGGGTTAGACCAACTCCAGATCAACCTCAGCACCCTCCCCCTATCTTGCCCACACAGTTATAAAGCAGCCTACTTGGGCATACCTCCCAACTTTTTGAGATGGGAATGAGGGACACTTACCAGCAAAAGCATGTAGGCATAGGGCATGCCCCCGCCACGCCCCCTTAAAGGAGAATTAACCTAAAAAAAAAGATTAGTTAAACCCACAAGGGCTTTTTTTTACCACTTCTATTCCTTTATATTGGCTTTTAAAATGTGCAAATGCAGCAATTTAGATTTTGGATAAAAGGTTTAGCACTGGGAAACACTTTTTGAAAGATAAAAAGTACATTTTATATACAACTATATAGATTAGACCAACATGAGGGACAAATGAGGAGCAAAGAGGGACAGAGGGACATTCCTCCAAATCAGGGACAGTCCCTCCAAATCGGGAACAGTTGGGCGCTATGCCCTAGGGCAGTGATAGCGAACCTTGGCACCCCAGACTTTTTGGAACTACATTTCCCATGATGCTCATGCACAATGCAATGTGGTTGAGCCTCATGGGAAATGTAGTTCGGAAACATTTGGGGGTGCCAAGGTTCATCATCACTGCCCTAGGGACACACTTAGCCCTTTAATCGTCCCTTCCCTGCCAGTGTCTTTAGTACAGTAACAGTGCATATTTTTAGCACTGATCCACTGGTTCCCAAAAAAAAGTGTCAGTTAGGTGTCCGATTTGTCCGCCGCATCCCACTAGAAATCACTGATTGCCGCCATTACTAGTATGTAGCAGAATTTCTTGTTAAAGAAAAAATTATATATATATATATATATATATATATATATATATATATATATATATATATATATAATTTTTTTTTATATAGCGCAAAAAAATAAAAAAACGCAGACGTGATCAAATACCACTAAAAGAAAGCTCTATTTGTGAGGGAAAAAATTGTATTTGGGTACAACGTTGCACAACCGCACAATTGCCAGTTAAATTGACGCAGTGCAGTATCACAAAAAAAATGGCCTGGTCATTAAGGGGGGTAAATCTTCTGGAGGGCATTATCACCCAAAGAAAGCTCTATTTTGCTGTCCATGGCCACCAATACAATTTCATAATCTGATTGATTGAAATACAACTGTATTCATGAAAAAAATACTGTATCTCCCCGGTATGCCCCGCTGATTGTTAGAAAAGGATTGATCATTTTCTGCCCTGGCCAATCAGATTTGATCTGAATCTAATGATGACGCTTTGAAAACAAATCAATTTATTTCCCAATCAAACTCTTCCAATAGGAATAAAATAATTTATGGTCTACAATCCATTTGATCGATATGCCACACACGGGGAAGTGGATTTACATCGATAGTTGATCGTAAATTATTGATCGTCTCTCTTTCCGGTATGTAATCTCATAATCCGATTGATTGAAATGCGTTCATATTGATGAACAAAGCATCTTTTTTGCTGCTGATTGATGCAAAATAATTGATAATAGTCTGCCCTGACCGATCAACTCAGCTTGATCGAATCTGATTGGAAGGGAAGTTATGATTATTTAAAGAGGAAGTAAACCCTGATGAGTTTACTTCCTCTTTTTTTCCCTGCAAAGGTAAAGCATAATGGACTACTATGCATCGCATAGTAGCCCATTATGTGTCACTTACCTGACACAGGAGCCAGCGAAGTCGCCGCTGTCCCCTGTAGTCCGCCGCATCCATCTTGCTTGTGGCGTCTCGCAGCTCCGCCGAATGACAGCGGCGAAGCCGCGATGACGTCACTCCCGCGCATGCGCGCGGGAGTGGCGTCTCGCAGCTCCGCCGCTGTCATTCGGCAAAGCCGCGATGATGTCACTCCCGCGCATGCGCACGGGAGTCGACAAATGCGGCAGCTCCATTCTTGGAACTGCCGCGTTTAGTGCGCCTGCGCGCCGCTGTCTACGGCGCATGCGCCGTAGACAGCGGTGCCCGTTTTCGGGCAAATATCTCCTAAACCATATAGGTTTAGGAGATATTTCTTGGACCTACAGGTAAGCCTTAATCTAGGCTTACCTGTAGGTCAAAGTGGTTTGTAAGGGTTTACTTGCTCTTTAATTGTTTACAGATCTGATCAGATTGCACATTGATCGGATTTTTAAGCCTCTATTGGCACCATAGATCAATCAAAGGGAAGTTATGACTATTCCATGATTTATTAATTCTATCATTTTGATTGAAACCTAAATCGATCGGATAAAAAAATCAAATAAAAAAAAAATCCTCTATGGTCACCCATAACTGATTGAAATGGAAGGTCTGGCTCTTTGACTTTTTGGAAATTTGATCATTTTGATCGATTGGATAATAAAATGGAACCACAATGAACGGACTTTGTGAAAACGTCCCCTGTAATATGTTACAGGATTGGATTGTATCAATGTGAAGGACGGGAAGGATTGCACAGGTTGGGGTTAACCCGGCCTGAGCTGTACAGCTCTCTGGCTCCTCCGGAGTGCGGAATTCTGGAAGATGTAGTTTTATAAGCAATGATTAAAATGACTCGGCTTCAATCCCAACTACAATTCCCCGCATGCCGCAGGGCTCCGGGCTGTCAGAGGCCGCCTGCCTCCACTCTGTGCTCACAAAAGACCCCTCTGCAGCAGGTAGGGAGAGAGCCGGAGAGACATACAAGGAGGAGTATTGTATGGATTATATCTCGGGAATATTGTATGTCTTATATCCTGGGGATATTGTATGTATGAGATCCTGGGAATATTGTATGTATCATATCCTGGGGATATTGTATGTATTATATCCCTGGATTATTGTATGTAATATATCCTGGGAATATTGTATGTATGGTATCCCAGGAATATAATATGTATCAAATCCCTGGAATATTGTATGTATCATATCCTGGGAATATTGTATGTATTATATCCTGGGGATATTGTATTATGAGATTCTGGGAATATTGTATGTATTATATCCTGGGAATATTGTATGTATGAGATTCTGGGAATATTGTATGTATTATATCCTGGGAATATTGTATGTATGAGATCCTGTGAATATTGTATTATCATATCCTGGGAATGTTGTATGTATCATATCCTGGGGATATTGTATGTATCATATCCCTGGATTATTGTATGTAATATATCCTGGGAATATTGTCTGTATGGTATCCCGGGAATATTATATGTATCATATCCTTGGAATATTGTATGTATCACATCCTGGGAATATTGTATGTATTACAATATATCCTGGGAATATTGTGTGTATTACATCCTGGGAATATTATATGTAATATATCCTGGGAATATTGTATGTATTATATCCCAGGAATATTGTATGTGTTATATACTGGGAATATTGTATGTATTATATCCGAGGAATATTGTATGTATTTTATCCTGGGAATATTGTATGCATTATATCCTGGGAAAATTGTATGTATTATATCCTGGGAATACTGTATGTATCATATCCCAGGAATATTGTATGTATTTTATCCCAGTAATATTGTATGTGTTGTTTCCCCAGAATATCATATGTATTGATTCTGAGAATATTGTATGTATCATATTGCATTTTCCCATTTTAGGAAAATACAGCATTATAGCCATGAGAAGGAGCTAACATCATAGGAAATAGACATATTAGATACATTAAAGCAGTTGTATGCCCTGAAAAAAAAAAACCTGTAAGGCAAAGGCATAATGAGCCTAGTATGCACCGCATCGCATATCTCTCTCTCTGCACTGCACACAAGTTCATTATGAAATACTTACCTTAGAGCGAAGCGCCAGCAGTGCCCCGGTCACCGCTGTGGCTGCTGACATGCTCCCTCAGCGTTTCTTCTGGGTTCGCGGCTACGACGCTGTGAGCGGCCGGAGCCACGATGATGTCACTCCCGCGCATGCGTGCGGGAGTCCTCCGTTCCAGCAAGGTCCCGCTGCATCCATAGGACCTTCAGAGCACATGCATCGCTGACGTCAGCGGCTGCATGCAAAGTGAATATCTCCTAAACCGTACAGGTTCAGAAGATATTCATTTTACCTACAGGTAAGCCTTATTATAGGCTTACCTGTAGGTACAAATTTGCAAGAGGGATATACAATCACTTTAAGGGGATTATTTGCAACAACTGTGTGAACGCTTAGGCTTTTGCATTGCTGATTTTTTTTTTTTATAGACCCCAACCAAGCAAAACGTTATCCTTTTGGATGGAGTAGGCAATGGTTAAGGTCTCAAATTATCAGTCACACAATCAAGTCGTGAAACGGATCCAAGCGCGCTACAAGGACAAATCTCTCTCTATGTATACAGCTGCTGTTATAATAATCATAAATAATAAAATAAAATATGCGCAGGTACAATCTCAAAATTCCGCTAAACACAGTACCTACACATTAACAGCGCTATAAAAATAAAATGAGTACCATACATATATATATATATACACTATAGGGAAAACAAAGAGTCCAAAAATGGAAAAGTTCATAAAAAGGAGTGTTGTGATCCCAAAGCCCTTAGGTTTGATAGGAGAGTCTTCTCAAAGAATCCACAGCACACCATGCATATAAACAACAGCCTCATGCTCCGTGTGATCCCCACTTTGCCAATGCACTTACCCCTAAAGCCGCGTACACACGTAGCCGTCTGTCTGATGTACTTAGTCTGGCGGACTTCCCGCCAGACTGTCCGTCGGACTTTCCGAACGGGCTACTTGCCCACACACGGCACTTTTTCAGCGGACTAATACGGCGTACTAAGTCCGCCGTACTATCCGCCCTACTTTTGAAATGAACAGACTCGCCCACACACGCGGAGGAAAGTCCGCTCATTTCGAGCGCGTCTCCAGGTAGGCGGGGCCCGCGAAGGAGACGTCACCGCCGCCTGGTATGGACTTAAAGGGGAACTCCAACGCCGAAAAAAATCGGCGTGGGGGTCCCCCCAAAGTCCACAACAGACCCTTGTCCGAGCACGCTACCCGGCCGGCCAGGAAAGGAGGGGCGAGCGAGCGCCCCCCCCCCTCCTGAGCCGTACCAGGCCGCGTGCCCTCAACATGGGGGGGCCTTGGGGAAGGGGGGGCCGCGCGTCCCCCCCACCCCAAAGCACCTTGTCCCCATGTTGATGAGGACAAGGGCCTCTTCCCGACAACCCTGGCCGTTGGTTGTCGGGGTCTGCGGGCGGGGGGCTTATCGGAATCCGGGAGCCCCCGGATACCGGCCCCCCACCCTATGTGAATGAGTATGGGGTACAATGTACCCCTACCCATTCACCTGTAAAATAAAAGTAGAAAAAAAACACAACACACGAGATAAAATACTTTATTGCACAGCTCCGGGGGTCTTCCGTCTTCGGGGGTCTTCTCGCCGGACTCCTCCGCTATCTTCTTGTAGCTCTTTTGCTAGCGGAGGAGTCCGGCTTTCTTCCTCGCTGCCGGCCTCTTCTTCCGACTTCGGGGGTCTTGTCCCCCTCTTCGATTCTTCTGCCGGCCACCGCGCCTTCTTATAGCTCTTTTACAGGCGGTGGCCCGGTCTTCTGTCGCCGCCGCCGCCTTCCGTTCTGTTCTTCTCTTCTTCTTCTTCAGATGTTGCCTCGCCGAGTCCTCCGCTCACAATGACATTGAACGGGCATGCGGCGACTTATATAGGGACAAGGGGCGGGGTCTTCGGTGGATGTCACATGGGTTCATGTCACATGGCGACCCCGCCCCCTTACGATGTCACAGTCACGGAGGATGCTGGGACTGTCGCCATGTGACATCAACCCATGTGACATGAACCCATGTGACATCCACCGAAGACTGTTTTTTTTGTACTTTTATTTTACAGGTGAATGGGTAGGGGTACATTGTACCCCATACTCATTCACATAGGGTGGGGGGGCCGGTATCCGGGGGCCCCCTTATTAAAGGGGGCTCCAGGATTCCGATAAGCCCCCCGCCCGCAGACCCCGACAACCAACGGCCAGGGTTGTCGGGAAGAGGCCCTTGTCCTCATCAACATGGGGACAAGGTGCCTTGGGGAAGGGGGGGCCGCGCGGCGTCTCCTTCGCGGGCCCACCTACCTGGAGACCCGCTCGAAATGAGCAGACTTTTCTCCGGGCGGGAAAAGTCCGCTCATTTCAAAAGTACGGCGGACTGGCATACACACGGCCGGATTGTCCGCCGAAATGCGAGTCCGGCGGGAAGATTGGAGTGTAACACGGCATTCTAAGTCCGCCGTACTTTCGGGTCAAAAAAGTATGCCGGAGGGGATTGTCCGGCGGACTTGAGTTTGCCGGACTTTTCCACCCGCTTGTTTGATCGTGTGTACGCAGCATAAGGGTTTAATTTTAGGCGTTGTAAAAGGTTTTTACTGGGAAGTCCTCTTGCACTGCAATCATCAGCCCACCAAAGGCGTCTCCACCCAGGAACTTTTGCTTATACGCCACCCAGGATTCCACTAGGCTCTCAGTCAGTTCATTACCATAATCAGAAAAAACAGACAGTGAGAGAAACCTGTTTATTTAAAAAAACACACTCCACACGCTATAAAAACTGCTTACATTTAAACATTCTTGAGTCATTGCATTAAAATCATCATTATCATCCAGCCGCGATCAGTTAATTCTCACCGCTCTCCTCCTGAAGTGTTCACGAACTGACAGGCAGAGGCCGATGAGACCCGGGATAACCGCCGCTGACACTTAGACAATGGATAGCTGTATAGACACAACCATACGCGTTTCGCAATCACGTCTTCTTCAGCGGGTGTGTCTATGCAGAGCAGCTTGTCCTTTAAGTATACCCGCACGGCATAAGGAAGGACTCGGCATAAGGAAGTCCACCAAAGCTCCGCCCCCTCAGCCACAGCTGATACAGGGGAGCATACTCGTAACAAATCAAATACCCATGCAGGCAAAAACATGTTTTTATATAGCACTGCAGTTAAGCCATCACAGTGTAAAGGTCTAAATCACTGCGCACTAGTATGAACATGCATGTCAAAACGAATGCTGCAGATACATTATAACAAGTTTTTCTATATATTATGACAGCTATTAGTTATATTGGTTTCAATGCATAAATAAAAATAATCATAATAATCTTAGGTAGTTTTATTTGCCTCCCCACATCACTCAAAGTGAATCAAGAAACCACTGATAAGGACACCCTTACTTCAAAAGAAACTTTCCACAATCCTGTATCCCCGGCACGCAGAGGAGTCGTGCCCTCACCACCCACACAGCATCAACAGCATATGAAATGGAGAAACTACTGCATGCGATTCATCCCCCGTTTACACAAGAACCGTGCATCGAAGAGGACAAAAGATCTCCCCAGACATAAAAAATAAATAAAGATAAAAGTGCAGGGCAATGAAATCCTCACCGAAATCAAAATACCCCCCAGACCCGCATGCGATGCACATCCATTATACTAATAATTAGGCCAAAAACCTCAGAACCTGAATATGGCCCTCTTCCTCAATTGAGATAAAGGAGCTATCATGATTTGGAGAGTCTTCTAAACTAATAATATCTAATCCCACTCAGAGGAATCGCAGGCATTCACATCACTAAAAACAAATGCATGTGCCCGACTGCGACCTGCATACTGGTTCATCATGATTCAGTCAATCCAAAGCACAACCTCTATTCAATGTATCAGAAAAGTATATCAAAATAAGAAAAACAGAAAAGATCGAAAAGAATGAGAATCGCATCCTAACCAACCACAAATACTATATAAATCCAGAATAGTTCCACAAAAATTCCCCAACAATAGGGGAGATAATATTGATGTTACTCTAATAATCACTGATGAAACCATTTAAGTCAAGATCTATATTCATCCCATTCGGGCTCAAAGAGTTGGTGAGGAAAATCCACTCCGTTTCTCTTTTCAAGAGCTCTCGCACCATATTGTTCCGCCTCCATGAAGGATGAATTTTATCAATCCCCCAAAATTTCAAGCCACTCGGGTCCCTATCATGCTTTTCTCTAAAGTGAAGTGACACGCTGTGGTCCTTTCGTGATATTATAGATATGCTCAGAAACCCTCTTAGTAAGTGTTCTTTTAGTTCTACCAATGTACATCAACCCACATGGGCACTCCAGCGCATACACCACGTCGGTAGACATACACGAAATTAACTCTTTAATTTTGAAATCTCTCCCATTGGCTGTTGATCTAAAATGATTAAGGCCCCTCGGGTTAGTATGGACCTGCCGACACGATTTGCATTTCCGACATGCAAAAAAAACGGCACGGTCCCAAAACATCTAAGGGCGAGAAGGGGGATCCAACACTTTTTTTACTACTCTGTCACCAAATGATGGTGTTCTTTTATAAATGAAAGGAGGGGTGTCTGGAATAACTCCCTTCAGTGCACGATCTAATTTAAGAATACCCCAATGTTTCTTAAGGATAGCCTCTATGTCCTTATACTGTTCGTGAAAGGTACTGATAAATCCCCATTCGTGCTCTGTATCCTGTATTTTCACTTTAGGTTAGAGACAGACATCCTGGGGAATCGGGATGGGGGCGCGTCACAACGTCATGACGTAGGGGGCGTGGCCTCGGAGCTCGTTCCTCCGCGTCCTCCCTGCTCACCTTCGCCTCCCCTCTGCCTCCCGCTGTACGGAGCGCGGCGTGCTGATCGCAAGCACGAGCCCCATGAATCGGCCCCCTTACTCGGACGCCGAGAGGGCACGTATCGACGAAGAAGCTGAAGCTGAATGGACCGGACAGCTGACCCAGGCGCCGGTGATACACCGGGATGAGGTATAACACCGCCGCTCTCCGTTGGCCACACACCTGATGCATGAGTGATTTACACCCCGGTGGATCCCCGTTTTCCCTGCCCGTACTTCCCAAGCAGCGCAGAGGTTAAAAGACCGGAGCCCCGGGAAGAACAAGGCTATGGCGGAACGCCGGGACAGCTTATGCAGGACTGAACCAGGGAGGTGGTAAGACTGACAGCCTGTGAGGGCGCAACATAGCCACATAGTAAATCTGCATGCTGGTACCTGTGAGGGGAGTGTGGTGGCAGTGATAGGGGGAGGATGACCTGGGTCTGGAGAATGGCCCAGGAAATGTAAGGTTTTGAAAGTAACCCTCCATAAGGTATACCGGAGGAGGGGTACCTGTACCTGTATCCTACACGGAAATTATACTGAAGAACTATTTAAGAGCCAAGTGTTACTGTACAGCTGAAGTTCCTGTATTGCTGAAGTTGCACCATTGCATATGGTCTGTGAGTTTTCTTAAAGTAATCAGTGGAAAAGAAAGAAAAGGGAATTATCCCCTAGACTAAGGTGGGAGAAACAACCAAAGTACCTACAGTGAACATTGTTCTATGCTTGCCCTGAGAGGAAATAATAGAGGATTGAAGGTGAACAATGGTGACTGATATTGCTTAATGTGAACCTGCTCAACTGGTGGTCTGGTAACATTGGAGACTAAGACGTGGTATCCTGAAAGCAAAATATCTTACGGTGTTTAGTAAAAATTCGTTAAGTGGACTCTTTCTCACAGCAGGTGGATGGAAGAAGTTCACCTATGTACCTTACCCGGACTTATGCTGGATATTACCCTGGGGTATATGGTGTTTTAGTAATTAATGTAGTGTGAAGCAAGGTGGGGACAGACGCAGACAGCTGAATATATCAGAGGCGTTTTGGTGGCTGTTGGGAATTCCCCCCACCTCTGTGCATTATGAAGGGGAAATCGAGTAAAACAAAATCGATTACCCCAGTTTCAAGCCCGGTAGGGATCCAAAGGTATATGGCGGCAAATTCTATTATAACAGAAGAGGAGATTGGGAACCCTAGAGTGGAAAAACCTGTGCGGGTGGGATCTAGTAGACAGAGAGGGGGGGAAAGCAGAATAGAGAGGAGCATCCCCGCAAAGCTATCTGAGACCCAGAAGAAAGGAGGTGCCACACAGGGGGAGGTGGGAAGACAGGAGGTGGTGCAGGAGGAGAGCAGGCAAGATATGGAGGAAGGAGGGATACCCCCGGGAGGGTACGGACGGCAGTCACCTTTAGAACAAACCTTACACCTAAAAGAGATGCTCGGGGAGATGTTTGCAAAAATGGAAACCTCCCTTAAGGTAGAAATTGCCACAATAAGGGTAGATATCGGGCAGGTATTGGGGAGAGTAGAGGAAATAGAAAATAGAGTAGAGACCCACGAGCAGAAAATAGAAGAAATTCTAGAGCAGGTCACAGCACTACGGAAGGGAAATAGGGCATTAATGCACAAGTTAGAAGACCAGGAAAATCGTAGTAGGAAAAAGAACTTACGGATAAAAGGTCTCCCTGAGTCTCATAATAGTCTAACACTTAAAGAAGTAGCTCAACAAATATTCAATCCACTGTTAGATAGGGAAATCTCAGAACCACTAAGAATAGATAGAATACATAGGATAACACGATCCTCAGGAATGAGGTCAGAATCCCCACGAGATGTAATAGTGAGGTTCCACTATGTGGAGGAAAAGATTCAGGTGATGGGGAAGATTAGAACTAATCCAGGGCTGTCTTACGGGGGCACAGAACTGCAGGTCTATTCGAACTTAGCAGCAGAGACCTTAAGAAGAAGGAGGCGACTTAAACCGCTTACAGAAATGATGGTGGCAGCAAACATCCCATATCAATGGGGATTCCCGTCATGTTTAATTGGGAAGAAAGAGAGATGGTCTGCGGTTCTCCGTTTTCCGGAGGACTTACAGGATTTCTGTGAGCGGTTAGGTATAAACCCCCCTCCGCAGCTAGAAGGGGAAAAGGAGGAGGATGTAGGGGCGACAGGGAAAACCCTAAAAAAAAAAAAAAAAGGGGGATTCAGGAGCCTTGGACTAGGCAGAGAGAAAGAGGGTCCACTGGTGGTGTGCGGGCTTGGCGGGGGATGGGGGGGCTGGGGGGGGGAATGGGGAGGCGAGTGAGGTGGGGTCTCCTAGGGTTGTGGGTTTGAACGAGCCCTAGGGATACTATGGAGGTGGGTCGACCAGGCTTGGAGGTTGTCCAGAACCATAGGAACAACGGGAATAGGGTTGTCTTACCCAATCTTTTGAGATGTTCCGTTATAAGATGGGGGGGGGGTGGGGGGAGGGGGAGGATGTGGGGGGGTGGGGATTGCTTTCTGGGGCTCTCACTCGATCCTTCCATAGAGTTAGTAGGAGTAGATTTAGCTGGGTTCACTGGACGCGTTAGAAAGAGAGGAAATAAATCAATACTCCCAAATAAAATATGGAAGTAATGAACGTTGTTACTTATAATGTTAGAGGTCTAAATACAAAAAGTAAAAGATACAGGGTTAATGATGAATTAAGATATATGGGAGCAAATATAGTATGCCTCCAGGAAACGCATATAACACATATTTCAGGTATTAAGATAAACACAGTGGACTTCCCGGTGTGGATATATGGAGACTCTCCTTCCCCTTATTCCAGAGGAGTGGTGATTGGCTTTTGTAAAGCAACAAGATTTGAAGTAGAAAAGCGTCTAGTGGACCCAGAGGGGAGATATTTGTGTGTAAAAGGGATGTTACTAAATATGAAATGTACAATTGTAAATGTATATGCTCCGAATAAGAATGCTGATAAATTTTTAAGGAAGGTGTTAAAAAAGATAGAAGATTTCAAGGAAGGGAATCTGATTTTGGCAGGCGACCTTAATTGGAACATGGACGCGAAGAAGGAGAACGCCAGGGAAGGAGGAGGTAGACCATCTTATGATAAACAGGGAAAGTTGTTAAAGGCTTTGGCAGGTTTTCAATTACAAGATGCTTGGAGGGCACTACATCCAAGGGACAAGGACTATACCTGCTTCTCCCCGGTACACGGCTCCTTCTCCAGAATCGATTACATTTTTCTAGAGTACCAGCTGTTATCAGCTTTGAGGAAAGCTGAAATAAAATCATTAACGGTTTCAGACCATGCGCCAGTAAAAATTCAGCTGGAGATGAGGGGAGTGCGTGAGCCGGGGACAAGCTGGAGACTTAATGAACTACTGTTACATAGTTACATAGTTACATAGTTAGTAAGGTTGAGTAAAGACATCAGTCCATCCAGTTCAACCTGAGTGAGTGTCTACAATTGTCCCTATCCCTTTACATTGCACACTCACATTGGTCCCTACCCTCAAGGAGCCACAATCCAAGATCCCCAGTTGTATACTAGGGCCAATTTTAGACAGAAGCCAATTAACCTACCTGCATGTCTTTGGAGTGTGGGAGGAAACCGGAGTACCCGGAGGAAACCCATGCAGGCACAGGGAGAACATGCAAACTCCAGGCAGGTAGTGTCATGGTTGGGATTTGAACCAGTGACCTTTTTTACTGCTAGGCGAGAGTGCTAACCACTACACCACTGTGCCGCCACTGTGTTACGAGATAAGGAATCAATAAATAAGATTGAACAGGAAATGGAACAATTTTTTAGATTGAATGATACCCCGGGAGTCTCCATCCCAATACTTTGGGAGTCACATAAAGTTGTAATGAGAGGTATATTAATTGGGATTGGAGCTGGGAAGAAGAAAGAGAGGGAAAGAAGGAAGCGGCTACTGTATGAGGGAATACAGAGAGGGGAACAGAGTAGGAGGATGGAGGGAGGCCCGGAGAGTCAGGAGTTGATTAGGATGAAGAGTGAGCTGGAAGAGTGTTTGGAGCAAGAGAGGAAGGCTGCTTATCATATGCTAGACAAGGAAAGATATCTTTGGGGAAATAAATCAGGAAAATGGTTGACCAGGAAGGTGAAGGAAAAAAAATAGAACCTTTATCCCAAAAGTAAGAGATAAAAAGGGAGAAGTACAAATTATTCCGGAAAAGATAGTGGACACGTTTCATGTATATTATAGTGCCCTCTATAATATTGGACACAGGAGGGAGGGCGCGACCCGGGAGGAGATAGGTGATTATCTGAGGGGGTTAGATTTACATAAACTTACGCAAGAGGAAATGGCTTCATTAGAATCCCCAATTGTGATGGAGGAAGTGGAAAGAGCAATCAAAAATACAGCAGTGGGGGGATGTCCTGGCCCAGATGGGTTTCCGATCTTATATTACAAGAAATTTCAAAAACAACTTGCGCCAAAATTATGTGAGTATTTTAATGCGGTGGGGGAGGGGGGAGGTAAGTTCAGAGATGAAACAATGCTGGCACATATAGCACTAATCCTGAAGGAGGCAAAGGATCCCATGGCAGTTGAAAGCTATAGGCCAATATCTCTCCTGAACTCAGACATTAAATTGTTTGCAAAAATTATTGCGGAGCGATTGAGGCCCTATGTGCCGGATTGGATCCAGAAAGATCAGGTGGGTTTTGTTCAAGGGAGAGAAGGGAGAGATAATGTTTTGAAAACCATTGTGTTAATGCAGGAAGCAATCAGACAGGGAGCCCCCACTGTACTCGTGTCGATTGATGCTGAAAAAGCATTCGACAGGGTCAGTTGGGGGTTCCTGTTTGAAACATTAAGGTATTATGGACTAGGGGAAAGAATGAGAAGATGGATAGAAGCTCTTTATGACCATCCCAAAGCCAGAATAAGAATTAATGGATCCCTGTCCCGCCCCCTTGAGCTATTCAATGGGACGCGTCAGGGCTGCCCCCTCTCCCCGCTTCTTTTTATAATGGTATTAGAACCCCTTCTGGCAGCCATTAGAAAAAACCAAGACATCCAGGGAATAAAAGTAATGGGCAAGGAGTATAAGACGGCAGGTTTTGCAAATGACCTCTTGCTTTATATGGTCAACCCGAGGATTTCTATCCCGGGAGTTATGAAAGAACTTATGAAATTCAGGAAGGTCTCGAATTTTAAAGTGAACATGTCAAAGTCTGAGATACTAAACTTAAATCTGTCAACAGCTGAACAGAATGCGTTGCAGGCGAAGCTGCCGTTCAGATGGTGCTCGAAAGAATTAGGGTACCTTGGAATTAATTTGACAGTAAAAATGGGAGGTTTGTTTGAGGCTAACTATATCCCTCTCCTTAACAAAATTAAGCAGCAATTGAGTAAGATCCAATATAGAGCCCTTTCGTGGATGGGAAGAATAAATGTTATAAAGATGTTCATCTTACCGATATTTACGTACACTTGCCAAATGATCCCTATTTTATTATCCCCAGCGTATTTAAATAAACTTAAAACCATGATCAGAAGATTTATATGGAGGGGTAAGGTAGCGAGGGTAGCATTTCATATCCTGACTAGACGTAAAGAGAGAGGGGGGCTGGCCCTACCCGATTTTAAAAAGTATTATGAGGCTATTATGATATCACGTGTTACGGATTGGATATATAATGAAAAAGGCAAAGACTGGGCAGAACTAGAAATTAAATTAAGCACAAAGAACATAGGAGAATTAATATGGATACCAGCAAAAACTAGAGTTAGCGGTTAATACAAGTACACTGACGAAAAATGCACTGCGGGTTTGGGACACAATAAATAAGAGACACGGTTGGACACATAATTCACCATTAATTCCGCTGTTGGATAATAATTTTTTTAGACCAGGACAGGAGGAGTACATATACTTTAGTAGGTGGGCTGGAAAAGACAGTATTAGATTACACGAGGTTATGGTAGGCGATAGATTATGCACATATGAAGAAATCATTGGGAAATGGGGACATAAGCCTTTAGATAAATGGAGACACTCACAACTATTCTACTTCACCCAGTCTTAGCCAGCTGAGGCCTTTAGAAAAATTATTAGCGAACCGGCATAGCCTTGAAAAAAGGATAGCAAAAATATATAAAATTCTGATAGAAGAAGCGGGATATAAATATCCTGAGTATCTGGGGAAATGGGAAAGGGAAATAGGCTCTTTAAGTAGTGATGAACAGAGAAACAAAATATTGAGACGTACGTATTCGGTAGCGACAGACTCACAAACAAGGGAGATGTCCTATAAACTTCTGACTAGGTGGTATATAACCCCACAGCAAGGAAATAAGATTAGTAAGGAAAACCCCTTTAGGTGTTGGAGAGGATGCTCGGCGGTGGGATCTTTTGCTCACTTATGGTGGGAGTGTCCTAAAATACAAGCATATTGGGGGAAAATAATAGAAGCAAGTTTTAGTGTAACAGGTGAAAGGATTAGGAGTGATCCATGGGTGTGTTTATTTCACGGGACAGAAGATAGAGAGGAAGAGTACGGACAGTCCTTGATCCCTTGTCTGTTGAATTCTGCTAAAGCCTTGATTCCATGGAAATGGAAAAGTCAGGATCCCCCCACAATGAAGGAATGGGTAGAGAGACTGGAAAAGATAAGAAATATCGAAGCCACGATCTCTAAGTCAGAAAATGCAGATGAGAAGTACCAGAATAAGTGGAGGCATTGGTTACAATTTAGAAAATCTGACAACTATCGGAAGTTACTTGAACGTTAGTGAACCCAATAATGGAAGGATCGAGTGAGAGGGGGAGGGAGGGAGGGAGAGGGGGGTATAAAAGGGATTTATATTGGAGATATTGTTAAAAGGATGGAATTTTGTAAAAATCGAGATTGTTGGAAAAATTTGAAAAATAAAGAATATATATATAAAAAAAAAAAAAAAAAGACATCCTGGGGAATCCGTTTTACCTTATTGATCACCCGATCCAGATGTTCAAGGTTATAGCCCTTTTCAATAAATTTATTTCTAATCTGTTCAGCTTGAATGGCAAAATCGGAATCCCGGGAACAATTCCTGCGTATACGCAAGAATTGACCATTAGGGATATTCTGCAACCATGATGGATGATGACCGCTCCCAACCGTAATATAGCTGTTCCTATCCGTGGGTTTGAAATAAGTCGTAGTGAACAGAGACCCATGTCCCTTCATTACTTGCAGATCTAAATAATGTATGGATTCACTACTCCAGTTAAATTCCAATCTGATATTATTCTTATTGGTATTTAACAACTCTGAAAATGCCATTAAGGACTCCTCAGACCCTTGCCAGATAAAAAAATAAGTTGTCAATGTATCGTTGGTAAAAAATTAGTTCTCTCTGACGATTACTGTAGATCCACTTATCCTCCCACTCACTCATAAATAAATTGGCGAGGCTCGGCGCAAATTTTGCGCCTATCGCTACGCCCCTTTTCTGACTATAGAACTTTCCGTCATACCAGAAATAATTGTGTGATAGGCAGAAATCAAGTGCCATCCTCAGTAACCTTTTTTGGATAAACGGAATGTCCTCCCTCTGACAAAATGCCCAATTAAGGGCTAACAGTGCATCATCATGCTGAATGACCGTATAGAGGGAGGACACATCAGCTGTGACCAAAAAGATTTCTGTCTCTTCCAGGAATGTGACTTCCTTCAATAGTTGTAAAAAATTGGTGGTATCTCTTAGGTAAGCCTTAGTCTGTATTACACTCATTTGTAAAAAATGGTCCAGATATTCCCCGACCCTGGAGGTGACCGAATTAATTCCTTTCACAATAGACCTCGCTGGAGGCTCTATTGAATTTTTATGGACCTTGAGTAATGTATATATGGTCGGGATCCTATTAAAACTTGGCATCAGATACAGTTTTTCCTTTTTGGTCAGAACTCTCATATAGTAACCATAATTAATCAAATTGAAAAGGTCGGCCCTGTATCTAGCTGTTGGATCCCTATCCAATTGTACATATGTCTGTTCATCCACAAGCATCGAGGTTAACTGAGAGTGGTAAAATTCCTTATCCATAATCACAACCCTTCCCCCCTTATCAGCGGGTCAGATGATGACATTTTTTCTTTCCTCAATTGATTTGATCCCTTCCTTAATGTACCTCGAACATAGGCTTTTTTTTAAGGAAAATCTCCTAGGTCCTTCAACACCAATTGTTTGAAGACCTCAACCTGGTTGAGTTTAAAGGACTCTCCGAATCATGATAGCTCCTTTATCTCAATTGAGGAAGAGGGCCATATTCAGGTTCTGAGGTTTTTGGCCTAATTATTAGTATAATGGATGCGCATCGCATGCGGGTCTGGGGGGGGTATATTGATTTCGGTGAGGATTTCATTGCCCTGCACTTTTATCTTTATTTATTTTTTATGTCTGGGGAGATCTTTTGTCCTCTTCGATGCACGGTTTTTGTGTAATCGCTGGGGATGAATCGCATGCTGTAGTTTCTCCATTTCATATGCTGTTGATGCTGTGTGGGTGGTGAGCGTGTGACTCCTCTGCGCGCTGGTGATAAAGGATTGTGGAAAGTTTCTTTTGAAGTAAGGGTGTCCTTATCAGTGATTTCTTGATTCACTTTGAGTGACGTGGGGAGGCAAATATAACTACCTAAGATTATTATGATTGTTTTTATTTATGCATTGAAACCAATATAACTAATAGCGTTGTCTGTCATAATATATAGAAAAACTTGTTATAATGTATCTGCAGCATTCGTTTTGACGTGCATGTTCATACTAGTGTGCAGTGATTTAGACCTTTACACTGTGATGGCCTAACTGCAGTCAGGGCCAGATTAAGAACATCTTGGGCCTGGTGCTGAGGATTTTGGTGGGGCCTTTTATGAACAATAAATAAATAAAAATGCTAACTATTTTTTGTGATAACAAATAAAATTAAAGAGAGAGAGGGAGGATGAGAGAGAGAGAGAGAGAGAGAGAGAGAGAGAGAGAGAGAATAAAAGAGACAGAGAAAGGGGATGAAATAGGGTGTGAGGGGTAAGGGAGGGAGGATGAGAGAGAAAGGGGGGATGGGAGAGAGAGGATGCACATGAGCATGTGTGGGAATGACATCAACGCAGCCTGGCCAAGGCAAGTGACCGAAGGCACAGAACCCAGAAGGAAGTCCGGGTGAAGATGGAAGTGCCCGGGCCCCGCCGGACTGATCACAGCACAGCACTGGAGGGCTCAGTCTGACAATTTAAGTGTACCCTAATGTGCTAATATGCTGGGCATACTTGTACATTATGGCATAACCTACCCCAAGGCCTCTAAAAAGTAGTAATGTTAGAAAAGTTTACTACCGCTTTAATATCACAGGAGCCTCTCATGGGGCCTCTACTGACCCTGTGGCCCTTGGGCAGTGCTTAAGTGCATAGTTGTCAACATTTCAAAAATATTTTCAGGGGCGCTTTGTTTTTTACAAGTGCTATATTTAGAGTAGCTGACATCCCCCGTGTTCCTCTATACATCACAATAGTAATTACAAAATGAAATAAGTACTAATAATGGGGCAGAACAAATATGAGGACTGTGAGATTTCCTTTAGAACTGACAAAAGTGCCCATTCTAGAGCTGGTAACATTGAGGATATTCAGTATAATTTTAAAGAACAGTTTTTGTGGGTAAGAGGCATAGGGGAGGAGTATGGATGGTATAAAAGTGGGAAGTATGTGCAGGTGAGGGAGAGGAATGTGGAGGGTCTAACAGTGGGCACTATGTACAGGAGAGGAGTGTGAAGGGTATGACAGTGGGCAGTATGCACAGCAGAGGAGTGTAGATGGTATGACATTGGGCACTATGTATAAGAGAAGAGTGTGGAGGGTATGACAGTGAACAATATGTACAGGAGTGTGGAGGGCATGACAGTAGGCACTATGTATAGGAGAGAAGTGTGGAGAGTAGGACAGTAAGCAGTAATTACAGGAGAAGAGTGTGGAGGGAGGGTATGACGTGGGCACTATGTATAGGAGAGGAGTATGGAGGGTATGACAGTGAGTAGTATGTACAGGAGAGGAGTGTGGAGGGTAGGACAGTGGGCACATTGTATAGGAGAGGAGTATGGAGGGTATGACAGTGAGTAGTATGTACAGGAGAGGAGTTTGGAGAGTATGACAGTCAGCGCTATGTATAGGAGAGAAGTGTTGGAGGGTATGACAGTGGGCACATTGTATAGGAGAGGAGTATGGAGGGTATGACAGTGAGTAGTATGTACCGGAGAGGAGTGTGGAGAGTATGACAGTCAGCGCTATGTATAGGAGAGAAGTGTTGGAGGTATGACAGTGGGCACTATGTATAGGAGAGGAGTGTGGAGGGTATGACAGTGAGTAGTATGTACAGGAGAGGAGTGTGGAGAGTATGACAGTGGGCACTATGTATAGGAGAGGAGTATGGAGGGTATGACAGTGAGTAGTATGTACAGGAGAGGAGTGTGGAGATTATGACAGTCAGCGCTATGTATAGGAGAGAAGTGTTGGAGGTATGACAGTGGGCACTATGTATAGGAGAGGAGTATGGAGGGTATGACAGTGAGTAGTATGTACAGGAGAGGAGTGTGGAGGGTATGACGGTGGGCACTATGCATAGGAGAGGAGTGTTGGCGATATGACAGTGGGCACTATGTATAAGAGAGAAATGTATGACAGCGGGCACTATGTACAAGAGAGGAGGAGTGTGTAGGATATGACAGCGGGCGTTATGTATAGGAGAGAAGTGTGGCGGGTATGACAGTGGGCACTATGTATAGGAGAGAAGTGTGGAGAG
Organism: Lithobates pipiens; assembly: GCF_037356315.1. Lineage (NCBI taxonomy): Eukaryota > Metazoa > Chordata > Amphibia > Anura > Ranidae > Lithobates > Lithobates pipiens. The sequence continues at coordinate 567,540 of NW_027507882.1, forward strand.
TATGCCAGTGGGTACTATGTATAGGAGAGAAGTGTGGAGAGTATGACAGTGGGCACTATGTATAGGAGAGAAGTGTGGAGAGTATGACAGTGGGCACTATGTATAGGAGAGGAGGATGAAGTAATCTGGGAAGGAAAAATGTAAAGGTTTGTGGAAGGATGTTTAGGGACTGCGTAGTGGTTAAGTGGGAAAGACATATTAAGCAGAGACCAGCCATAGTCGATCTATGTATGGGCTAGCTGGTTTTACACAAGTCAACCTATTAACCGACTTGAGTACAACCAGCCTGTCAGGTTTTCCCCAAAACAATCAGTGCTGCCAGCTATAGTTAGCAACACTGATCATTGTATTCACTGGCAGAACACAATAACACGCGGGAGTCATTGCCCCATTCACAGGTCAGCAGGTGAGAGGGTGTGTCGGGACAGGCTGGGGAGAGATACTAGTCAGTCCCTGGGTAGGCATTGGTTAGTATCAGAGCCAGATACACACAGGTTACATATGCCACCATCGTTAGAGCAAGAGCAATAATTCTAGCACTAGACCTCCTCTGTAACTCTAAACATGTAACCTGAAAAATAATGTAAAGCAAAATCGTGCTAACTTTAGTGTTTTTTTTTTTTATGAATGAAACAGTTTCTTTCCAAAAAAAAGTTTGAAAAATTGCTGCGCAAATATCGTGTAACATATAAAAAGTTGCAAAGACCACCATTTTATTCCATAGGCTGTCTGCTAAAACAATATATAATGTTTGAGGATTCTGAGTAATTTTCTAGCATAAAAAAAAGATGATTTTTACATGTAGGAGAGAAGTCACAGAATGGGCCTGGGTGGCAAGGGGTTAATTATCATAAGTAATATACAAATAATTATTATCTCTATGAGGTCATCCTCTCCGTCTGCTGCAGAGTGTTCCAGCTTGTATTTATACTGCCGCTCTGTATGTAGCTTCTGACAGGCTGTGCAAGGAGACCCGTATCTCCGGAACCATAGATGATGGCAGCCCCATATTTTAACCAGTGCTGGAGTGGGTCTTTAGCTACCTACCCCCCAAATGTGGGGTCTCTGTGACTCCTGATCGCCGAGCTACAATCCTCAAAGTCGATCTTTATTTTTTTTTATTTTTTTTATTTATTTATTTATTTATTGGGCAAATGGGCCTATCTTGAGAAAGGGGCCTGGAGCTGCAGCTCCAATAGCCCCTATGTTAATCCGGCCCTGACTGCAGTGCTATTTAAAAACATGTTTTTGCCTGCATGGGTATTTGATTTGTTACAAGTATGCTCCCCTGTATGAGCTTTGGCGGCCGAATAGGAGTCCTTCCTTACGCCGCACGGGTATACTTAAAAGACAAGCTGCTCTGCATAGACACACCCGCTGAAGAAGACGTGATTGCTAAACACGTATGGGTGTGTCTATGCAGCTATCCATTGTCTAAATGTCAGCGGCGGTTATCCCGGGTCTCATCAGCCTCTGCCTGTCAGTTCGTGAACACTTCAGGAGGAAAACGGTGAGAATTAACTGATCGCGGCTGGATGATAATGATGATTTTAATGCAATGCTTCAAGAATGTTTAAATGTAAGCAGTTTTTATAGCGTGTGGAGTGTGTTTTTTAAATAAACAGGTTTACACTATGGGTTCTCTCTCTGTCTGTTTTTTCTGATTATGGTAATGAACTGACTGAGAGCCTAGTGGAATCCTAGGTGGCGTATAAGCAAAAGTTCCTGGGTGGAGACGCCTTTGGTGGGCTGATGATTGCAGTGCAAGAGGACTTCCCAGTAAAAACCTTTTACAACGCCTAAAATTAAACCCTTAGGGGTAAGTGCATTGGCAAAGTGGGGATCACACGGAGCATGAGGCTGTTGTTTATATGCATGGTGTGCTGTGGATTCTTTGAGAAGACTCTCCTATCAAACCTAAGGGCTTTGGTATCACAACACTCCTTTTTATGAACTTTTCCATTCTTTGGACTCTTTGTTTTCCCTATAGTGTGTATATATATATATATATGTATGTTACTCATTTTATTTTTATAGTGCTGTAAATGTGTAGGTACTGTGTTTAGCGGAATTTTGAGATTGTACCTGCGCATATTTGATTTTAATGGTTGAGGTCTGTTAGTGGCATTGAAGCCACGCTCTCCACCTCATCCAATCAGAGAACACTTTGCATTCATTCAGAGGAAGTACACATATTAGACACATAACGGGGATTATTTGCCAAGGCTGTGCGAAAGCTAAAACATTTGCAATATTATTTTTGTTTTTTGTTTTCAAATAGACTTCAAAGTGTTTGTAAAACCAAAATGTTTCTTTCCTTTGGGATGGAAGGAGTAGGGAATGGTAAAGCTAAAAAAAAAAAAAAAAAAAAACTGAAAAAGATCTTCTTTGATTATTGTGATGTCTTGCCAAAATTTTAAAACTAATATATATCTTCTGGTAGGTTGAACAAGCAAGACGGAATACTTCATGAATGTTTCAGATTATTCCAGAATATGGAGGAGGATACGGCTTGGTGTTATCCTACCGATAAAAATGGGATCAGTACCGGTGACTGGGGAACAAATGTACTGGATGCGTTGAAGAGCCATATTCAGGTTGAGAAGGATGGTCCCAATACCCCTTTACAAGAGCAAGGGGAAAGGTTGGTATCAACTCATACTAGTGACACTGATGTAAAAAATGGAACCTATATCGCAGATGACATTTTACCCTCAAGGTATAACTATGGCGCTAACAGAGCTGGTAGGAGGATGAAGTACAGAGCCTGGTCGGGTCACCGGCAGTACGTGTGTCTGGACTGCGGTAAGTGTTTTACGCACAGTTCCACGCTGGCGACACATCAAAGAACCCACACCGGTGAGAAACCATATCCATGTCCCGACTGTGGCAAATGCTTTACTCGGAGTTCGACTTTGGCTACTCACCAAAGGATCCATAGTGGAGAGAGGCCCTATGCCTGTATAGACTGCGGGAAGAACTTCATCCAAAGCTCGCACCTCGTGCTACACCAGAGGATACACACGGGTCACAAGCCCTATTCCTGCCAGGAGTGCGGTAAATGTTTCAGTGACCGGTCCCATTTCGTCATTCACCAGAGGACTCATACCGGGGAGAGGCCGTATTGTTGCAACCAGTGCAGCAAAAGGTTTAGTAGCAACTCCAACCTGGTGGCCCACCATAAACTCCACACGGAAAGCACCATTTATATCTGTAACCAGTGTGGGAAAAGTTTGAGTAACCGCCTCACATTTGCCAGCCACCAGAAGACTCATTTGGCCGAAAAGCCTTTTGTGTGTGTGGAGTGTGGGAGGGGATTCACCCGTAAGCTTCAGTTGGTGCTCCACAAGCGCATACACACGGGGGAGCGGCCATTTGAGTGCCAGCAGTGCGGCAAACGTTATACCCGCAAGTCCTATCTGATTATTCACCAGAAGATCCATGTGGAGGAGGTTATTTATGTATGCAGTGACTGTGGAGAGAGGTTCCCTGAGCATGCCGGTCTTAAGAACCACCAAATAGCTCAACATGGAGCCCAGGTCAAAGTCTGATGAAATAGAGGACATAACGGTGCCTTATGTATCAAACTGCCAGCACTAGGAATGGTCTTGACTGCTGAGAAATAGGGATGAGTGGAGTTAGTTTGAAATTAAAGTGTGTCTAAAGCTAAAAACAAAAATATATATTGCAGCTTACAAGTTCTTAGATGTGGTAGCTGCTTTCCTTTTCTTTTAATTTTTACTCTTTTCTTACCCTTTATTTTCACCTGGTAATCCTACAATTAACACCTTTTGCCCTTTGTATCTATACTCACTCCTACACTATAGAGGAAGCCATATTTGTCACCCAGGCTGGGCATCAAACATGTCTTCCTCTCTTCATCTCAATGGCATGCACAAGAACAGGTTAAGGGTGGTGGAAAGGAGCTTCTATACACCTTGGGAGCCATTTAAACCCTAACGAAGACTTCAACTTCCAGAAACCACCTTAATTTCGCTATTGGTGCCAATACATTTTTTCCATGAAAATCTCCATTTTGCTCATCCCTACCAAGAAGCATAGGCACAAAGCCATAACCCATCTATTCCCAAAGGTATAACCCTAGCCCAGGTAACTACACGAGGACTATCTTGTGTTGGAAGGCCAGTGCCAAATCTTTTTGGACTAAAACCAGCTTTATTTTGCCACTGGCTCCAATGCCTTTTGTCAAATGTCAAAATCCCAATTTTGCTTATCCCTACAAAGATGCTTAGGCACAAAACCATAACACATCCCTAAGGTATGTCCCTAGTCCATGTAACTACATAAGGGCTATCTTGCATTGGAAGGCAGAGGCCAGAACTTTATTGGACCAAAACTACCTTCATTTCCACACCGGCTCCAAAGCATTTTGCCAAAATATCAAAATCTCCATTTTGTTTATCCCTTCTAAGAAGCACAGGCACAAAGCTGTAACCCATCCCTATCCCATAGGGGCAGTCTTGTATTAGAAGGCCAACCACAATTTTGCTCATCCTTACTAAGAAACGTAGGCACAATGCTGTAACCCATCCCTATCCCAAAGGTATGGCCCTACCCCAAGTAACTAAAAAAGTGCTATCTTGTGTTGGAAGGCTAAGGCCAGAACTTTTTGAACTAAAACCACCTTAATTTTCCCACTGGCTCCAAAGCATTTTGATTGCCCCTACTAAGAAGCATAGGCACAAAACCATAACTCATCCCTATCCCAAATGTATATTACTAGCCCATTTAACTATATAAGGGCTATCTTGTATTAGAAGGCCAAGGTCAGAACTTTATTGGACTAAAACTACCTTCATTTCCCCACTCGCTCCAAAGCATTTAGCTAAAATAGCAAAATCTCAATTTTGCTCGTCCTTACTAAGAATCATAGGCACAAAGCTATTGGAAAGCCAAGGCCAGAACTTTGTTGGGCTAAAACCACCTTAATTTCCCCACTGTCTCCAATATCTTCATTGTGTTTGACCCTACAAGACCTTGTGAGACAATTAAACCCCAACAAGGATTTAGCCCTTGTACACACATTCGGAAATTCTGACCACAAAATCCGACGGGACTACGTTCAGCCTAGTAGCCAATAGCTTTGCTCTGGTACTTTGATCTGAGCATGCGTGGCACTTTGTCCGATCGGAATTCTCTACAAACGATTGGAAAAAGTCTGATCGGATTTATGTTGTCGGAAAATTTGAGATCCTGCTCTCAAATTTTTTCCATCGGAATCTCTGACGGAAAAAGTCCGATAGAGCCCACGCACGATCGGATTTTCCGACAATATAATCTGATCGGACCTTTTCCATCTGAATTTCTGACCGTGTGTACAAAGGCTTAAACTTCCAGAAACAACCTTTATTTCTCCTTTGACTCAAATTTTTGCAGTCAAAATCTTCATTTCACTCATCCCTACCAAGAAGCATAGGCACAAATCCATAACCTATCCCCAACTTCTTGGCTCTTGTTCAGGTAATTATAGTACACAGGGCTATCTTATATTGGAAGGCCAAGACCAGAGCTTTTATTGGAGCAAACACAATTTTAGTCAAACATCCAAGCAAACGACAGTTGAATGTAATGTAACCTCAAGTTGTTTTGCTGTAGAAAGTTCTAAGCAAGCTCTTAGTACTGACAACGTGATATGAAGCACTTGAAGTCCAAGAAACAACACTCTTTCAACCAACATTTTATTATTGCCAATAAAACACAGGTGGGGATATTCATGTGGATATTCATGTGGGTCTACAAGCCAATGGGCCCTCGGAAGTTACAAGGAAAGCTAGACCTCCTATGATGACAACAGAAAAGGGTGGAAGATGTTATCTGGTTAGTCACACAACCTGAGATTTGTCTTGGTGTCAAATAGACCTCAATCTCAAGAGTCCAAAGTCCTTTAATAATGAGTAACATGGAAACAAAGGCAGTCAATGCATTTCAGGAGCCAGCAATCCCCTTTTTCATGGCTTGAAAAAATTTTTCCTGATGAAGGAGGATCGTTGGACTAAAGGACTTTGAGTCCTACCCACTGTGAGAATACAAGAGCACAGCGTGGAGGACTCCTCCACCATCAGAATACACTGATCAATGCTACAGACGCTGATCAAATAAAATTTTTCCAACATTCCCATACTACAGAAGTTGATTGTTAGATCTAGTGGGAATGGCCACAGATGGATCAAAATTTGGCCGGTCCCTGCTAAACCAATCGAATTTTGATCCATCTATGACCAGCTTAACCCATGCCATCAGGCTCAACCAACGACCTCTTCTCATGGGTTGTAAATCTGTATCCGGCGTTCCACCTCTACCTCCCCTGAGATTTGTTCTGAAACAGAAATGACAAAAACATGTAAAAATAATACAAAAAAATATAAATAGTATGTTATTTATTTTGTTAATGGGGTTCCTAGTTGAATGATAAACTTGTGCTTTAATGTGATGTATTTCAATAAATAATCCCAAAAAATCACTTTGTGTGCACCAAATGCCTTTACAAAACCAGGTATTACCTTGTATTGACATCAACACTGTGCTGTACCTAACTTGTGCAGAGCTGTGGGAGGGGCTCAGCAGGCCCCACCCTCCAAAGGAAACTACCTGAGGGGCAGAGTCAAGATCAGTCACCCTGCACAAGCAAAAAAGAGCAGCAGTGAGCGGTCTTTATTGCAGGAAGGAAAAGTCTCACACTGGATTCTTTTTGACCCCAGATCTCTCAATTAAGAGAACCTGTCATGCTTATTTCTATTATAAGGGACATTTGCATTCCTTTTAATAGAAATACAAGTGATTAAAAAAAAAAAAATTAAAGGAACGGTGTAAAAATAACAAATAATAAGTAAAATAATAAAAAAAATATTTTAAAGCCCCCCATCCCTCCGCGTTTGTGTGCAGAATTGAACGCATACGTAAAAATACAGATTTTGCTTGCTAAGAAATGTCAGAAAAAGCCAGGGTCAGCAAGTGGAAAAAATGGCACCCCCATGTGTTTTCTATGCAGCACCATGCGGGTGCCAAAGTGCCAGAATGTGTGCAATTTACACACACTCCTGCACACGCATATATGTGAATGTAGCCTAATATTTCTGTGCAAAGATATATTATCAGGGATTGTGAAAAAAAATTACGTTTCTGGGTGAAGTTTGCATGGCTGGTGGGCAGTTTGACAAGTTTTTTTTTGTTTATGGGGATTTCCTTCTTGCCTTCAGAAAATACCTTCCACGTATTCCTTCACTACACACTACTTACATCCTCACCTACACACAGGTGCCTATACTATAATACGTATATGTAGCAGAATCTCTGACCTCTTCCAGTCTAATGAGAACCTTCAAGGCCAAAGATAGCTGACATCCTTCAATATGTTGTGGGGCATAGTGGGTTCAAAGGTGGTAAAAGTCATCGGGTGCCAGACACTTCTTGGATGAAAAAGAGGTTTTATTTCTTTTAACAGTTTATATTTTGCAAGGGAAAGAGGGTTGGGGCCAGGACACCCCTAAGTAGTTGCAATTTCAAACGACAGACTCTGAGGCTTCAATAGGAGGACATCCGTACAGGGAAAGGCCCCATCAAGGTGCCACTTCTGCATGTGCAGGTTTGCTGTCCCCTATGGCAACAATACTTGAAGCAGTTGTATAGTCTTTTTTTTACCTTTTACCTACAGGTAAGACTATAATAAGGCTTACCTGTAGGTAAAAAAAATATCTCCTAAACTTGTATGGTTTAGGAGAGATTCTCCTCGCAATGAGCCGCTGACTGCAGCGGCGCATGCGCACAGGGGATTCTCGGCTGAAAGCCCGGCAGACGCCGGACCCTGCCGGAAAGAAATCAGTTCTCTCAGCTTTACTACAACTTCTACTTGTAGTTCTTCAGCCCCTTGAGCACCTGATTTCTTACCGAACCCGCTGGTTCACTGACTCAGTATTCCGTGAGCTCCTCAAGCCTTTTGCGGTGTTATCTCCCTCAAGCTTCCCTGCTGGGTCCCTAGCTTGGCACTTGGGATATTTTTCAAGCTTCACCCATCGCTAACCGGCTCGGCCCCTGACTTGAGTCACAAGGCTGCTCTGCAAGCGTCACCTCTGCTGTTGGGTTCCTGACTTGATCACCGCCTGAAGTTTCCTGATTCTCCACCGTGCCCATTCGGTGAGAATACTGCTCCGGTACTTGATTCAGTTACTCACAGTGGTCCCTGGTAATAAGGTGGTTGGGCCCTTAATGGTGAAAGCTCCCCTTCTACCTCTGACCATGATAGGTTCTCCGGCCAGCAGAACCTTCACTTTTGGATTGACTGCAAGCCGCAGTCGCAACCCTGTGCTGTCTCCTTACTTCTGGATAGGCCCTCACACAGCCTGGCAGCCAGATGCCCCCGGAATTGGGCCAATCTCCAGCCTAGCAGCCCAGGGCAGACGCACACGCGGGTGGAGCAGAACCTGGCCTCATCCGAATATACAGTATAGGCCAGCCTTTCTCAACATTTTTACCCCAGAGGAACCCTTAAAATAATTATCAGGTCTCGGGGAGCCCCTGATAAAACCCATTCATTGGGGGTCAGTGGGAACAACGTCCCTTACTTTGGTGTTCAGTGAGAAGAATGCCCTTTTTTACAGTGGTGGTAAGAATAGCCCCCTTGCCAAGATCATTGGTGTCAAACCACTGGCTCCTCCAAGTGGCATTTGCTCAGATCTATGTAGGCCCCATCAAACAGGAGGTAAATTAGCCACAGCTCAAGGAACCCCAAGCCACCTTTGAAGGAACCCTGATTGAGAATGGCTGGTACAGGCTCTCCCAGCAGGCCAAGGGATTAAAAGAAACCCTTGCCCATTGGCTGAGATACCCCATATACCCATAACCTGACCTTGAGTTGTCCTTCTCATATCTAGTACCACCAATTGCCCAGACACCTAGTGGTAGAAGATTAAAGTACACAACAAGGCCAAATTTAGGGAGAAATCAATGGATCTCTAACAATTTAACTATGGTAGCTACCCCTGACAAGGAATTTAGTGAGGAACTCCCAGACTAAACCCCAGGGCGCTACATATAATATTACTAGAAGAAGAAAGAACAGGTGCGCCACACTAAGTGCCGTAATAAAAACACTTTTTTAATCATTAAAATTCAAAGCCAAGTGGCTACTCACAAAAGTGGTATAAATAGAGGCATATAAATTATTCTGGAGTAACACGGTGCTTCTACGGTCAGCGCTGCTGTCCTGTTGTTATTCGATCAGGCTGGGTACAAAGATGGTCCAGAAGTGTCAGCTAATTCACTGTTGGTACTGTTGTAATGTCCTTATACCATCAGCTGGGGGTATCCGGAATGCCCAGGATACAGTGAACTGGCGTCCTATGCCTTATTTCGGGACCGGAACCCAGAACCGGAAGTGTGTTCCAGCCTGGGATGCAAACATCGAAAAACCGGAAGTCAAGTGATGCGGGTAGCCAATGGGATGACGCATTTCACAACTCCGTTGTTTCTTCAGATCAAGCTACCACAGGGGAAAGACGTGACTTAACCACTTCCCGACCGCCGCACGACGATGTACGTCGACAGAATGGCACGGGCAGGCATATGGGCGTACCTGTATGTCCCTGCCTTCCCGCGGGTCGGGGCCCGATCGGGCCCCCGCCCGGTGCCTGCGGCGGTCGGTATTCGTTCGCGAGCGATCCGGGATGAGGGGGCGGCCATTCATTCATGGCCACCCCCTCGCGATCGCTCCCGACGAATAGAAATCCTTTGTGACATCACTTCCTCTCCTGTAATGTAAACACAGGAGAGGAAGTGATGTAATCTATCGTTTTTCTGATCGCTGTATTAGTGTCACAGGTGACGCTAGTTAGGCAGGTAGGTATTTAGGTTCGCCGCAGCTTTTTATAGCGCCAGGGACCCCCATATACTACCGCATAAAGCCCCCTGATTGCCCCCTAGTTAACCCTTTCACCAGTGATCACCATATAACTGTTACAGGTGACGCTGGTTGGTTAGTTATTTTTTTATAGTTTCAGGGCACCCGCCATTTATTACCTACTCTCACTAGTGTACCCCTAAATTTAGGGGTGTCTACTTTCCAAAATGGGGTCATTTGGGGGGGGGGGGTTTGTGCCATCTTGGCATTTTATGGCCTTCAAAACTGTAACGCCCTTAGAAAGCCTGAAGGCGGTGCTTGGTTTTCGGGGCCCCGTACGCGGCTAGGCTCCCAAAAAGTCCCACATATGTGGTATCCCCGTACTCAGGAGAAGCAGCATAATTTATTTTGGGGTGTCATTTCACATATGCCCATGGCATGCGTGAACAATATATCATTTAGTGACAACTTTGTGAAAAAAAAAAAAAAAAAGTTTGTAATTTTCCCGCAACTTGTGGCAAAATATAAAATATTCCATGGACTCAACATGCCTCTCAGCAAATAGCTTGGGGTGTCTACTTTCTAAAATGGGGTCATTTGTGGGGGTTTTGTGCCATCTTGGCATTTTATGGCCTTCAAAACTGTAATAGGTAGTGAGGAGTGAAGTCAAATATTTACGCCCTTAGAAAACCTGAAGGCGGTTCTTGGTTTTCGGGGCCCCGTACGCAGCTAGGCTCCCAAAAAATCCCACACATGTGGTATCCCCGTACTCAGGAGAAGCAGCAGAATTTATTTTGGGGTGTAATTTCACATATGCCCATGGCATGCGTGAGCAATATATCATTTAGTGACAACTTTGTGAAAAAAAAAAAAAAAGTTTGTAATTTTCCCGCAACTTGTGGCAAAATATAAAATATTCCATGGACTCAACATGCCTCTCAGCAAATAACTTGGGGTGTCTACTTTCTAAAATGGGGTCATTTGTGGGGGTTTTGTGCCATCTTGGCATTTTATGGCCTTCAAAACTGTAATAGGTAGTGAGAAGTGAAATCAAAAATTTACGCCCTTAGAAAGCCTGAAGGCGGTGCTTGGTTTTCGGGGCCCCGTACGCGGCTAGGCTCCCAAAAAGTCCCACATATGTGGTATCCCCGTACTCAGGAGAAGCAGCAGAATTTATTTTGGGGTGTCATTTCACATATGCCCATAGCATGTGTGAGCAATATATCATTTAGTGACAACTTTGTGTAAAAAAAAAAAAAAATTTTTTTTTTGTCATTATTCAATCGCTTGAGGCAAAAAAATAAAATATTCAATGGGCTCAACATGCCACTTATCAATTTCCTTAGGGGGTCTACTTTCCAAAATGGGGTCATTTGGGGGGGGGGTTTGTACTGCCCTGCCATTTTAGCACCTCAAGAAATGAGATAGGCAGTCGTAAACTAAAAGCTGCGTAAATTCCAGAAAACGTACCTTAGTTTGTAGATGTGACAACTTTTGCGCAAACCAATAAATATACAATTATTGACTCTTTTTTTACCAAAGACATGTGGCTGAATACATTTTGGCCTAAATGTATGACTAAAATTGAGTTTATTGGATTTTTCTAATAACAAAAAGTAGAAAATATCATTTTTTTTCAAAATTTGCGGTCTTTTTACGTTTATATGGCAAAAAATAAAAATCGCAGAGGCAATCAAATACCATCAAAAGAAAGCTCTATTTGTGGGAAGAAAAGGACGCAAATTTTGTTTGGGTACAACATTGCATGACCGCGCAATTACCAGTTAAAGCATGGCAGTGCCAAATTGTAAAAAGACCTCTGGTCATTTACCAGCAAAATGGTCCGGTCTGAAAGTGGTTAAAAAGACTAAGGGGGAGGGAATACTGATCTAACACAATTAACTCTATACTATAACTCAAAGTACTAATTGATAAAGATTATTTGATAGCTAAAGAAGATTTTAATGAATCAAAAAATAATAAAATATAAATAATAAGTGAAATAATAAATAGGATGATAAGAGCATATCCCTGGACGATATATAAATCTGCCTATAAGATGTAAAAACTCATAGTAGTGTATGTGTATATATATGCTCACACTGGGAGTGAAATAAATAGATATGTGCATTTCGTTTTGTTCCGAATCGAAATTCGGACGAATTTTCATTATTCGAACATTCGGATGCATCCGAATTACCGAATTACAATGCTAACAAATTCAAACGAAATTCGAATCAAATTAAAAAAATTTAATTTTTCGACCCAAATTTGGGGCCACGTATCTCGGGGCCACTTGCAGCTAGAAACCCCAAATTTGGTATGCAAACACAGTAGAACTAGCACTACAACCTCTCCAAACCACTTTGACCTACAGGTAAGCCTAGATTAAGGCTTACCTGTAGGTCCAAGCAATATCTCCTAAACCTATATGGTTTAGGAGATATTTGCCCGAAAACATATTTGCCCGAAAACGGGCACCGCTGTCTATGGCGCAGGCGCACTGAGCGCGGCATTCTCAGCGACGGAGCTGCCGCGCGTGTCCGCTCCCGTGCGCATGCGCGGGAGTGACGTCATTGATTTCAACATGATTTGAAACTATTTCAACTGGATTCGAAAATATTTTGTGACCCGACTTTAGGGCCATGTGTCTCGGGGTCACTTAGTGCTAGAAACCCCAAACGGAGATGTTGTAGTGCTAGGTCTATTGTGTTTGTATACCAAATTTGGGGTTTCTAGCTCCAAGTGACCCCGAGTTACGGGGCCCCAAAGTCGGGTCGCAAAATGTCAAGCATTTTTCTGCAGCAGAGAATGACATTTTGTGACCCGACTTTGGGGCAAGTGGACAATCCACAACTTGGCTATGTGGCACTCGTGGCCGGTCACATTGCACTCGTGTCAGGTCACGTGGCACTCGTGGCCGGCCATATGGCAGGTCACGTGGCACTCGTGGCCGGCCATGTGGCACTCGTGGCAGGTCACGTGGCACTCGTGGCAGGTCACGTGGCACTTGTGGCAGGTGTCGCGGCAAGTGGACAATACACAACTTGTGGCAGGTGACATGGCAAGTGGACAATACACAACTTGTGGTAGGTGACATGGCAAGTGGACAAATACAATACACAACTTGTGGCAAGTGGACAATGACACATCAAACCCCACATTTGGAGATGTTGTAGTGCTAGTTCTATTGTGTTTGTATACCAAATTTGGTGTTTCTAGCTATAAGTGACCCCGAGATACGTGGCCCCAAAGTCGGGTCACAAAATGTCATTCTCTGCTGCAGAAAAATGCTTGACATTGCGTGACCTGCCACGAGTGCCACATGACCTGCCACGAGTGCCACGTGGCCGGCCACGAGTGCCACATGGCCAAGTTGTGGATTGTCCACTTGCCACATCACCTGCCACCAAGTGACCCCAGATATAGGCAATATGCCAAGTACTTTTCTGCAGCAGAGAATGACATTTTGTGACCTGACTTTGGGGCCACGTATCTCGGGGCCACTTATAGCTAGAAACCCCAAATTAGGTATGCAAACACAGTAGACCTAGCACTACAACATCTCCAAATTTGGGGTTTTTAGCACCAAGTGACCCCGAGATACATGGCCCTAAAATCTGGTCGCAAAATATTTTTGAATCCGGTTGAAATAGTTTCCAATGCAGTTGAAATAATTTTGAATCATGTTGAAATCATTTCGAAAATATTTCAACCAAATTCGAAAATATTTCTACCGGATTCGAAATGATTTCAACATGATTCGAAATGATTTCAACTGCATTGGAAACTATTTCAACCGGATTCGAAAATATTTTGCGACCCAACTTTAGGGCCATGTATCTCGGGGTCACTTGGCAAATTTGGAGATGTTGTAGTGCTAGTTCTATTGTGTTTGCATACCAAATTTGGGATTTCTAGCTCTAAGTGACCCCGAGTTACGGGGCCCCAAAGTCGGGTCTCAAAATGTCAAGCACTTTTCTGCAGCAGAGAATGACATTTTGTGACCTGACTTTGGGGCCAAGTATCTCGGGGTCACTTATAGCTAGAAACACCAAATTTTGGGTTTCTATCACCAAGTGACCCCGAGATACATGGCCCTAAAGTCGGGTCACAATATATTTTCGAACCCGGTTGAAATAGTTTCCAATGCAGTTGAAATAATTTCGAATCATGTTGAAATCATTTCGAATCTGGTAGAAATATTTTCGAATTTGGTTGAAATATTTTCGAATGCGACTGATTTTTCGAATTCAGTAGAAAACTAAACGAAATCCGAAAACGAATTTAACTAATTTAACTAATATAACTAAACGAAATTAATTAATTAACGAATTAAAACTAAACGAAACAAATTTTTTCCTTTTGCACATGTCTAGAAATAAATGCCAAAAACATGATCAAATCATTGGAGATAATATGTACACATATACACACATACCCATGTACATGTATGTGAAAAATTGTATAGACCTAAAAAAGTTTTTTATTATCAATATCAATAAAATAAAAATAAAAAATCAATTTAAAAAAGGTTAATTTAAAAAAGGTACCTTAGGACATACATGGCCGTATGTACATACATACACACATACACATCCCCGCAAGGACATGCGCATGAAAACACATCTGCACATATATCTCCATGTACCCCATGAAATTCTTCTAGTAATTAATTTTAAATTTGAGTATAAAAAAATCAAGCAGCATTAATAGTATTAATAGTGCAAACTACTATTAAGCTGGATAGCTTTTTCATAAAAGAAAATTATTCTACATAAAAGCACAAAAAATGATAATAGGTTATTATTATTACATAATTTGTCTAGGTGCAGATTATGATACTAAGTGCCATTGGTGTGTTTTCTTAAAAAAGAAAAGAAAACGCTAAAACGCTCATGTCTAGATGACAGTATTTACTTCAATATTTTCATTCAACCCATGTGGCGACAGGCTATTTAACGTGTATATCCAGTAAGTTTCTTGCTTACACAAGAGCGAGAACCTCTCAGCAGAAGAATATTTATCGGGTATGGATTTGATGGCCCATACTTGCAAGTCTGAAATATTGCTATGGTGATGTGTGAAAAAATGACGTGCTACGCTATATTTAGGATTATTGGCCTGCACTGCTCTGCTATGGTCACCAAATCTAGCTCGCAACGTTCTAATTATTATTATTATTATTATTCAGGAGTTATATAGCGCCAGCAATTTACGCAGCACTTTACAATATAAAAAGGAGACAATACAGTTACAATACAATAAAATACAAGAGGATTAAGAGGGCCCTGCTCAGAAGAGCTTACAATCTAATAGGGTGGGGCAGGTTGTACAAAAGGTTATAACTGTCGGGAATGAGCTGATGGAAGTGGTAGGAGATTCATTGGAGATGTGGTAGGTTTCCCTGAATAGATACGTTTTCAGGGATCACCTGAAGGTAGCAAGAGTAGGAGATAGCCGGACCAGTGGAGGTAGTGAGTTCCAGAGGATTGGAGAGGCTCTGGAGAAATCCTGGAGACGAGCATGGGAGGAGACGACGAGAGAGTTTGAGAGTAGGAGGAAGAACGGAGGGGGCGATTTGGGTGATATTTGGAGACAATATTGGTGATGTAGCTTGGGGAAGAGTTGTGAATGGCTTTGTATGTTGTGGTTAGTATTTTGAATTTAATTCGCTGGGTGATTGGGAGCCAGTGTAGGGATTGGAGGAGAGGGTTGGCAGACACTGAGTGGTTTTTAAGGTGGATAAGTCTGGCAGCAGCATTCATGATAGACTGAAGAGGAAATAGCCTTTGGAGAGGCAGGCCAATGAGAAGGGAGTTGCAATAGTCAAGCTGGTGGTTTCATTTGTTAAAAAGGGGTGAATTTTAGAGATGTTACAGAGGTGAATTCTACAAATGTTTGACAACGATTGGACTTGGGGCTGAAATGACAAGTCAGAGTCTAGGATTACACCTAGTACCCTGGTGTGAGGGGAGGGCCTGATGGATGCATTGTTGATTTTGATGAAAAAGTCATGGAGGGGGACATGTGCGGGGGGGAATAATAATAGCTCGGTTTTAGAGAGGTTTAGTTTAAGGAAGTGGTGTGACATCCATGCTGATATGTCAGTTAGCAGGTTAGTAATGCGAGAGGAGAGTGACGGAGTGAGGTGAGGAGTAGACAGATAGATTTGGGTGTCATCGCCGTATAAGTGGTATTGGAAGCCATGGGCGGTCATCAGGTGACCATGGGAGGAGGTGTAAATAGAGAAGAGAAGGGGACCAAGAAAAGAGGCTTGGGGGTCCCCCACAGAAAGAGGCAGTGGAGAGGAGGAGACAGAGTTGCACGTGACACTGAAGGAGCGCTGTGATAGATAAGCAGAGAACCAGGAAAGAGCAGAATCTCGGAGGCCAAGGGAATGTAGTTTATTGAGGAGGAGCGGGTGGTCAACAGTATCAAAGGCAGCAGAGAGGTCAAGTAGTATGAGTATGGAGTACTGGCTGTTGGTTTTAGCAGTTAGTAGATCGTTAGTGAGTTTTAGTAAGGCAGTTTCCATGGAGTGCAGCGAGCGAAAGCCAGACTGTAATGGGTCAAGAAGGTTATTTTCACTGAGGTAGGAGCTAAGACAGTTGTAGACTAAGCATTTTAGAAGTTTAGAGGTGAATGGGAGCAATGAGATAGGTCTTAAGTTGTTCAGGTTGGTGGGGTCCAGTGAGGATTTTTTAAGTATGGGGGTGATCTGCGCATGTTTTAGAGGGAGGAGAAGGTGCCACTTGAGAGGGAGAGATTGAAGATGTGAGTGAGGGAGCATAAGATAGAATTAGAGGGTGACCTTAATAGTTGTGAGGGAACAGGATCCAAGGGACAATTGGTTAGGTGAGCATCTGAGAAAAGTTTTGTAACCTCTTCAGTAGTAGCCAATTCAAAAGAGGAGAGTGTTGAATGTGCTATTAGGCCAGGTATGTTGGGTGGGGAAGATGTACGCACAGTGGAGGTGTCCTCACGAATTGCATCAATCTTGTCTTTGAAGTGATTGGCAATCTCTTGGGCAGTGAGTGAGTTAGTGGGTAGAGGGGGTGGGGGACGAAGCAGAGAGTTAAAGGTTGAGAAGAGCCGATGGGGACTGGATGACAATGTACAGATGTTAGCTTGTTACAGATGGAGCGGCCATTCCAAAGGGCACATGAGATAGGTGGGCTGCTTTGAGGAAGCAGGGGTATGGAAACTAAATTAAGTGGATTGTGGTGGTTGCCAGAGAGGGAGGGGTACTGGAGATGTGGCTTGCAGTTTGAGAATGGCGGCCCAGGATTAGGAGAAATGTCACCTGAGACTAGGAGAAGGAGGAGGGTGAAGAACGCAAGATGGGAGTGAGATGTGCATGAGCGCATGTGTCTAGTGGCCTTGGAGTTTATGCCAACATGTAGATGCAGCAAATGCAGGAGATGATGGGTGCAGTAGGACGGAGAGGGTAGGAGTGAGGGCGATATGTGCATGCTGCAGGGTAGAGAGGATGGGTAGAGTAATGCCGCATACACATGTAGCCGACTATCCGGCGGACTTAGTTTGGCGGACTTCCCGCCGGACTGTCCGTCCGACTTTCCGAATGGGCTACTTGCCCACACACGGCACTTTTTCAGCAGACTAATACAGCGTACTAAGTCCGCCGTACTATCCGCCATACTTTTGAAATGAACGGACTCGCCCACACACGCGGAAGAAAGTCAGATCATTTTGAGCGTGTCTCCAGATAGGCGGGGCCCGCAAAGGAGACATCGCTGGCCCAGCCACCTGGTATGGACTTAAAGGGGAACCCCAACGCTGAAAAAAATTGGCGTGGAGGTCCCCCCAGGTCCACATCAGACCCTTGTCCAAGCACACTACCCGGCCGGCCAGGAAAGTGGTGGATGAGCGAGCACCCCCCCTCCTGAGCCGTACCAGGCCACGTGCCCTCAACATGGGGGGTGCCTTGGGGAAGGGGGGCCGCGCGGCCCTTCCACCTCAAAGCACCTTGTCCCCATGTTGATGAGGACAAGGGCCTCTTCCCGATAACCCTGGCCGTTGGTTGTCGGGGTCTGCGGGCGGGGGGCTTATCGGAATCCGGGAGCCCCCTGCAATAAACAATTTTTACCCTGTGTTGTGTCTATTTTCTTCGGCGTTGGAGTTCCCCTTTAAGTCCATACTAGGTGGCAGGGTCAGCGACATCTCCTTCGTGGGCCCTGCCTACCTGGAGATCCGTTTAAAATGAGCGGACTTTTCTCCGGGTGGGAAAAGTCTGTTCATTTCAAAAGTACGGCAGACTGGCATGCCATTGGCCGGATTGTCCGCCGAAATGCAAGTTCGGCGGGAAGATTGGAGTGCAAAACTACTTTCTAAGTCCGCCGTACTTTCGGGTCAAAAAAGTCTGCCGAGGCTACACATGGAGGGATTGTCCGGCGGACTTGAGTTTGCCGGACTTTTCCACCCGATTGTTTGATTGTGTGTATGCGGCATAAGGATAATTTGAGGATAGAAGACACTGATGTGAGAAGGAAGAGAATGAGGAGCATCGTACTAGATAGAGTGAGAATCTGACTTGATACAAAATAAATGTGAAATGCTGGTTTGCTTGTCGTCTTGCAGAGTGGAGCAGTGTTCTTGTTGTATCTTCATCCAGCTTTATTGAACCTGCTTTCATTAAACTGTGTCGGTGAAACTGCGCATCACTCGTGACAGAGCCACTCAGGAAAGAGCCATGATGTCTGCGTCTTGCCCCTGCCTGCGCCACCCCATAGGCTGCTTTAAATTTATAGGGAGAGTAAGCAGGCATGCATTTCTCTATTGGTCATCATAGGGTCTGATTTAAGACATCTGAATATGCGAGAGAAGATGGCCAATACCAGACCAGACACAGGCTAGGGTCGTAAAAGCGAATTACTTCTCTTAATCACTCAAGCCAAATGGGGTTTAGAATCAATCAGCAGTAATGTTGCTATTGTAGTGTGGTTGTTATATAGCTAGAAGCAGAGCATATTTAATATTAACACTAGGAATTGTTGTTTTTTTTTTTAAAGAGTTAAATAACAAACACTATTAATCACTAATATTATTAATAAAATAAAAGCACATAGTCAGGGACCTGGGGGAGACGGAGGGCCCACGGGATTGGATCCCCCTATCTGAACTTAAAGATGAATAAAATACTTCCATGAGTTGTACCCTTCGGTTTTACCCCCTTCCCTCCTTTTCCTCTCTTTTCCTCCCCCCCCCCTTTTTTTTTTTTAAGCTGAAAAATTATGAGGAATGTATGGTGTTATTGTATTGTTGTATTATTGTATTGTACTGTTGGAATAAGGTTGATACACAATATGGCTCTTGTGTGAGGAGGGGGGAGAGAAACAGAGAGGAGATATGGAAAATGGGAATGAGGGGGTATGATCAATATAAATATAGGGGAGGTTTAAGTGGTGGACAAGTGTGGGTACACGTATGTGTATGTTTACACATGTCCATTTATATGTGTATGTCTATACATGTATGTATATATATATATATATATATATATATATAAGTATGTATATAGACGGACAGATTTAATTTGGTCTTTCTATCTTTTTTTTTCTTTCTCTTCTGTGATCTCCCCTTTCTTTTGCAAGAGCCATGTTGGAGTAGATACAATGTACTATGAAGTAACAGGTGACATTATAAAATGCGCTATTAGAAAAGACTGGCGGAGTGCGCTGGGAAAGCTCGGCCTGGAGCAGCCATGCACAACCACAAAACCCCCCTAGGTCAACACTCATAGTCCGGAGGGTCCGGAAGTTGAGTGGTTAAAAGCAGTAGAGCTTTGAGATTCGTGAGGAGGCTGTTGGTAAACGGCCAACCCAGGGATAGGTAGTGAGGGAGGGAGGGAGTAGGAAATTGGACGGGAGGGGGGTGGGAGGGGGTGGATTCAAAGGGGTTTCCTTTTTCTTTTCTTTTTTCTCTTTCTCTCTTTCCGAAGAAAAATGGAAACTTTAAAAATAATGTCCTTGAACGTAAAGGGATTGAATGTCCCTGAAAAAAGACTAATGTTATTCCATGATTTAAAGAGACTGAAGATTGATGTAGCGTTTATTAAAGAAACGCATTTCAGAGAAAATAATCTCCCTTTGTTAAGGAATACGGGTTATCCAATGGTTTAACACGCATTCAATCCGGATTGCAAAACGAAGGGAGTAACCATTCTGATATCAAATACAGTAGTATGGAGTCACAGAGATTCCTTGATAGATGTAAAGGGAAGGTATTTGTTCGTAAAGGGGACTATAGGAGGGGTAGGAGTAACATTAGCAACATATTATGCTCCCAATATACAACAAGACTCTTTTGTTAAAGAGACATTTGATAAACTTATGGAATTTGCAGAAGGACAGTTGATTATGGGGGGAGACCTTAATATCCCACTAATCCCTAGTGAAGACACCTCATCTGGGACATCATCAGTGACACCTAAAATAAGAAAGGGGATATCTCAGGCAATAATAGAAGCAAAACTGGTAGATATATGGCGATTATTACACCCCAAGGAAAGAGATTACTCTTTTTTTTCTAGTCCGCATAGAGTGTATTCATGGATAGATGTATTTTTTATCCCGCATAAACAACTATCCTCAGTTAAGGAAGCCACTATTGGTCTAATTACTTGGTCAGACCATGCCCCAATCTTTTTAAAATATAATCTAACGGGGAAAAAACATTTAACCCCCAGGATGTGGAAACTCAATGAGAGCCTCCTTCAAGACCCCTTAGTGCTGGAGGACGTTCGAAAGGAGATAAAATTATTTTTTCAGGAGAATGAAGGTCCAGAAAGTTCCTCGGGAACAATCTGGGAAATGCACAAGGCAGTAATAAGGGGAGTACTGATTAAGCATGGAGCAAGGATTAAGAAGGAAAGGGAAATTAAGATAACAGAACTTTTAGCAAAAATGCAACATCTAGAAGCACGACATAAACACGCTCAGAATTTAGAAGTGGAACAAGAATTAATAAGTACACTTAGGCAAGTGACAGATTTGTTACAGTACAGAGCTAAAATGGCAATCCAGATAGGACGTAATTGTAGTTAAGAATTTGGCAATAAATGCGGAAAACAATTGGCGAGAGCATTACGGGAAATACAAACAAAGACATACATACCTACAATTAGGAAAAAAGGTGGGGGGGGAAGTGTGGATGCCAGAACAGATTGCTGATGTATTTGGCGATTTTTACTCCTCACTGTATAATTTGAATTTGAGGGCATCAGATCAGGCAAAGATAAATGAATATATAAGCTCAAGTGGAATGCCGTGCCTGACAAGCACTGCACGAGAGGAGATGGAATCGCCAATCACACTAGATGAGGTACAAAACACGATAAAACAGGTAAAAAGTGGGAAAGCACCTGGCCCAGATGGATTTTCAGCCCAGTATTATAAGATGCTTATGCCGGAATTATGCTCATATATGGTTAAATTGTTCAATGAAATAGGAGACATATCGACTTTCCACTCAGAAACAGCTAAAGATACAATTACAGTGATACAGAAAGAAGGCAAAGACCCGAAACAATGTGGAAGTTATAGGCCAATATCCTTGCTGAATGCGGATTTGAAAATATTTAGTAAAATAATAGCCTTGAGGATACAACAGTATTTGCCCTCTTTGATTCACCAAGACCAAGTGGGATTTGTTCCAACAAGAGAATCAAGAGACAATACTATCAAGGCCTTAAACTTAATGCATACAGCCAACTCCACCGAGACCCCCTGCATATTTTTAGGAACTGATGCAGATAAGGCTTTTGATCGGGTAGGGTGGGGGTTCATGTTCTCGGTACTCCGACGTATAAAGTTAGGGGGGAAAATGATAGGCTGGATAGCAAGTTTGTATGAAAAACCTACAGCTCAAGTAAGAGTAAACGGAGTGGTATCTTCATCTTTTCCGATAACAAATGGGACCAGACAGGGATGTCCACTGTCCCCTTTGTTATTCGCGTTGACCCTCGAACCACTGTTCTGCAGAGTAAGGCTTAACAGGGATATCCAAGGAATAACAACTATAGGAGGAATTCATAATAAAGAGGCAGCATATGCAGATGATATGCTTTTTACAGTGACGAATCCGACAATTTCGCTCCCAAATCTATTTAAGGAAATTGAGGCATACAGTATACTATCCTACTTTAAAATAAACTGTTCCAAATCAGAAGCCTTGATGATAGCAGTCCCAGAGAAAATGATTTTAAATGAGATTAATAAAATTAAATTATAAATTTAAATGGACGGATCAAGGCCTGAAATATTTAGGAATAATGATTGCAACAGACCCCAATAAAATATATGAATTAAATTTTGTGCCGGCATTGAAGATGGTACGTGGATGCCTGGAGAGATGGCATAGGGAAATACACTCCTGGTTTGGAAGAAATAATATAATTAAGATGAATATTCTGCCAAAACTCCTGTACCTCCTCCAGGCAATCCCAATTCTAATGCCAATGAAATTTTTTAGAACTATACAAACATTATTCATTAAATTTATATGGGCAGATAAACAACCAAGGATAAGGAGGACACTATTAACATTACCGAAACAATACGGGGGACTGGCAACACCGGACATATATAAATATTATCAGGCAATACATTTAGGCTGACTGTTGGACTGGTGTCGACATGGAGACCAGAAAATATGGGTACATTTAAAGCAAGCACAATGTAGGGAGCTATTACATAGAGCACCTTGGTGCTATAGAAACCTGACATCGGATACGAAGTTACATCCTACAATAGGACCCACACTACAGACATGTTACAATCTCTTAGTTAAGAATAAGATATCGACACAGAATTCCCCCCTAGTCCCTATATTAGGTAATCCCCGATTCATACCAGGTATACAGAAAGGACCTTTCGACAAACTGATTAAAAAAGGAATATATCAAGTCTCGCATTTCATAAAAATGGGCAAATGGCCAACAATGCAGGAGATAATGGATAGAAAAGGTCCCTTTCAATTAGATTTCTGGCAGGCGGCACAACTAGGACATTTTTTAAGTACAGAGATAGCGCCAGAGTTATTAGATCGTGGCTATACGCCATTTGAGAAACTCTGTATGGAAAAGGAGCCAATTACGCATGTAACTTCTAAAATGTACGCGCTATTGACTAAACCATTAGAAAATTTTCAGCTACCCTTCTTTCGGAAGTGGGAAATAGACCTAGGAAGGACTTTTTCCGAGAAGCAGAAGAAAAACATGATACAATCTATCTTTAAAACAGCCACATGTACAAAACTACAAGAAACTAATTATAAAATCATTTCACAATGGTACAGAACACCAGTAAAACTTCAAATATATTTCCCCCATACATCAAGTAAGTGTTGGAGGTGTCAGAAAGAAGTGGGAAATTTTCTACATATATCTTGGTCATGCCCAAAAATTGAGAAATATTGGAAGGACATACGAGAGATTATTCAAAAATTTAGTGAAGTAGAAATACGGGAGGACCCAGCGGTATTCCTCTTACATTTGTCAGAGATCCCGGGGAAAATATATAGGAATTCCATCCTGTGTCACTTGGTAAACACAGCCAAGGCATGTATAACACTTAGGTGGAAACAGACACAACCTCCTAGTGTGAGCATGTGGCTTAAGAAAGTTGAGGAGGTGAACAGGATGGAAGACCTAATATGGACAGCTAGGAAAAGAAGAAAAACCTACTTAGAAATATGGACACCATGGAATCTTTATATCTCTTCGGAGGAGGGAAAGAGACAAATTGATGCGATTTAAGGGGGAGGAGGGGGAGATATAGTGGAAGGAGATGAGAACTTCCCTCTCCCCCTCCCCTTCTTGGTCTGTGGGGGTGTTGAGGGTGGTGGTTTGTTTTTTGTTAGTTTTTTTTTCTTTTTGGGGAATAACAAGGATGCAAATAAAGGGGGGGAGATGAGAAATAAGAAGATAACAATAAAACTTTGGCCTGGCTGGGAATAGCGCCAACCCAGGACCAGACCTAGGTTATGGGGGACCGAACTCAGAGGGAGGAGTTTCCTCGACGTCGTCCCCATACATTACCACCAACTTAGCTTTTTTCCTTGGATTTACATATTATACTATAAGGGAAGCAAGAGGCAAAGGAAATAGAATGAATTGTTATGTTTTTTTTTTTATTATTATGTATGAATATGGAAATTCGATGTATGACATTTAGAAAGATGTTTATGTAAATTTCCATTCTTGTTTATATGAAAAAAAAGGAGAAAAAATAAAGAAATTGAAGAAGTTTAAAGAGATGACAGCAGAAGACATTTAACAAATATGTTACAGCAATGTCAGTTCAGCAGAGTAGAGCGTACAGATGGATAAGACATTTACCTCTTCTCATCAGCAGTAAATGGCAGCCTTGTGACTTCTATCAAGATGCTGATCAACATGTACCCTCCCAAAAAAAAAAATAGTTCTACCAATATAGATGTGGCCACACGGACAAGATATGTAGTATACTACATATGTGGTAGAGCAATTATAAAAAGAACTGAGGAGGAAAGTTTTGCCATTGGTGGTAAAAGATTTTTTTTACCATGGGATACATGTGAGCAGGTCAGACATAATGCTTTATTACATCAGAACATACCTACAAGAGGAATAAGTGTAAGTTGTTTAGATTGCTGGTGTTTGGTCCGAGGCCTCATTTTACTATCAGAGAAGTACTTACCAAGGCCGAGATGCTGAGAGCGGTTCACCCTTGCGACTAAGCGCAGTTCGCCCCCTGGAGGTGATACAGGGAGCAAATGGCACAAAGAGGCACAGGCAACCCAGGTGGCAGGGGAAGCCTTGTGTGAAGGTCTGGTAGAGATGGACACCTTGTGTAGCAACTGGCCGGTAGCTGTAGAGGGAGGAACGCCCAGCTGGGGGTCAAACACTGATAATACAAGATACAGGCTCAGGTAAGGTGTCTTAGGGAGACACAAGCAAGTCCGGGTCACAGGCCGTGGGTCAGGGCAGGAGACAAGAGGCAAGTCCGGGTCACAGGCAGAGGGTCAAACACTGGAGAGAAGTGGAGTCCATATAACATAGCCGAGGGTCAAATCCAGGAGATAAGCAGCAGCGTCAAAGAACAATCTGGGTCACAACAGGTAATCAGATGCACAACAGGTTTTCAGGTAACAGAAGCTGAAAACAAACCAGCAATTTATGTGTGCGCAAGAGCAGCTTTTATAGGCCGCCAGGGGGGACGCTAAACGTGCGCCAATGCTCCTGAGCACCAGACCGCCAATGCGCCATAGAGCCGTTCCGCCGCACATACGCGCAGGGACACGGCTGAGGCGCCTGGATGGCCTGAACCCCTGACAGTGCCCCCCCCCCCCCGAGGGATGGCCTCTGGACACCCAAACTGGACATTAACTCTGGATGCATGCAGATTCCTTGAGGGTTCCCAGCAGGATACCCCTTCCATTTAATCAGATACTGGAGTTGTCTGCCCACCTTCCTGCAACTCAGGATCTTCTCTACTTCAAACTCTGTTTTGCCATCAATAAGAACTGGTGGAGGAGGTGGTTTTTCTCTGTCCGGGGTTAACCATCCTCTTGATTCTGAAAGGACCAATGAATTTAGGCCCCAGTTTTCATGACGGAATAGGCGATTTAAGGTTATCGGATGATAGCCAGACCTCTTCATCAATTTTTAAAGCTGGGTTTTCCTTCCTACCTTTATTGTAGTATTTGTTGTACCCATCCTGGGCCTTTTGCATAGTCTCCTGCACTTTTAGAAAATTTGATTGTACAGAAGCAATGCGGTCTTGCACCACAGGAACGGAGGCCTCAGGAAGGGATCCTGGAAGAAACGAGGGATGGAAACCAAAATTAGCCCAAAAGGGTGTTTGTTTAGTAGCAGTATGAACTGAGTTGTTATATGCGAACTCAGCATATGGCAGAAGAGTGGACCAATCATCCTGGGACTCAGAACAAAGACAACGGAGATATTGCTCCAAGGTTCGGTTAGTCCTCTCCGTCTGGCTGTTACTCTGAGGGTGGTATGCAGAAGAGAGGCACACTTTAATTTCCAAGGATTTGGGGAGTCTAACAATTTCTTTGAGAAAGACATCGGCAGTAGTTAAAGCTGAGGGAGTCCCCACCATGGGTATGAAATGTGCCATCCTGTAGAGCCGGTCAATGATGATGAGGATGGTAGTGAATCCCCCCCGATGGGGGCAAGTCTACAATAAAGTCCATGGAGACCTCTGCCCAAGGCCTTTCAGGAATAGACAAGGGTTTAAGCAGACCCCATGCCTTGGCATTGGATCCTTTGCTGCGTTGGCATGGGATACAGGAAGAAACATACTCTCTACAGTCCCGCTTCCAGCCTGGCCACTAAAAAGAGTGAGAGACGCGTTCCCCAGTTTTTAGAGACCCGAAGTGACCGGCTAATTTATGGTCATGAAAAGTCCTGAGGATCAAGGGCCTTACTTCAGATGGAACAAAGATTTTATTTCCGGCCCAGAGTAAGTCATCACGCCTCTCCAAAGAAAGTTCTTCAAGGTGGGGATGGTGGTTGGAGGCTGCTTTGATGGTAGACATGAGATCGGCCTGGGTAATTAGACAGAAGTTTTGTGGGGATAGGATGGTACTGGGTTCAGTCTCCTGGGCGGACTCGTTAAACATCTGGGAGAGTGCATCCGCTTCACCGTTTTTTGAACCCGGTCTATAGGCAATATGAAAATGTAATCTGGAAAAGAAGAGGGCCCATCGGGCTTGCCTGGGTTTCAAACGTTTGGCCGTCCTAAGATATTCCAGGTTCTTGTGATCAGTCCAGATCATGACAGGATGGGCTGCCCCTTCCAGCAAATACCTCCACTCCTCAAGAGCGAATTTGATAGCTAGCAATTCCCCATCACCCACATCATAATTCCTCTCTGGAGGACTTTGTTTCCGGGAAGCGAAAGCTGCTGGGTGTAAGAAAGCCTTGGGCCCCTGCCTCTGAGAAAGAATAGCCCCGGTGGCTGTTTCGGAGGCATCTACTTCAAGTATGAAGGGCAAGGCAGGATCTGGATGCTGTAGGATTGGAGCAGACGAAAACAAGGTCTTTAGCTTGAGGAAGGCTTCTTGGGCTTCCGGGGACCAGTGGAAAAGACAGTGTTGGCGTGTCAGCTGGGTAATAAGAGCTACAATAGACTAGAATCCGGCAATGAATCTCCGATAGAAATTCGAGAAACCAATGAATTGTTGGATCCCTTTTTTGTCCACGGGAGCTGGCCATTCCTGGATGGCTTTGACCTTTTGGGGGGCCATTACGACCCCATTGGTGGAAATGATGAACCCCAAAAACTGTACTGTTTTTTTTTCAAACTCGCATTTCTCTGCTTTAAGGTAAAGTTTGTGGTTTCTGAGGATTGCGAGAACCTGCTTAACGTGCACTTGATGGAGTTCCAGGAAAAGTTGAGGATATCATCCAGGTATACTACTAAGAAGTCATCAAGATATTCCCGAAAAATGTCATTTACCAGGTGCTGAAAGGCTGCTAGGGCGTTACAGAGCACGAAAGGCATCATCAGGTACTCATAATGCCCGAATCTGGATCTGAAGGCGGTTTTCCATTCATCTCCAGCCCGGATGAGGTTGTAGACCCTGCGGAGATCTAACTTAGAAATATTTGGGCGGATCGGAAACGCTGGAACAATTCTGGGATGAGAGGAAGCGGGTACCTGTTTTTTATGGTGATTTTGTTCAGCTCTCTATAGTCAATACAGGGTCTTAATGAGCCGTCCTTCTTTTCTACAAAGAAAATACTGGCTCCAGCCAGTAATGAGGATGGACGAATAAACCCCTTCTCCAGGTTTTCGTCGATGTATGCTTTGAGAGCTTTGAGTTCAGTTTCTGATAGCGGGAAGATACGGCCAAAAGGGATTTCAGAGCCTGGCAAAAGATCAATGGGACAGTTGTAGGACCGGTAGGGTGGTAGACAGCCTGCTGTTTATCAAAGACGTCCCTGAATTCCAGGTAAGTAGGAGGCACATGTTTCAGACTGACAGGTATAGGTGCCAACATGGAGCAAGAAGCTGAAGCAGGTCGGAAGCAGTGTTGGGAGCAATACTGAGAAGGGAAGGAGACCTCTTTACTTTTCCAACAGATTTGTGGTTCATGTGCCTATAACCAGGGGAGCCCTAAGATGATGGGGAACATGGGAGAAGGGATAATATCAAGGCGTAGGAACTCCTGGTGGCCGGAGTCTGTGGAAATGAAGATGGGTCTGGTTTCCTGCGTAACAAGTCCAGAGCGAGGGATGGACCCATCTGCAAGGTGTACCTGGAGACTTTGGTTCTTGAGGACAAGAGGGATGTGTAGTCTGGTAGTGAGTGAGGCATCCAGAAAGCAGCTGCACGCTCCAGAATCAATTATGGCCGGCCGGCGGATTTCCTTTCCCATTAACTGTAGAGAAACAAAAAGGGTGATGTAAGTTTGAGAAAAGCCAGAGACTTGATAGTTCATAATAAACTGAGAAGAGGACTTACTGGGCCTCACAGGGCAGGTGCGGAGAAAATGTCCTGAACCCCCACAATAGAGGCACAGGTTAGCCTGTCGCCTGCATAAGCGTTCTTCTGGGGTGAGGGGAGCCCGCACTAGTCCTAGTTGCATGGGCTCAGCCTCAGAAGTGGATATAGGTGGAGCTGTGTATGAAGGATGGACCGGAACTGGTTTAGGTAACATCCAGCTGGGACGAGACGCCTGAAAGCGTTCTGAGCAGCGTTCTCGCATACGCCTGTCTAGTTTAGTGGTTGCTTGTATTAAGTCCTCCAAGGTGGCAGGAGTGTCCATCTGAGCCAGCTCGTCCTTGAGGGCTTCCGACAACCCCGGACAAAACTGGTATTTGAGAGCAGGTTCATTCCAGCCGGTATCGGCCGACCACTTTCGGAATTCCACAATATAATCTTCCACCGGCCTCCGCCCTTGGGACAAATTATGGAGGGTGGCTTCAGCCATGGCCACCCTTTGGGGGCCATCATACAGTTGTGCCATACTTTCGAAAAAGGTATCCACAGAATTAAGTACAGGGTTCCTCTGTTCCATTAGACCATGGGCCCAGGCTTGTGGTTCTTCAGCCAAGAGAGAGATGATGAACCCTACTTTTACCACCTCGGAGGAGAAGGTTCTAGGCTGGAGAGCCAGGTACAGAGAGCAGGCGTTTTTAAAGGCTCTAAATTTTTCGCGGTCGCCAGAAAACCGCTCTGGAGTAGGGACCCTGGGTTCTGGAGAGTCCATGATCACTGTAGGGCTGGAAGAGGCTGCGGAAGAGGAGACCCCACTGGTGGAAGCGGAGGTTGTGGTAACTGGTGTGGACGGCCCGGTAAGCTGCTGGAGGCGGCTGTCAATTTGAGTATAGCCTGCTTGCAGTTTCTGAACCGCATCAGTGAGAGCAGATACTTGTTGACAGAGGATTTCTAAAGGGGAACACGCTCTGTCGGCCTCCGACATGGCTGGTTTGTACTATCAGAGAAGTACTTACCGAGGCCGAGATGCCGAGAACGGTTCACCCTTGCGACTAAGCGCAGTTCTCCCCCTGGAGGTGATACAGGGAGCAAATGGCACAAAGAGGCACAGGCAACCCAGGTGGCAGGGGAAGCCTTGCGTGAAGGTCTGGTAGAGATGGACACCTTGTGTAGCAACTGGCTGGTAGCTGTAGAGGGCGGAACGCCTGGCTGGGGGTCAAACACTGATAATCCCAGATACAGGCACAGGCTCAGGTATGGTGTCTTAGGGAGACACAAGCAAGTCCGGGTCACAGGCCGTGGGTTAGGGCAGGAGACAAGAGGCAAGTCCGGGTCACAGGCAGAGCGTCAAACACTGGAGAGAAGCGGAGTCCGTATAACAAAGCCGAGGGTCAAATCCAGGAGATAAGCGGCAGCGTCAAAGAACAATCCGGGTCACAACAGGTAATCTGAAGCACAACAGGTTTTCAGGTAACATGAGCTGAAGACAAACCAGAAATTGATGTGTGCGCCAGAGCAGCTTTTATAGGCCGCCAGGGGGATGTTAAACGTGCTCCAATTCACACAGGCGTGCACGGACCGCAAATGTGCATGCGCCGTTTCGCCGCGCATGCGCGCAGTGACACGGCTGAGGCGCCTGGATGGCCTGAATCCCTGACATTTACTTGGAGCAATTTTGCTCTTTATACTGGGAGCCCTTCTGTAGGCAAATTTAGGAACATCAGGAATGGTTATAGATAAATGAGGATCTTGTGTCAAAATTGACCAATGTTTTTTAAAAATGCAATTTTCTTGTAATCGGCATGATACTGTGTAATATAATGGACAAGTGGTTCTGAAGTATGTTTAATTGAAGGAATAGGCAAATCTTCGGTCTGGAAGGATGCACACGCCTCATCTATAATATTGGTGGGGTAGCCTTTATCAAGGAACTTCTTTTTAAATACTGTACTCTGGAAAGTATAGTCTTCCAACTTCATGTAGTTACGTCTGAGACAATGGAATTGACTCTTTGGAATGTTCCTTACCCATCTGGGGTGATGACAACTAGAGTAATGCAAAAAAGAATTGCCAGCTGTCGGCTTGGTGTAATTGTTAGCTAAGATAATATTATCTGAGTGAGACAGTTCTAAGTCCAAAAAACATATGGACTCAGATTCTACAACTGAGGTGAACTTCAGGCCAAAGTCATTGGTATTACAATAGGGTACAAAATCTTGAACTGATCCCAATGATCCATCCCAGATGATAATAATATCGTCAATATAGCGGCCGTAGAAGACCAAGTGTGCGGAGTGCGAGCCATTAACATCCACACACCTGGTCTCCCACAGCCCCATGATTAGGTTCATGTATCTTGGGCCAAAATTAGCCCCCATAGCAGTTCCTTGTTTTTGTAAGTAAAAGTCATCATCAAACAAAAAATAATTGTGCTCCAAACAAAACTGGGTTGCTGAAAGAAGAAAATCAACCTGCTGTGGATTAATGGTAGAATCCTTATTAAGGAAATGAGCAACTGCTTGTAGGCCCACTTGATGTGGTATAGATGTATATAAGGAGCAAACGTCCAGAGATACCCATAAATAGGATGGTTCCCAGGTGTATGGACGTAATAATTCAATCAAATGAGTACCATCCCTTATATAAGAGGGAAGTGACTGGGCTAAAGGCTGCAAAAAATGATCTATATATAGTGAATAGCAAGTAGTAATACTATCCATGGAGGCCACTATTGGACGGCCTGGTGGATTACTCTAATCTTTATGGATTTTAGGCAAATGGTATATATATGGAACTTGAAAAAAAGGTTTCTTAAAAAAGGCTGCCTCAGTTTTGGTTAGGACACCAGCTGTCTGAGCTTGTGCTACTAAAATATTAGATTCCTCAATAAATTTAGGTAGAGGATCTTTGGTAAGTTTTAAATAGGTAGTCAGGTCAGACAGAAGACGTTTTGCTTCTTTCACATAGTCAGACGTATTCTGTAAGACTATGCTTCCTCCTTTATCTGCTTGTTTGATGACAATCTCTGTGTTGGTACTCAGAGATTTAAAGTGGTTGTAAACCCTTACAAACCACTTTGACCTACAGGTAAGCCTAGATTAAGGCTTACCTGTAGGTCCAAGCAATATCTCCTAAACCTATATGGTATAGGAGATATTTGCCCGAAAATGGGCACCGCTGTCTACGGCGCATGCGCCGTAGACAGCAGGGGCGCAGGCGCACTGAGCGCGGCATTTTCAAGAATGGAGCTGCCGCGCATGTCGACTCCCGTGCGCATGCGCGGGAGTGACGTCATCGCGGCTTTGCCGAATGACAGCGGCGGAGCTGCGAGACGCCACCAGCAAGATGGATGCGGCGGACTACAGGGGACAGCGGCGACTTCGCTGGCTCCTGTGTTAGGTAAGTGACACATAATGGGCTACTATGCGATGCATAGTAGTCCATTATGCTTTGCCTTTGCAGGGAATGAAAGAGGAAGTAAACCCATCAGGGTTTACTTCCTCTTTAAGAGCAGAATGTTCTAAAGAACTGAGATTATTTACAGAATGATGGGACCTAGAAGACTGGGATGAACAGACATCAGTGAGCTCCTTATAAACTACTTGATAAAATGTGGACAAATAAGGTCCCTTAGATTGGGTAGGATTGAAGATAGACTTGGGCCTAAATGTGGTATGTTGAAAAGGTAGAGCAGTTTGGGAATATTGAGACCAGGCAACCAAATCTTCATCCTCGTCCATGTTCCATAGATCGCAAAGGTCTTGGAGAGCCCTTTGCTCGGTGGAGTTGTTCATCGGGCATGGGGGGTCCTCAGTGGAAGGAACCTCTTTAGGAATAATATTGTTGACCTTCATATTAAAATGCCTTTTTAACCACTACAGCCCCGGACCAATAAACACCTTAAGGACCAGAGGTCTTTTTCCAATTTCGCACTGCGCTGCTTTAACTGGTAATTTCGCGGTCATGCAATATTGCACCCAAACGAAATTTGCGTCCTTTTCTTCCCACAAATAGAGCTTTCTTTTGATGGTATTTGATTGCCTCTGCGATTTTTTTTTTTTGCGATATAAATGGAAAAAGAGCGAAAATTTTGAAACAAAAAGATATTTTCTTCTTTTTGTTATAAGAAAAATCGAATAAACTAAATTTTAGTCATACATTGAGGGCAAAATTTATTCAGCCACATGTCTTTAGTAAAAAAAATGTCAATAAGCGTATATTTTTTGGTTTGCGCAAAAGTTATAGCGTCTACAAACTAGAGTACATTTTCTGGAATTTACACAGCTTTTAATTTATGACTGCCTATCTCATTTCTTGAGGTGCTAAAATGGCAGGGCAGTACAAACCCCCCCCCCCCAAATGACCCCACTTTGGAAAGTAGACACCCCAAGGAAATTGCTGATGGGTATGTTGAGCCCATTGAATATTTATTTTTTTTGTCCTAAGGGATTGAATAATGACAAAAAAAAAAAAATTTTTACAAAAAGTTGTCACTAAATGATATATTGCTCACACATGCCATGGTTATATGTGGAATTGCACCCCAAAATATATTCCGCTACCTCTCCCGAGTATGGGGATACCACATGTGTGGGACTTTTTGGGAGCCTATTCGCGCACGGCACCCCGAAAACCAATCACCACCTTCAGGATTTCTAAGGGTGCAAATTTTTGATTTAACTCCTCACTACCTATCACAGTTTTGAAGGCCATAAAATGCCAAAATAGCACAAAACCCCCCAAAATGACCCCATTTTGGAAAGAAGACACCCCAAGCTATTTACTGAGAGGCATGTTGAGTCCATGGAATATTTTATATTTTGCCACAAGTTGCGGGAATATTACAAACTTTTTTTTTTTTGCACAAAGTTGTCACTAAATGATATATTGCTCACACATGCTATGGGCATATGTGAAATGACACCCCAAAATACATTCTACTGCTTCTCCTGAGTATGGGGATACCACATGTGTGGGACTTTTTGGGAGCCTAGCCGCGTACGGAACCCCGAAATCCAAGCACCGCCTTCAGGATTTCTAAGGGCATACATTTTTTATTTTACTCCTCACTACCTATCACTACCTATCACAGTTTTGAAGGCCATAAAATGCCAAGATGGCACAAAACCCCCCCAAATGACCCCATTTTGGAAAGTCGACACCCCAAGCTATTTGCTGAGGGCCATGTTGAGACCATTGAATATTTTTTTTTTTTGTCCCAAGGGATTGAATAATGACAAAAAATAAAAAAAGTTTTTTTTTTACAAAAAGTTGTCACTAAATGATATATTGCTCACACATGCCATGGTTATATATGGAATTGCACCCCAAAAT
This sequence comes from Lithobates pipiens, assembly GCF_037356315.1. Classification (NCBI taxonomy): domain Eukaryota; kingdom Metazoa; phylum Chordata; class Amphibia; order Anura; family Ranidae; genus Lithobates; species Lithobates pipiens. The sequence goes on from NW_027507882.1 coordinate 601,194, forward strand.
ATATTCCGCTACTTCTCCCGAGTATGGGGATACCACATGTGTGGGACTTTTTGGGAGTCTAGTCGCGCACGGCACCCCGAAAACCAATCACCACCTTCAGGATTTCTAAGGGTGCAAATTTTTGATTTAACTCCTCACTACCTATCACAGTTTCGAAGGCCATAAAATGCCAAAATAGCACAAAACCCCCCAAAATGACCCCATTTTGGAAAGTAGACACCCCAAGCTATTTACTGAGAGGCATGTTGAGTCCATGGAATATTTTATATTTTGCCAAAAGTTGCGGGAATATTACAAACTTTTTTTTTTTGCACAAAGTTGTCACTAAATGATATATTGCTCACACATGCTATGGGCAGAAGTCAAATTACACCCCAAAATAAATTCTGCTGCTTCTCCCGAGTACGGGGATACCACATGTGGGGGACTTTTTGGGAGCCTAGCCACGTACGGGACCCCGAAAACCAAGCACTGCCTTCCGGATTTAAATATAAAATGCTACCAAAAAAACTGTTAGCGATCGCAGGGATCAGGCCTGACTCTGCGATCGCTGCAGTTATGTGTTTAGTGTTTTGTAAGTGACAGTGATCGATTAATACTGCTGGGCAGAGGGGCAAAATGCAGGTGCTAGCAGGTATCTGGGCTGATCCCGCTAACAATGCGTTTTTTTGGAACCCTGAACTGCTGGGGACGCTAGTATAGATCTGATCAGATCAGATATTGATCTGTTCAGATTCTATACCACTACGGGAGGTGTATGCTTTGCGCGTGGGTGTTAGCGGTACTGGCACTAACCTAGCGCTGCCTGGGGCGACGCAGACCCTGACCCTAAAACCTAATTGATATCACCCGCCGGGTGATCAGGGGGTTAAACCTTTATTGGGTAATAAATGGTGGGTGCCCTGATGCTATAAAAAGCAAACTAACCAGAGTCACCCGTAACACTTATACGGTGATCAGTGGTGAAAGGGTTAACTAGGGGCAATCAGGGGGTTCAAATTTTTATTAGGTAGTATATGGGGGTCCATGGCGCTATATAAAAACCTGACGGGGAACCTAAATAACTAACTGGCTAACCAGCGTCACCAGTGATACTTATACTGTGATCGCTGGTGAAAGGGTTAACTAGGGGCAATCAGGGGGTTAAAACCATTATTGGGTAGTATATCGGGGTACCTAGCACTATAAAAACCTGGCGGTGAACCTAAAAAAATAACTAGCTACCTAGCGACAGTAGCGACACTGATGCAGCGATCAGAAAAATTATCACTTAGTGACACTGGCAAAAGGGGGTGAAAGGGTTAACTAGGGGCAATCAGGATGTTAAAACCATTATTGGGTAGTATATCGGGGTACCTAGCGCTATAAAAACCTGGCGGTGAACCTAAAAAAATAACTAGCTATCTAGCGACAGTAGCGACACTGATGCAGCGATCAGAAAAATTATCGCTTAGTGACACTGGCAAAAGGGGGTGAAAGGGTTAACTAGGGGCAATCAGGATGTTAAAACCATTATTGGGTAGTATATCGGGGTACCTAGCGCTATAAAAACCTGGCGGTGAACCTAAAAAAATAACTAGCTACCTAGCGACAGTAGCGACACTGATGCAGCGATCAGAAAAATGATCGCTTAGTGACAGTGGCAAAAGGGGGTGAAAGAGTTAACTAGGGGCAATCAGGATGTTAAAACCATTATTGGGTAGTATATCGGGGTACCTAGCGATATAAAAACCTGGCGGTGAACCTAAAAAAATAACTAGCTACCTAGCGACAGTAGCGACACTAATGCAGCGATCAGAAAAATGATCGCTTAGTGACAGTGGCAAAAGGGGGTGAAAGGGTTAACTAGGGGCAATCAGGATGTTAAAACCATTATTGGGTAGTATATCGGGGTACCTAGCGCTATAAAAACCTGGCGGTGAACCTAAAAAAATAACTAGCTACCTAGCGACAGTAGCGACACTAATGCAGCGATCAGAAATCAGGGGGGCGATCGGGGGGGGGGGGGGGGTTTGTGTACCTATGTGTACCTATGTGTCAGTGTAGTGTTTTGGTGCACTTACTTTGTGTCTTCTCCTCGTAGTCCGGTCAAAAAGACCGCCCAGAGGAGAATGACATCACTTCCTCCTTCCTGTGTAAACAATACACAGTGGGAGGAAGTACGTCATTGGCCAGGAGCGATCGAGAGGGGGTGGCCAGAAACCAATGGCCATCCCCTCAGCACGGATCGCTCCCGGAGGGAAACGGACCGCCGTATCCAGCGGGAGGGGGTCCGATCGGACCCCCCACCCGCTGGAAGGCAGGCACGTACATGTACGTGCTTGTGCCTGCCTGTGCCATTGTGATGACGTACAATGGCAATACGGCGGTCCTTAAGTGGTTAAAGTGAGATTCCTGATGAGTTTATTCAGGTCCTTAAACATAGTAAATGAATTTCGGTGAGTGGTGGGGGCAAAATTTAGACCAATAGATAGTAATGTCACTTCTTGATTACTTAATTTATGTGAGGACAAATTATACATTTTTATAGTTTCCGTAGTTTGTCCGGTCTGAATGGGTCTGGACTTATGTTTGCCCCCTCTCTTTTGCGCCATTAATTCTCATTTTTCATATAATAGTACTAGGTACTGGGCCTCATTCACAAGGGCACTGAGGCCCATATACCATAAACAGGGCCTATTTCCTGCATCTTTAGACCTCATGCACACGGGGCGTTTTTTTTCGGGGTTTGTCGGTGCGGCGTGCTTCGTCGCAGATTCCCACTACCACCGTCCAACATGAGGACAAGGTGTTTTGGAGTGGGGCTGTTTCAAAGCACCCCCCCCCCCCCCATGTTGAAGGCATGTGGCCTGGTATGTTTTTTTTTTAGGGTCAACCACATTTTAAATGTTATTTTGGTGTGGGGTTCCCCTCAAAATCCATAGGGGTCTAATAGGGATTGGGGGGAACCCGACACCTTTTTTTGTTGATTTTTTTTTATTGCTAACTCATTGCTTGCTAAGGACATGGCAGCCGGAATCCCAGGCCTCTCCTTAACAACCAGCTATACACAGTTTGTTATGAAGAGAAAAAAAAGCAAAATGCATTTAAAAGTGCATTCAAAACCCATCACTTGCATTTTTTGGTGCAGGTCCATTGAAGTCTATTACATGCAAAACACAATCTGTTATGGGGAAAAAAAAGTCCCTGACCCTTTCCAAAATGCAGAGGCTGAAAAACGCATAGATATGCACGTGTGCCATAGGAAACCATGCTAAATGAACAGCAAAACGCACTAAAAAATGCATAAAAGCGTATCTAGAAATGCAACCATAATGACGTGTACCATAGGAAACCATGCTAAATGCACAGAAAAACGCACAAAAAAAATGCATAAACACGTATGTAGAAATGCAACCGGAATGGATCTGGAGTGCATTTCTATGTCTATGTGGATCACACCGCAAAAACGCACTCCAGATCCATTCCGGTTGTGTTTCTACATACGCGTTATGCGTTTTTGATGTGTTTTGAAGTGTTTTTGATGCGTTTCCGAATGCATTCCAGGTGCTTTTTTTCTTCTTCTTTCCTATTTTTTTTCCCTCCCTGTACTAGGGTCCGGTGTATTTTTTTTTATGCTTTCCAGTGCATTTCAGTGCAGTTTTGATGCATTTTACTGCATTCCAGTACAGTCCAGTGCAGGAAAAATGCAGCATGTTCTACTTCTTTTTTTCTGGAACTGACCTCACTGTTGTGAACTATTCCATTGAAAACCATATAACCAACTTTCCATGCGTTTTTGATGCAGAAAAAAAAAACACTGGACTGCATGTGTTGTGAACTGGCCCTAAAGTATAACTAAGGCCTCATCCACGCTTTGCTGTCTTAAGAGTATTTTGCATGTGTAGTGCTCTTCAGAGAGCATATGAAAGGCGGTGAGGAGAAGTTGTATTGACAGGCGATGAGGAGGCCTCCTCACCACCTTTCGTATGCTCTCTGAAGAGCGTCCCGAATGCGATTTAGAGGGATTTCCTCTCACTTCCTATTGAAGTGCACAGGAAGTGAAGGGAAATCTCCTCAATGGGGAAACAGATGGCAAAAAAAAGTTATAATCTTGTGCATTCAAAACGTATTAATTTCTACGTTAAAGCTTATGCAAAAAAGATAAATAAACAAGTAAAATATCTTCATGGAAGTTTTTTTTATTTAGAAAATTATTAGTATTTCTGTTCATTATTCAGCTTTACACAATCCAGTCACAGCAACACGGTGTGGTAAAATTTCCTGCGACCTGTGAATTTCGCTCACCCCGTCACTTCCGGTGCGGCTCTGTCACTGTAACAGCTGACGGCGGGCCTTTACTGCGCATGCGCCAAGTCCGTGATATTAACGGCGCATGCGCAAGATCTTTATTTACGCAGTGGTTAAAAATTATACACGGAGACTTGCGGGTGGGCGGGCGGAGCTGAACAGATGCTTAGAACGTCAGCAGCAGCCCCGCCCACCCCACTAACATGCCCCTGAATCTTAAGCGGTGGTTAAAAATTATACACTCAAGTGGGCGGAGACTTGCGGGTGGGCGGGCGGAGCTTATGGTGAAGAAAAATTATGGCTTCAGCTGCTATTAACAGCAATCGCGCATGCGCGGGATCTTTGCTTATGGTGAAGAAAAATTATGGCTTCAGCTGCTATTAACAGCAATCGCGCATGCGCGGGATCATTGTTTACTGATCAGAAAAATTATGCACTCAAGCACATTCTTATTGGTGATGAAAATTGATAGACTCGGGCAGGCGATGGCTTTATTATATCATCGGCAGCACCAATATGTATAGTATTTTTTTAACCACTTGCTTACTGGGCACTTAAACCCCCCTCAGTCCCAGACCAATTTTCAGCTTTCAGCGCTGATGCACTTTGAATGACAATTGCGCGGTCATACAACACTGTACCCAAATGAAATTTTTATCATTTTTTTCCCACAAATAGAGCTTTCTTTTGGTGGTATTTAATTACAGCTCGGAGTTTTATTTTTTGCTAAACAAACAAAAAAAGATGCAAAAAAAAAAATCATGTTTAATAGTTTGTTATAAAATTTTGCAAACGGGTCATTTTTCTCCTTCATTGAAGTGAGCTGATGAGGCGGCACTGATAGGCTGCACTGGTGGGCACTGATGGGCTGCATTGGTGGGCACTGATAGGCTGCATTGGTGGGCACTGATAGGCTGCACTGGTGGGCACTGATAGGCATAGTTAAGGCGTCACTAATAGGCACAGATAAGGCGGCACCGATGGGCACAGATAAGGCGGCACTGATGGGCAAAGATGGGAACGGATGGGTGGCACAGATGGGTGGAACAGATGGGTGACACGGATGGGCACTGATAGGCACTGATAGGTACCACTGATAGATGGGACTGATGGGCACTGATAGGTGGCACTGATAGGTGGCTCTGATAGGTGGCACTGCTGGGCACTGATGGGCGGCACTGCTGGGCACTGGTAGATGACACTGATGGGCACGGATATGTGGCACTGGGGTGCAGCACCTTTGTTGAGGCAGATTGTGGGCACTGCTGGGTGGCACTGCTGGGTGGCACTGTGGGCGCTGCTGGGTGGCACTGTGGGCACTGCTGGGTGACACTGACGGGGGCACTTACTTTTTATTAATGTGGCACTGGCAGGGGGCAGGTGGGCACTAGCAGGGCTGGCCGTGATCGGGACTGATGTCCTGATCACGGCCGCCGGTGATCGGCTTTTTTTTTTCTCCTCGCGCTGTCAGCGCGAGGAGGAATAATAGCCGATTACCGGCTCCGTTATATCACATGATCAGCTGTTATTGGCTGACAGCTGATCACGTGATAAGGGGTCGGGATCGACCCCTTGCACGGATCGGTGATCAGTCGAGTCTCATAGACTCGCCGATCACAGAGCACGCCGCGCGCGCCCCTCAGGGGGCGCGCAGGCCGCTCGTGCCCCTCAGGGGGCGCGCAGGCCGCTCGTGCATGGGACTACGTCTATTGACGTCGTCCCGGAAAAGGAGATCCGCGCTGTAGCCGTCATTCGGCTATAGCGCGGGTCTCAAGTGGTTTATCAGAATATGCAGTGTATTTATTAAATCAGCAGAATATGGGCACAATGTCTGCGTTTGGGGCACAATGCCTGTGTTTGGGGACAGTGTGTGCGTTTGGGGCACAATGCCTGCGTTTGGGGACAGTGTGTGCGTTTGGGGCACAATGCCTGCGTTTGGGGACAGTGTGTGCGTTTGGGGCACAATGCCTGCGTTTGGGGACAGTGTGTGCATTTGGGGCACAATGCGGCAAACACCACCTCACTGTGACTAGAAATCGCCGCCTCACTGTGCCCAGCAAACACCCCGCTGTTCCCAGCGAACACCGCCTCACCGTGCCCAGCAAACCCTGGCTCACTGTGCCCTTCAAACGCAACCACTGTGCCCATAAATTGCCGCCACTGTGCTATCAAACACAGCCACTGTACCCATCAATTGCTGCCAGATTGTCAAGCCGTAGCTGTGCTCCCTGGGGATATGCTGATCACCCATATGTGCTGCTGGAGGGAGCCCAGACGGGCATAAATGAGGGACCTGCATGTCATGGTAAGTGAGACCATCCCATATCCCACTCCATCTTTCCCCAGAACAGGGACCCCCTTCCAACCCCCCCCCCAGGAGAGGGAACCCCTCCCCCCCTCTGAGGACCCCCCCCCAAGACAGAGACCCCCATCTCCCCCCTGAGCACAGGGAAACCTTCTCCCCCCTTAGGACAGGGACCCCCTTCTCTCCTGAGGACAGGGACCCCCTTCTCTCCTGGGGACAGGGGCCCCCTTCTCTCCTGGGGACAGGGACCCCCTCTCTCCTGGGGACAGGAACTCCATCTCCCCTGGGAACGGGGACTTCATCTCACCTAGGGACCCCATCTGCCCTGGGGATCAGGACCCCACCTCCCCTAAGAACAGGAACCTGATCACCCTGTGTGCGCCAACCTCACTGCCCTGCCAGCCATGTGTCCTGTGTGAGGGCCCTCCTGTGACAGCTCTTATAAGGACTTCACCCCACTGTGTGATCCCCCTACATGACTGATCCCTCTGTGTCCAAAACTTACACGGGGAACCCCTCTGTTTGCTCCCCCTACATGTCTGCATACTCTGACCACCCCCTGTACCATTTCCACATCCACTGACTGCCTCCTGTATCCTGTGCACATGTTCCGACCCCCTCTTGTACCATGTCTGTAGCCTCTAGCCACCTCCTGTGTCCTGTCTGCAATCTCTGACTATCTCTTGTCTTTTAACGTGTCTGAAGTCTCTTAGGGGGAGTCTGGAGAGGAATCAAGAGTGAGAGCACCGCCAGGATTGGGATTACGCGAGGAGTCAGATGTGTATGGACTGTTGAGAAGAGACTATAGAATAAAAACCAGAACCACCAACCTGGAGCCGTCTAACTGAGCCCTGCACGCTGCACTGGAGAGGAGGTCAGTGACAAGAGGGCACTCATATAAAGGTTTCCCATCATCTCAGTAACACCCCCCCCCCCCCCCAGTGTATTCAATCTGCGGAAGGTGGTCTCTGGTCACCAGAGTTCCCCCCCCCCCCCCCATAACATTTCCTGGCATTCCCCTTTACATCAGAGTCCGCAGGATTCTTCCCCAAGGCAAAGGAAAATGCTACAGAGCATGATCTAAGGAGGAACTCTGATGTAAGGGGTGCTCTGGTCACCAGAGACCACCTTATATCAGTGTCCACTGCATTCCCATTTACATCAGAGTTCCCACTTACATCAGGGTCTGCAGCATTGCCCTTTGCATCAGGGTTCGCAGAGTTCCCCCTGTTAGATTAGAAGGGATGAAGGCCCAGAGACATGTCCAGAGTACACAGAGGATACATGGGATAGATTAGAAGGGATGAAGGCCCAGAGACATGTCCAGAGAACACAGAGGATACATGGGATAGATTAGAAGGGATGAAGGCCCAGAGACATGTCCAGAGTAGGGATGAGCTTCGTGTTCGACTCGAACATCGGCTGTTCGCCCGAACGTTATGGGCCGTTCGCACCAAATTCGCGTGGCGCTCACGGCCCACAATGCACTGTGATGGCGCAGTGCATTGCTGGCTCATGATTGGCCAAGCATGCACTGTGACCCCACATGCTTGGCCAATCACAGCGCCGGCAGCGAGGAGAGCCATGATTGGCCATAGGCAGGATGCCTGTGGCTAATCATAGCTCAGGCTGTGTAGTACACGCCCCACACTATATAAGGCCGCCAGCGCGGCGGTCTTGTGTAGTGTGTTGGCATCTGTAGCAGTTAGTGGGTGTTCTGTGTACCTTCAACACAGTATACACCGATCGTTATCGGCCGATTTTACGTTCTTGCTCTTCTGTAGTGGTTGTTGTCTGCGTGCCCTGACCGCAGTATACACCGCTATATTCACCGCTATATTCACCTATATATCTAGCGATATATCTATCTTTTATAATAGAGCTTGCAGTCAGTGTTAGGAGATTGTGCGTGCTGTCTGCGTTCTCTGAACCCAGTATACACCGCTATATCCACCTATATAGCTAACTATCTTGCTCATTTTAAATAGAGCTGTCAGTCAGTGTTAGGAGATTGTGCGTGTTGTCTGCGTGCTCTGAACGCAGTATACACCGCTATATCCACCTATATAGCTAACTATCTTGCTAGTTTTAAATAGAGCTTGCAGTCAGCGGTAGGAGATTGTGCGTGCTGTCTGCGTGCTCTGAAAAAGACGGACGGCAAAACAAATTATACAGGGGTGATAACCCTTCCCTATGCTTTCCAAAAAGCTTAAAAATAGTTTTTTTGACTGGAGCTACACTTTAAAAATGTACCAGTTGAAAATTACAAACAGATTCAACTTAACACAACAAACCTACACAGTCCCTGTCTTGTATACTGCTGTTCTGAATATATAGGGCCTGGGGGCCACACGTATTTCCTTTTTTTAATATGGGTACGGGGTTCCCCTTAATATGCGTACAAGACCCAAAGGGGCTGGTAATGGGCAGGGCGGGCTACCCATGCCATTTTTCTCAATGATTTTTAACCATATTGCAAGAACCAGATATAACATTAAAACCGCAAGCAGCTTTAACCACTTGCCGACCGCCTCACGCCGATGTACGTCATCAGAATGGCACGGGCAGGCATAAGCACATATATGTACGTCCTTTGCCTCCCGCGGGTCGGGGGCCCGATCGGGCCCCCGCCCGGTGCCTGCGGCGGTCGGTTTTCGTTCGGGAGCGATCCCGGACGAGGGGACGGCCATTCATTCATGGCCACCCCCTCGCGATCGCTCCCGACGAATGGAAATCCCCGGTGACATCACTTCCTCTCCTGTAATGTAAACACAGGAGAGGAAGTGATGTATTCTCTCCTCCGTGTCGGTATTTTTCGTTCCGACACGGAGGAGAGCGGATCAGTGAGTTGCACCAACACATCCCACACACAGTAGAACATGCCAGGCACACTCACACCCCCCCTTTACCCCCCGATCACCCCCCCAATTACCCCTGCCCCCCAGTCACAGTGACACCAATGTCATTTTTTTTTTTTTTTTTTTTTTTTTTTGCATTGGTGTCATTTGTGACTGTAATAACTGTTAGGGCAGTTAGGGTTAGCCCCCTTTAGTTCTAATGTACCCCCCTAACCCCCCCAATAAAGGTTTAACCCCGTGATCACCCCCCGTCGCCAGTGTCACTAAGGCTGGGTTCACATTGCAGCGGTTTATGAGAACGAATGTGATTCGCACCGCACTGCAGTGCAAATCACATCCGATCTCTGTGCGATTCGAGTTCAGCCATTCGCCGCACCCGCCGCACCCGCCACACCCGCCGCACCCGCCGCAAATTCGCACGGGACCCTTTTTTTGGCCCGCAGCAGAATCGGATCGCATGGGTGTTCACACCATGCGATCCGAGTTTGCAGATCGCACTGCGATATGCGAACTGATCTGGGGGTGTCAGTAACATTTCACTGACACTCCCAGCAGTTCGCATAGGGCAGTGTGAACTGCCGCCGGGAGGCATGCGATGCGGGAACCCGCCGCGGATTCGCGGCGTTTCCGCATCGCTCCAGTGTGAACCCAGCCTAATAAGCGATCATTTTTCTGATCGCCGTATTAGTGTCACAGGTGACGCTAGTTAGGCAGGTAGGTATTTAGGTTCGCCGCAGCTTTTTATAGCGCTAGGGACCCCCATATACTACCGCATAAAGCCCCCTGATTGCCCCCTAGTTAACCCTTTCACCAGTGATCACCATATAACTGTTACAGGTGACGCTGGTTGGTTAGTTATTTTTTTATAGTTTCAGGGCACCCGCCATTTATTACCTAATAAAGGTTTAACCCCCTGATCACCCGGCAGGTGTCATTTGTGACTAATAACTGTTAGGGCAGTTAGGGTTAGCCCCCTTTAGTTCTAAGGTACCCCCCTAACCCCCCCAATAAAGGTTTAACCCCGTGATCACCCCCCGTCGCCAGTGTCACTAAGGCTGGGTTCACATTGCAGCGGTTTATGAGAACGGATGTGATTCGCACCGCACTGCAGTGCAAATCACATCCGATCTCTGTGCGATTCGAGTTCAGCTATACAGATAGTATGGCTGAATTCGTGTCGCACCCGCCGCAAACTCGCACGGGACCCTTTTTTTGGTCCGCAGCAGAATCGGATCGCATGGGTGTTCACACCATGCGATCCAAGTTTGCAGATCGCACTGCGATATGCGAACTGATCTGGGGGTGTCATTAACATTTCACTGACACTCCCAGCAGTTCGCATAGGGCAGTGTGAACTGCCGCCGGGAGGCATGCGATGCGGGAACCCGCCGCGCATTCGTGGCGTTCCCGCATCGCTCCAGTGTGAACCCAGCCTAATAAGCGATCGTTTTTCTGATCGCTGTATTAGTGTCACAGGTGACGCTAGTTAGGCAGGTAGGTATTTAGGTTCGCCGCAGCTTTTTATAGCGCCAGGGACCCCCATATACTACCGCATAAAGCCCCCTGATTGCCCCCTAGTTAACCCTTTCACCAGTGATCACCATATAACTGTTACAGGTGACGCTGGTTGGTTAGTTATTTTTTTATAGTTTCAGGGCACCCGCCATTTATTACCTAGTCTCACTAGTGTACCCCTAAATTTAGGGGTGTCTACTTTCTAAAATGGGGTCATTTGGGGGGGGGGGGGTTTGTGCCATCTTGGCATTTTATGGCCTTCAAAACTGTAACGCCCTTAGAAAGCCTGAAGGCGGTGCTTGGTTTTTGGGGCCCCGTACGCGGCTAGGCTCCCAAAAAGTCCCACATATGTGGTATCCCCGTACTCAGGAGAAGCAGCAGAATTTATTTTGGGGTGTCATTTCACATATGCCCATGGCATGCGTGAGCAATATATCATTTAGTGACAACTTTGTGAAAAAAAAAAAGTTTGTAATTTTCCCGCAACTTGTGGCAAAATATAAAATATTCCATGGACTCAACATGCCTCTCAGCAAATAGCTTGGGGTGTCTACTTTCTAAAATGGGGTCATTTGTGGGGGTTTTGTGCCATCTTGGCATTTTATGGCCTTCAAAACTGTAATAGGTAGTGAGAAGTGAACTCAAAAAATTACGCCCTTAGAAAGCCTGAAGGCGGTGCTTGGTTTTCGGGGCCCCGTACGCGGCTAGGCTCCCAAAAAGTCCCACATATGTGGTATCCCCGTACTCAGGAGAAGCAGCAGAATTTATTTTGGGGTGTCATTTCACATATGCCCATGGCATGCATGAGCAATATATCATTTAGTGACAACTTTGTGAAAAAAAAAAAAAAAAAAAGTTTGTAATTTTCCCGCAACTTGTGGCAAAATATAAAATATTCCATGGACTCAACATGCCTCTCAGCAAATAGCTTGGGGTGTCTACTTTCTAAAATGGGGTCATTTGTGGGGGTTTTGTGCCATCTTGGCATTTTATGGCCTTCAAAACTGTAATAGGTAGTGAGGCGTGAAATCAAAAATTGACGCCCTTAGAAAGCCTGAAGGCGGTGCTTGGTTTTCGGGGCCCTGTACGCGGCTAGGCTCCCAAAAAGTCCCACATATGTGGTATCCCCGTACTCAGGAGAAGCAGCAGAATTTATTTTGGGGTGTCATTTCACATACGCCCATAGCATGTGTGAGCAATATATCATTTAGTGACAACTTTGTGTAAAAAAAAAAAAAAAATTTTTTTTTTGTCATTATTCAATCGCTTGAGGCAAAAAAATAAAATATTCAATGGGCTCAACATGCCTCTTATCAATTTCCTTAGGGGGTCTACTTTCCAAAATGGGGTCATTTGGGGGGGGTTTTGTACTGCCCTGTCATTTTAGCACCTCAAGAAATGAGATAGGCAGTCGTAAACTAAAAGCTGCGTAAATTCCAGAAAACGTACCTTAGTTTGTAGATGTGACAACTTTTGCGCAAACCAATAAATATACAATTATTGACTTTTTTTTTACCAAAGACATGTGGCTGAATACATTTTGTCCTAAATGTATGACTAAAATTGAGTTTATTGGATTTTTCTAATAACAAAAAGTAGAAAATATCATTTTTTTTCAAAATTTGCGGTCTTTTTACGTTTATATCGCAAAAAATAAAAATCGCAGAGGCAATCAAATACCATCAAAAGAAAGCTCTATTTGTGGGAAGAAAAGGACGCAAATTTTGTTTGGGTACAACATTGCATGACCGCGCAATTACCAGTTAAAGCAGCGCAGTGCCAAAGTGTAAAAAGACCTCTGGTCATTTACCAGCAAAATGGTCCGGTCTGAAAGTGGTTAAATGATGTTATTTCCGTTATGTCATTTTGTGCAGGGACTGTTCTAAACACGGGAAACACGTGGCACTTCACAGGCATACTACAGACAAACCCCCCCAGGCACGATATTTAAAGGAATATTTCACTTTTTTTTTCACTTTAATCGTCATTAAAATCAGTGCTCCCGCCAAAACGTCTGTTTTTAAAAGTTTTTTTCCATTGACCCATGTCCCCTGGGGCAGGAGCCAGGTCCCCAAACCCCTTTTAGGACAGTATCTTGCATATTAGCCGTTAAAATTAACACTTTTCATTTCGAACGTTCGAGTCCCATAGACTTCAATGGGGTTCTAACGTTCGTACGAATTTGGGGTCCGTTCGAAAGTTCTGGTGCGAACCTAACCGAGCAAGATAGTTAGCTATATAGGTGGATATAGCAGTGTATACTGCGTTCAGAGCACGCAGACAGCATGCACAATCTCCTAACACTGACTGAAAGCTCTATTTAAAACGAGCAAGATATTTAGCTATATAGGTGGATATAGCGGTGTATACTGCGTTCAGAGAAGGCAGACAGCACACACAATCTCCTAACACTGACTGACAGCTCCATTTAAAACGAGCAAGATAGTTAGCTATATAGGTGGATATAGCGGTGTATACTGCGTTCAGAGCATGCAGACAGCACGCACAATCTCCTAACACTGACTGCAAGCTCTATTATAAAAGATAGATATATCGCGCTGGCGGCCTTATATAGTGTGGGGCGTGTACTACACAGCCTGAGCTATGATTTGCCACAGGCATCCTGCCTGTGGCCAATCATGGCTCTCTTCGCTGCCGGCGCTGTGATTGGCCAAGCATGTGGGGTCACAGTGCATGCTTGGCCAATCATGAGCCAGCAATGCACTGCGCCATCATAGTGCATTGTGGGCCGTGAGCGCCATACGAATTTGGTGAGAACGGCCCATAACGTTCGGAATTCGCCGAACGGGCGAACAGCCGATGTTCGAGTCGAAAACGAAGCTCATCCCTACTCTGGACATGTCTCTGGGCCTTCATCCCTTCTAATCTATCCCATGTATCCTCTGTGTTCTCTGGACATGTCTCTGGGCCTTCATCCCTTCTAATCTATCCCATGTATCCTCTGTGTACTCTGGACATGTCTCTGGGCCTTCATCCCTTCTAATCTATCCCATGTATCCTCTGTGTACTCTGGACATGTCTCTGGGCCTCCATCCCTTCTAATCTAACAGGGGGAACTCTGCGAACCCTGATGCAAAGGGCAATGCTGCAGACCCTGATGTAAGTGGGAACTCTGATGTAAATGGGAATGCAGTGGACTCTGATATAAGGTGGTCTCTGGTGACCAGAGCACCCCTTACATCAGAGTTCCTCCTTAGATCATGCTCTGTAGCATTTTCCTTTGCCTTGGGGAAGAATCCTGCGGACTCTGATGTAAAGAGGAATGCCGGGAAATGTTATGGGGGGGGGGGGAACTCTGGTGACCAGAGACCACCTTCCGCAGGGTGAATACACTAGGGGGAGGGTGTTACTGAGATGATGGGAAACCTTTATATGAGTGCCCTCTTGTCACTGACCTCCTCTCCAGTGCAGCGTGCAGGGCTCAGTTAGACGGCTCCAGGTTGGTGGTTCTGGTTTTTATTCTATAGTCTCTTCTCCACAGTCCATACACATCTGACTCCTCGCGTAATCCAAATCCTGGCGGTGCTCTCACTCTTGATTCCTCTCCAGACTCCCCCTAAGAGACTGCAGACACGTTAAAAGACAAGAGATAGTCAGAGATTGCAGACAGGACACAGGAGGTGGCTAGAGGCTACAGACATGGTACAAGAGGGGGTCGGAACATGTGCACAGGATACAGGAGGCAGTCAGTGGATGTGGAAATGGTACAGCGGGTGGTCAGAGTATGCAGACATGTAGGGGGAGCAAACAGAGGGGTTCCCCGTGTAAGTTTTGGACACAGAGGGATCAGTCATGTAGGGGGATCACACAGTGGGGTGAAGTCCTTATAAGAGCTGTCACAGGAGGGCCCTCACACAGGACACATGGCTGGCAGGGCAGTGAGTTTGGCGCACACAGGGTGATCAGGTTCCTGTTCATAGGGGAGGTGGGGTCCTGATCCCCAGGGCAGATGGGGTCCCTAGGTGAGATGAAGTCCCCGTTCCCAGGGGAGATGGAGTTCCTGTCCCCAGGAGAGAGGGGGTCCCTGTCCCCAGGAGAGAAGGGGGCCCCTGTCCCCAGGAGAGAAGGGGGTCCCTGTCCTAAGGGGGGAGAAGGTTTCCCTGTCCTCAGGGGGGAGAAGGGGGTCTCTGTCTTGGGGGGAGGGGGTCCTCAGAGGGGGGGAGGGGTTCCCTCTCCTGGGGGGGGGTTGGAAGGGGGTCCCTGTTCTGGGGAAAGATGGAGTGGGATATGGGATGGTCTCACTTACCATGACATGCAGGTCCCTCATTTATGCCCGTCTGGGCTCCCTCCAGCAGCACAGATGGGTGATCAGCATATCCCCAGGGAGCACAGCTACGGCTTGACAATCTGGCAGCAATTGATGGGTACAGTGGCTGTGTTTGATAGCACAGTGGCGGCAATTTATGGGCACAGTGGTTGCGTTTGAAGGGCACAGTGAGCCAGGGTTTGCTGGGCACGGTGAGGCGGTGTTCGCTGGGCACAGCGGGGTGTTTGCTGGGCACAGTGAGGCGGCAATTTCTAGTCACAGTGAGGTGGTGTTTGCCGCATTGTGCCCCAAACGCACACACTGTCCCCAAACGCAGGCATTGTGCCCCAAACGCACACACTGTCCCCAAACGCAGGCATTGTGCCCCAAACGCACACACTGTCCCCAAACGCAGGCATTGTGCCCCAAACGCACACACTGTCCCCAAATGCAGGCATTGTGCCTCAAACGCACACACTGTCCCCAAACACAGGCATTGTGCCCCAAACGCAGACATTGTGCCCATATTCTGCTGATTTAATAAATACACTGCATATTCTGATTAACCACTTGAGACCCGCGCTATAGCCGAATGACGGCTACAGCGCGGATCTCCTTTTCCGGTGTAGTGTCACATTATGCTGCCTATCACAGGATGCTGCGGAAGTGACGTTTCCGCCAGAAATTGCGTACTGCATATGCGCCGTGCGTTCCAAACGCTAGCGCCGTGCGTTCCAACATATGTTCGTTAATACAGTTAAGCAAAAGCATCACAGAATGTTACGGAAGTGACGTTTAACTTTTGAACCAGCGAAACCATCACATAATGTTACGGAAGTGACTGTGCAGACAACACAAACACTGGGCGTTACAACACCAATACTTCCCTTGTTACCTCGTATCAGTTTTTAAATAACCATGCTGAGCTACGTGTGCTGTTAGGTTATGGAGTGCTGGGACTTGTAGTGCCTATGCTGAGCTACGTGCGGTCTTCGGTTATGGAGTGCTGGGACTTGTAGTGCCTATGCTGAGCTACGTGTGATGTTAGGTTCTGGATTGCTGGGACTTGTAGTGCCTATGCTGAGCTACGTGTGCTGTTAGGTTCTGGATTGCTGGGACTTGTAGTGCCTATGCTGAGCTACGTGCGGTCTTCGGTTATGGAGTGCTGGGACTTGTAGTGCCTATGCTGAGCTACGTGCGGTCTTCGGTTATGGAGTGCTGGGACTTGTAGTGCCTATGCTGAGCTACGTGTGATGTTAGGTTCTGGATTGCTGGGACTTGTAGTGCCTATGCTGAGCTACGTGTGCTGTTAGGTTCTGGATTGCTGGGACTTGTAGTGCCTATGCTGAGCTACGTGCCGTCTTAGGTTATGGAGTGCTGGGACTTGTAGTGCCTATGCTGAGCTACGTGCAGTTTTAGGTTCTGGATTGCTGGGACTTGTAGTGCCTATGCTGAGCTACGTGCGGTCTTCGGTTATGGAGTGCTGGGACTTGTAGTGCCTATGCTGAGCTACGTGCAGTCTTAGGTTCTGCATTGCTGGGACTTGTAGTGCCTATCCTGAGCTACGTGCGGTCTTAGGTTATGGAGTGCTGGGACTTGTAGTGCCTATGCTGAGCTACGTGCGGTGTTGTGTCACATTTTGCTGCCTATCACAGGATGCTGCGGAAGTGACGTTGCCACCAGAAATTGCGTACTGCGCATGCGCGATGCGTTCCAACATAGTTTCGGCAATACAGTTCAGCGAAACCATCACAAAATGTTACGGAAGTGATGTTACACATAACACAAACACTGGGCCGTGCATCATAACACTAATACTTCCCTTGTTACCTAGTAGGTTTTGCATTGCTGGGACTTGTAGTGCCAATCCTGAGCTACATGCTTCAATGTTCAGTGTCCTCATCCTTATCCCCGAGCTTCAATGTTCAGTGTCCTCATCCCTATCCGCAAGCTTCAATGTTCAGTGTCCTCATCCTTATCCCCGAGCTTCAATGTTCAGTGTCCTCATCCTTATCCCCATGCTTCAATGTTCAGTGTCCTCATCCTTATCCCCGAGCTTCAATGTTCAGTGTCCTCATCCTTATCCCCATGCTTCAATGTTCAGTGTCCTCATCCTTATCCCCGAGCTTCAATGTTCAGTGTCCTCATCCTTATCCCCGAGCTTCAATGTTCAGTGTCCTCATCCTTATCCCCGAGCTTCAATGTTCAGTGTCCTCATCCTTATCTCCGAGCTTCAATGTTCAGTGTCCTCATCCCTATCCCCGAGCTTCAATGTTCAGTGACAGGGATAGGGATGAGGACACTGAACATTGAAGCACGGGGATAAGGATGAGGACACTGAACATTGAAGCATGGGAATAAGGATGAGGACACTGAACATTGAAGCAGGGGGATAAGGATGAGGACACTGAACATTGAAGCAGGGGATAGGGATGAGGACACTGGACATTGAAGCTCGGGGATAAGAATGAGGACACTGAACATTGAAGCTTGGGGATAAGGATGAGGACACTGAACATTGAAGCACAGGGATAAGGATGAGGACACTGAACATTGAAGCTCGGGGATAGGGATGAGGACACTGAACATTGAAGCTTGCGGATAGGGATGAGGACACTGAACATTGAAGCTCGGGGATAAGGATGAGGACACTGAACATTGAAGCTCGGGGATAAGGATGAGGACACTGAACATTGAAGCACAGGGATAAGGATGAGGACACTGAACATTGAAGCTCGGGGATAGGGATGAGGACACTGAACATTGCAGCTCGGGGATAAGGATGAGGACACTGAACATTGAAGCATGGGGATAGGGATGAGGACACTGAACATTGAAGCTCGCGGATAGGGATGAGGACACTGAACATTGAAGCTCGGGGATAAGGATGAGGACACTGAACATTGAAGCTCGGGGATAAGGATGAGGACACTGAACATTGAAGCACAGGGATAAGGATGAGGACACTGAACATTGAAGCTCGGGGATAGGGATGAGGACACTGAACATTGAAGCTCGGGGATAAGGATGAGGACACTGAACATTGAAGCTCGGGGATAAGGATGAGGACACTGAACATTGAAGCTCGGGGATAAGGATGAGGACACTGAACATTGAAGCTCGCGGATAGGGATGAGGACACTGAACCTTGAAGCTCTGGGATAGGGATGAGGACACTGAACATTGAAGATCGGGGATAAGGATGAGGACACTGAACATTGAAGCATGGGGATAGGGATGAGGACACTGAACATTGAAGCTCGGGGATAGGGATGAGGACACTGAACATTGAAGCTCGGGGATAAGGATGAGGACACTGAACATTGAAGCTCGGGGATAAGGATGAGGACACTGAACATTGAAGCATGGGGATAGGGATGAGGACACTGAACATTGAAGCTCGGGGATAGGGATGAGGACACTGAACATTGAAGCTCGGGGATAAGAATGAGGACACTGAACATTGAAGCTCGGGGATAAGGATGAGGACACTGAACATTGAAGCACAGGGATAAGGATGAGGACACTGAACTTTGAAGCTCGGGGATAAGGATGAGGACACTGAACATTGAAGCTCGCGGATAGGGATGAGGACACTGAACATTGAAGCTCGGGGATAGGGATGAGGACACTGAACATTGAAGCTCGCGGATAGGGATGAGGACACTGAACATTGAAGCTCGCGGATAGGGATGAGGACACTGAACATTGAAGCTTGGGGATAAGGGTGAGGACACTGAACATTGAAGCTCGGGGATAAGGATGAGGACACTGAACATTGAAGCACAGGGATAAGGATGAGGACACTGAACATTGAAGCTCGGGGATAGGGATGAGGACACTGAACATTGAAGCTCGGGGATAAGGATGAGGACACTGAACATTGAAGCATGGGGATAGGGATGAGGACACTGAACATTGAAGCTCGGGGATAGGGATGAGGACACTGAACATTGAAGCTCGGGGATAAGGATGAGGACACTGAACATTGAAGCTCGGGGATAAGGATGAGGACACTGAACATTGAAGCACAGGGATAAGGATGAGGACACTGAACATTGAAGCTCGCGGATAGGGATGAGGACACTGAACATTGAAGCTCGGGGATAAGGATGAGGACACTGAACATTGAAGCTCGGGGATAAGGATGAGGACACTGAACATTGAAGCTCGGGGATAAGGATGAGGACACTGAACATTGAAGCTCGCGGATAGGGATGAGGACACTGAACATTGAAGCTCGGGGATAGGGATGAGGACACTGAACATTGAAGCTCGGGGATAAGGATGAGGACACTGAACATTGAAGCATGGGGATAGGGATGAGGACACTGAACATTGAAGCTCGGGGATAGGGATGAGGACACTGAACATTGAAGCTCGGGGATAAGGATGAGGACACTGAACATTGAAGCTCGGGGATAAGGATGAGGATACTGAACATTGAAGCACAGGGATAAGGATGAGGATACTGAACATTGAAGCTCGCGGATAGGGATGAGGACACTGAACATTGAAGCTCGGGGATAAGGATGAGGACACTGAACATTGAAGCTCGGGGATAAGGATGAGGACACTGAACATTGAAGCACAGGGATAAGGATGAGGACACTGAACATTGAATCTCGGGGATAAGGATGAGGACACTGAACATTGAAGCTCGGGGATAAGGATGAGGACACTGAACATTGAAGCACAGGGATAAGGATGAGGACACTGAACATTGAAGCTCGGGGAAAGGGATGAGGACACTGAACATTGAAGCTCGGGGATAGAGATGAGGACACTGAACATTGAAGCTCGGGGATAAGGATGGGGACACTGAACATTGAAGCTCGGGGATAAGGATGAGGACACTGAACATTGAAGCTCAGGGATAGGGATGAGGACACTGAACATTGAAGCTCGGGGATAGGGATGAGGACACTGAACATTGAAGCTCGGGGATAAGGATGAGGACACTGAACATTGAAGCTCGGGGATAAGGATGAGGACCCTGAACATTGAAGCACAGAGATAAGGATGAGGACACTGAACATTGAAGCATGGGGATAGGGATGAGGACACTGAACATTGAAGCTCGGGGATAGGGATGAGGACACTGAACATTGAAGCTCGGGGATAAGGATGAGGACACTGAACATTGAAGCTCGGGGATAAGGATGAGGACACTGAACATTGAAGCACAGGGATAAGGATGAGGATACTGAACATTGAAGCTCGCGGATAGAGATGAGGACACTGAACATTGAAGCTCGGGGATAAGGATGAGGACACTGAACATTGAAGCTCGGGGATAAGGATGAGGACACTGAACATTGAAGCACAGGGATAAGGATGAGGACACTGAACATTGAAGCTCGGGGATAAGGATGAGGACACTGAACATTGAAGCTCGGGGATAAGGATGAGGACACTGAACATTGAAGCTCGGGGATAAGGATGGGGACAATGAACATTGAAGCTCGGGGATAAGGATGAGGACACTGAACATTGAAGCTCAGGGATAGGGATGAGGACACTGAACATTAAAGCTCGGGGATAGGGATGAGGACACTGAACATTGAAGCTTGGGGATAAGGATGAGGACACTGAACATTGAAGCTCGCGGATAGGGATGAGGACACTGAACATTGAAGCTCGGGGATAGGGATGAGGACACTGAACATTGAAGCATGGGGATAGGGATGAGGACACTGAACATTGAAGCTCGGAGATAGGGATGAGGACACTGAACATTGAAGCTCGGGGATAAGGATGAGGACACTGAACATTGAAGCTCGGGGATAAGGATGAGGACACTGAACATTGAAGCACAGGGATAAGGATGAGGACACTGAACATTGAAGCTCGCGGATAGGGATGAGGACACTGAACATTGAAGCTCGGGGATAAGGATGAGGACACTGAACATTGAAGCTCGGGGATAAGGATGAGGACACTGAACATTGAAGCACAGGGATAAGGATGAGGACACTGAACATTAAAGCTCGGGGATAGGGATGAGGACACTGAACATTGAAGCTCGGGGATAGGGATGAGGACACTGAACATTGAAGCTCGGGGATAAGGATGAGGACACTGAACATTGAAGCACAGGGATAAGGATGAGGACACTGAACATTGAAGCATGGGGATAGGGATGAGGACACTGAACATTGAAGCACAGGGATAAGGATGAGGACACTGAACATTGAAGCATGGGGATAGGGATGAGGACACTGAACATTGAAGCTCGGGGATAGGGATGAGGACACTGAACATTGAAGCTCGGGGATAAGGATGAGGACACTGAACATTGAAGCTCGGGGATAAGGATGAGGACACTGAACATTGAAGCTCGCGGATAGGGATGAGGACACTGAACATTGAAGCTCGGGGATAGGGATGAGGACACTGAATATTGAAGCTCGGGGATAAGGATGAGGACACTGAACATTGAAGCATGGGGATAGGGATGAGGACACTGAACATTGAAGCTCGGGGATAGGGATGAGGACACTGAACATTGAAGCTCGGGGATAAGGATGAGGACACTGAACATTGAAGCTCGGGGATAAGGATGAGGACACTGAACATTGAAGCACAGGGATAAGGATGAGGACACTGAACATTGAAGCTCGGGGATAAGGATGAGGACACTGAACATTGAAGCTCGGGGATAAGGATGAGGACACTGAACATTGAAGCACAGGGATAAGGATGAGGACACTGAACATTGAAGCTCGGGGATATTGGATGAGGACACTAAACATTGAAGCTCGGGGATAGGGATGAGGACACTGAACATTGAAGCTCGGGGATAAGGATGAGGACACTGAACATTGAAGCTCGGGGATAAGGATGAGGACACTGAACATTGAAGCTCGGGGATAGGGATGAGGACACTGAACATTGAAGCTCGGGGATAGGGATGAGGACACTGAACATTGAAGCATGGGGATAGGGATGAGGACACTGAACATTGAAGCTCGGAGATAGGGATGAGGACACTGAACATTGAAGCACAGGGATAAGGATGAGGAAACTGAACATTGAAGCATGGGGATAGGGATGAGGACACTGAACATTGAAGCTCGGGGATAGGGATGAGGACACTGAACATTGAAGCTCGGGGATAAGGATGAGGACACTGAACATTGAAGCTCGGGGATAAGGATGAGGACACTGAACATTGAAGCACAGGGATAAGGATGAGGACACTGAACATTGAAGCTCGCGGATAGGGATGAGGACACTGAACATTGAAGCTCGGGGATAAGGATGAGGACACTGAACATTGAAGCTCGGGGATAAGGATGAGGACACTGAACATTGAAGCTCGGGGATAAGGATGAGGACACTGAACATTGAAGCTCGCGGATAGGGATGAGGACACTGAACATTGAAGCTCGGGGATAGGGATGAGGACACTGAACATTGAAGCTCGGGGATAAGGATGAGGACACTGAACATTGAAGCATGGGGATAGGG
Source organism: Lithobates pipiens (assembly GCF_037356315.1). Lineage (NCBI taxonomy): Eukaryota > Metazoa > Chordata > Amphibia > Anura > Ranidae > Lithobates > Lithobates pipiens. The sequence goes on from NW_027507882.1 coordinate 623,902, forward strand.
ATGAGGACACTGAACATTGAAGCTCGGGGATAGGGATGAGGACACTGAACATTGAAGCTCGGGGATAAGGATGAGGACACTGAACATTGAAGCTCGGGGATAAGGATGAGGACACTGAACATTGAAGCACAGGGATAAGGATGAGGACACTGAACATTGAAGCTCGCGGATAGGGATGAGGACACTGAACATTGAAGCTCGGGGATAAGGATGAGGACACTGAACATTGAAGCTCGGGGATAAGGATGAGGACACTGAACATTGAAGCTTGGGGATAAGGATGAGGACACTGAACATTGAAGCTCGCGGATAGGGATGAGGACACTGAACATTGAAGCTCGGGGATAGGGATGAGGACACTGAACATTGAAGCATGGGGATAGGGATGAGGACACTGAACATTGAAGCTCGGGGATAGGGATGAGGACACTGAACATTGAAGCTCGGGGATAAGGATGAGGACACTGAACATTGAAGCTCGGGGATAAGGATGAGGACACTGAACATTGAAGCACAGGGATAAGGATGAGGACACTGAACATTGAAGCTCGCGGATAGGGATGAGGACACTGAACATTGAAGCTCGGGGATAAGGATGAGGACACTGAACATTGAAGCTCGGGGATAAGGATGAGGACACTGAACATTGAAGCACAGGGATAAGGATGAGGACACTGAACATTGAAGCTCGGGGATAGGGATGAGGACACTGAACATTGAAGCTCGGGGATAGGGATGAGGACACTGAACATTGAAGCTCGGGGATAAGGATGAGGACACTGAACATTGAAGCACAGGGATAAGGATGAGGACACTGAACATTGAAGCATGGGGATAGGGATGAGGACACTGAACATTGAAGCACAGGGATAAGGATGAGGACACTGAACATTGAAGCATGGGGATAGGGATGAGGACACTGAACATTGAAGCTCGGGGATAGGGATGAGGACACTGAACATTGAAGCTCGGGGATAAGGATGAGGACACTGAACATTGAAGCTCGCGGATAGGGATGAGGACACTGAACATTGAAGCTCGGGGATAGGGATGAGGACACTGAACATTGAAGCTCGGGGATAAGGATGAGGACACTGAACATTGAAGCATGGGGATAGGGATGAGGACACTGAACATTGAAGCTCGGGGATAGGGATGAGGACACTGAACATTGAAGCTCGGGGATAAGGATGAGGACACTGAACATTGAACCTCGGGGATAAGGATGAGGACACTGAACATTGAAGCTCGGGGATAGGGATGAGGACACTGAACATTGAAGCTCGGGGATAGGGATGAGGACACTGAACATTGAAGCTCGGGGATAAGGATGAGGACACTGAACATTGAAGCTCGGGGATAAGGATGAGGACACTGTACATTGAAGCACAGGGATAAGGATGAGGACACTGAACATTGAAGCATGGGGATAGGGATGAGGACACTGAACATTGAAGCTCGGGGATAGGGATGAGGACACTGAACATTGAAGCTCGGGGATAAGGATGAGGACACTGAACATTGAAGCTCGGGGATAAGGATGAGGACACTGAACATTGAAGCACAGGGATAAGGATGAGGACACTGAACATTGAAGCTCACGGATAGGGATGAGGACACTGAACATTGAAGCTCGGGGATAAGGATGAGGACACTGAACATTGAAGCTCTGGGATAAGGATGAGGACACTGAACATTGAAGCTCGGGGATAAGGATGAGGACACTGAACATTGAAGCTCGGGGATAAGGATGAGGACACTGAACATTGAAGCACAGGGATAAGGATGAGGACACTGAACATTGAAGCATGGGGATAGGGATGAGGACACTGAACATTGAAGCTCGGGGATAGGGATGAGGACACTGAACATTGAAGCTCGGGGATAAGGATGAGGACACTGAACATTGAAGCTCGGGGATAAGGATGAGGACACTGAACATTGAAGCACAGGGATAAGGATGAGGACACTGAACATTGAAGCTCGCGGATAGGGATGAGGACACTGAACATTGAAGCTCGGGGATAAGGATGAGGACACTGAACATTGAAGCTCGGGGATAAGGATGAGGACACTGAACATTGAAGCTTGGGGATAAGGATGAGGACACTGAACATTGAAGCTCGCGGATAGGGATGAGGACACTGAACATTGAAGCTCAGGGATAGGGATGAGGACACTGAACATTGAAGCATGGGGATAGGGATGAGGACACTGAACATTGAAGCTCGGGGATAGGGATGAGGACACTGAACATTGAAGCTCGGGGATAAGGATGAGGACACTGAACATTGAAGCTCGGGGATAAGGATGAGGACACTGAACATTGAAGCACAGGGATAAGGATGAGGACACTGAACATTGAAGCTCGCGGATAGGGATGAGGACACTGAACATTGAAGCTCGGGGATAAGGATGAGGACACTGAACATTGAAGCTCGGGGATAAGGATGAGGACACTGAACATTGAAGCACAGGGATAAGGATGAGGACACTGAACATTGAAGCTCGGGGATAGGGATGAGGACACTGAACATTGAAGCTCGGGGATAAGGATGAGGACACTGAACATTGAAGCTCGGGGATAAGGATGAGGACACTGAACATTGAAGCATGGGGATAGGGATGAGGACACTGAACATTGAAGCTCGGGGATAGGGATGAGGACACTGAACATTGAAGCTCGGGGATAAGGATGAGGACACTGAACATTGAAGCTCGGGGATAAGGATGAGGACACTGAACATTGAAGCACAGGGATAAGGATGAGGACACTGAACATTTTAGCTCGCGGATAGGGATGAGGACACTGAACATTGAAGCTCGGGGATAAGGATGAGGACACTGAACATTGAAGCTCGGGGATAAGGATGAGGACACTGAACATTGAAGCACAGGGATAAGGATGAGGACACTGAACATTGAAGCTCGGGGATAAGGATGAGGACACTGAACATTGAAGCTCGGGGATAAGGATGAGGACACTGAACATTGAAGCACAGGGATAAGGATGAGGCCACTGAACATTGAAGCTCGGGGATAGGGATGAGGACACTGAACATTGAAGCTCGGGGATAAGGATGAGGACACTGAACATTGAAGCTCGGGGATAAGGATGAGGACACTGAACATTGAAGCTCGCGGATAGGGATGAGGACACTGAACATTGAAGCTCGGGGATAGGGATGAGGACACTGAACATTGAAGCATGTAGCTCAGGATAGGCACTACAAGTCCCAGCAATGCAAAACCTACTAGGTAACAAGGGAAGTATTAGTGTTGTAACGAACGGCCCAGTGTTTGTGTTGTGTGTAACATCACTTCCGTAACATTATGTGATGGTTCCGCTGAACTGTATTGCCGAAACTATGTTGGAACGCACGGCGCGAGTGTTTGGAACGCATCGCACATGCGCAGTACGCAATTTCTGGCGGCAACGTCAATTCCGCAGCATCCTGTGATAGGCAGCAAAATGTGACACTACACCGCACGTAGCTCAGCATAGGCACTACAAGTCCCAGCACTCCATAACCTAAGACCGCACGTAGCTCAGCATAGGCACTACAAGTCCCAGCACTCCATAACCTAAGACCGTTCGTAGCTCAGCATAGGCACTACAAGTCCCAGCACTCCATAACCTAAGACCGCACGTAGCTCAGGATAGGCACTACAAGTCCCAGCAATGCAGAACCTAAGACTGCACGTAGCTCAGCATAGGCACTACAAGTCCCAGCACTCCATAACCGAAGACCGCACGTAGCTCAGCATAGGCACTACAAGTCCCAGCACTCCATAACCGAAGACCGCACGTAGCTCAGCATAGGCACTACAAGTCCCAGCACTCCATAACCTAAGACCGCACGTAGCTCAGGATAGGCACTACAAGTCCCAGCAATGCAGAACCTAAGACTGCACGTAGCTCAGCATAGGCACTACAAGTCCCAGCACTCCATAACCAAAGACCGCACGTAGCTCAGCATAGGCACTACAAGTCCCAGCAATCCAGAACCTAACATCACACGTAGCTCAGCATAGGCACTACAAGTCCCAGCACTCCATAACCGAAGACCGCATGTAGCTCAGCATAGGCACTACAAGTCCCAGCACTCCATAACCGAAGACCGCACGTAGCTCAGCATAGGCACTACAAGTCCCAGCAATCCAGAACCTAACACCACACGTAGCTCAGGATAGGTACTACAAGTCCCAGCACTCCATAACCGAAGACCGCACGTAGCTCAGCATAGGCACTACAAGTCCCAGCACTCCATAACCTAACAGCACACGTAGCTCAGCATGGTTATTTAAAAACTGATATGAGGTAACAAGTGAAGTATTGGTGTTGTAACGCCCAGTGTTTGTGTTGTCTGCACAGTCACTTCCGTAACATTATGTGATGGTTTCGCTGGTTCAAAAGTTAAACGTCACTTCCGTAACATTCTGTGATGCTTTTGCTTAACTGTATTGCCGAACATATGTTGGAACGCACGGCGCTAGCGTTTGGAACGCACGGCGCATGCGCAGTACGCAATTTCTGGCGGAAACGTCACTTCCGCAGCATCCTGTGATAGGCAGCATAATGTGACACTACACCGGGACGACGTCAATAGACGTAGTCCCGTGCACGAGCGGCCTGCGCGCCTCCTGAGGGGCGGTGCGCTCTGTGATCGGTGAGTCTATGAGACTCGCCTGATCACCGATCCGTGCAAGGGGTCGATCCTGACCCCTTATCACGTGATCAGCTGTCAGCCAATGACGGCTGATCATGTGATATAACGGAGCCGGTAATCGGCTATTATTCCTCCTCGCGCTGACAGCGCGAGGAGAAAAAAAAAAGCCGATCACCGGCGGCCGTGATCGGGACATCAGTCCCGATCACGGCCAGCCCTGCTAGTGCCCACCTGCCCCCTGCCAGTGCCCACCTGCCCCCTGCCAGTGCCACATTAATAAAAAGTAAGTGCCCCCCGTCAGTGCCACCCAGCAGTGCCCACAATGCCACCCAGCAGTGCCCACAGTGCCACCCAGCAGTGCCACCCAGCAGTGCCCACAATCTGCCTCAACAAAGGTGCTGCACCCCAGTGCCACATATCCGTGCCCATCAGTGTCATCTACCAGTGCCCAGCAGTGCCGCCCATCAGTGCCCAGCAGTGCCACCTATCAGAGCCACCTATCAGTGCCCATCAGTCCCATCTATCAGTGGTACCTATCAGTGCCCATCCGTGCCACCCATCTGTGCCACCCATCTGTTCCATCTTATCTGTCCCATCTTTGCCCATCAGTGCCGCCTTATCTGTGCCCATCGGTGCCGCCTTATCTGTGCCTATTAGTGCCGCCTTAACTATGCCTATCAGTGCCCACCAGTGCAGCCTATCAGTGCCCACCAATGCAGCCTATCAGTGCCCACCAATTCAGCCCATCAGTGCCCACCAGTGCAGCCTATCAGTGCCGCCTCATCAGCGCACTTCAATGAAGGAGAAAAATTACCCGTTTGCAAAATTTTATAACAAACTATTAAACATGATTTTTTTTTTTTGCATCTTTTTTTGTTTGTTTAGCAAAAAATAAAACTCTGAGCTGTAATTAAATACCACCAAAAGAAAGCTCTATTTGTGGGAAAAAAATGATAAAAAATTTCATTTGGGTACAGTGTTGTATGACCGCGCAATTGTCATTCAAAATGCATCAGCGCTGAAAGCTGAAAATTGGTCTGGGACTGAGGGGGGTTTAAGTGCCCAGTAAGCAAGTGGTTAAAAAAATACTATACATATTGGTGCTGCTGATGATATAATAAAGCCATCGCCCGCCCGAGTCTATCAATTTTCATCACCAATAAGAATGTGCTTGAGTGCATAATTTTTCTGATCAGTAAACAATGCTCCCACACATGTGGTAGCACAGTGGTGTACTGGTTAGCACTCTCACCTAGGAGTAAGAAGGGTCGCTGGTTCAAATCCCAACCACGACACTACCTGCCTGGAGTTTGCATGTTCTCCCTGTGGCTGCGTGGGTTTCCTCCAGGTGTTCCGGTTTCCTCCCCCACTCCAAAGACATGCAGGTATGTTAATTGGTTTCTGTCCAAAATTAACCCTAGCATATGAATGGGGACCTTGGCTTGTGGGTAGGGACCGATGTGAGTGTGCAATGTACAAGGGTAGGGACAATTGTAGACACTCACTCAGGTTGAACTGGATCGATTGGTGCCTTTATTCAACCTTACTAACTATGTAACTATGCACGATTGCTGTTAATAGCAGCTGAAGCCATAATTTTTCTTCACCATAAGCAAAGATCCCGCGCATGCGTGATTGCTGTTAATAACAGCTGAAGCCATAATTTTTCTTCACCATAAGCTCCGCCCGCCCACCCGCAAGTCTCCGCCCACTTGAGTGTATCATTTTTAACCACCGCTTAAGATTCAGGGGCATGTTAGTGGGGTGGGCGGGGCTGCTGCTGACGTTCTAAGCATCTGTTCAGCTCCGCCTGCCCACCCGCAAGTCTCTGTGTATAATTTTTAACCACCGCGTAAATAAAGATCTTGCGCATGCGCCGTTAATATCACGGACTTGGCGCATGCGCAGTAAAGGCCCGCCGTCAGCTGTTACAGTGACGGAGCCGCACCGGAAGTGACGGGGTGAGCGAAATTCACAGGTCGCAGGAAATTTTACCACAACGGCCTAGCAACGCCAAAACCCAAGCCACTGTAGTGTCATATTTTGCTGCCTATCACAGAATGGTGCGGAAGTGACGTTGCCGCCAGAAATTGCGTACTGCGCATGCGCAAAGCGTTCCAAACACTCGCGCCGTGCGTTCCAACATAGTTTCGGCAATACCGTTCAGCGAAACCATCACATAATGTTACGGAAGTGATGTTACAGACAACACAAACACTGGGCCGTGCGTTACAACACTAATACTTCCCTTGTTACCTAGTATAACCTTTTTTTACCAACCATGCTGAGCTACGTGCAATGTTAGGTTTTGCATTGCTGGGACTTGTAGTGCCTATCCTGAGCTACATGCTTCAATGTTCAGTGTCCTCATCCTTATCCCCGAGCTTCAATGTTCAGTGTCCTCATCCCTATCCCCGAGCTTCAATGTTCAGTGTCCTCATCCCTATCCCCGAGCTTCAATGTTCAGTGTCCTCATCCCTATCCCCGAGCTTCAATGTTCAGTGTCCTCATCCCTATCCCCGAGCTTCAATGTTCAGTGTCCTCATCCCTATCCCCATGCTTCAATGTTCAGTGTCCTCATCCTTATCCCTGTGCTTCAATGTTCAGTATCCTCATCCCTATCCCCATGCTTCAATGTTCAGTGTCCTCATCCCTATCCCCGAGCTTCAATGTTCAGTGTCCTCATCCCTATCCCCGAGCTTCAATGTTCAGTGTCCTCATCCTTATCCCTGTGCTTCAATGTTCAGTGTCCTCATCCTTATACCCGGGCTTCAATGTTCAGTGTCCTCATCCCTATCCCCGAGCTTCAATGTTCAGTGTCCTCATCCTTATCCCTGTGCTTCAATGTTCAGTGTCCTCATCCTCATCCCCGGGCTTCAATGTTCAGTGTCCTCATCCCTATCCCCGAGCTTCAATGTTCAGTGTCCTCATCCCTATCCCCGAGCTTCAATGTTCAGTGTCCTCATCCCTATCCCCCTGCTTCAATGTTCAGTGTCCTTATCCCCGGGCTTCAATGTTCAGTGTCCTCATCCTTATCCCCGGGCTTCAATGTTCAGTGTCCTCATCCCTATCCCCATGCTTCAATGTTCAGTGTCCTCATCCCTATCCCCGAGCTTCAATGTTCAGTGTCCTCATCCCTATCCCCGAGCTTCAATGTTCAGTGTCCTCATCCTTATCCCTGTGCTTCAATGTTCAGTGTCCTCATCCTTATCCCCGGGCTTCAATGTTCAGTGTCCTCATCCCTATCCCCGAGCTTCAATGTTCAGTGTCCTCATCCCTATCCCCGAACTTCAATGTTCAGTGTCCTGATCCCAATCCCCCTGCTTCAATGTTCAGTGTCCTCATCCTTATCCCCGGGCTTCAATGTTCAGTGTCCTCATCCTTATCCCCCTGCTTCAATGTTCAGTGTCCTCATCCTTATCCCCGGGCTTCAATGTTCAGTGTCCTCATCCCTATCCCCATGCTTCAATGTTCAGTGTCCTCATCCTCATCCCTGTGCTTCAATGTTCAGTGTCCTCATCCCTATCCCCCTGCTTCAATGTTCAGTGTCCTCATCCTTATCCCTGTGCTTCAATGTTCAGTGTCCTCATCCCTATCCCCCTGCTTCCATGTTCAGTGTCCTCATCCCTATCCCCCTGCTTCAATGTTCAGTGTCCTCATCCTTATCCCTGTGCTTCAATGTTCAGTATCCTCATCCCTATCCCCATGCTTCAATGTTCAGTGTCCTCATCCTTATCCCCGTGCTTCAATGTTCAGTGTCCTCATCCTTATCCCTGTGCTTCAATGTTCAGTGTCCTCATCCTTATCCCCCTGCTTCGATGAGGACACTGAACATTGAAGCTCGGGGATAAGGATGAGGACACTGAACATTGAAGCCCGGGATAAGGATGAGGACACTGAACATTGAAGCAGGGGGATAGGGATGAGGACACTGAACATTGAAGCTCAGGGATAGGGATGAGGACACTGAACATTGAAGCTCGGGGATAGGGATGAGGACACTGAACATTGAAGACCGGGGATAAGGATGAGGACACTGAACATTGAAGCACAGGGATAAGGATGAGGACACTGAACATTGAAGCTCGGGGATAGGGATGAGGACACTGAACATTGAAGCTCGGGGATAGGGATGAGGACACTGAACATTGAAGCATGGGGATAGGGATGAGGATACTGAACATTGAAGCACAGGGATAAGGATGAGGACACTGAACATTGAAGCACGGGGATAAGGATGAGGACACTGAACATTGAAGCATGGGGATAGGGATGAGGACACTGAACATTGAAGCTCGGGGATAGGGATGAGGACACTGAACATTGAAGCTCGGGGATAGGGATGAGGACACTGAACATTGAAGCTCGGGGATAAGGATGAGGACACTGAACATTGAAGCATGTAGCTCAGGATAGGCACTACAAGTCCCAGCAATGCAGAACCTAACACGGCACGTAGCTCAGCATGGTTGGTAAAAAATGATACTAGGTAACAAGGGAAATATTAGTGTTGTAACGCACGGCCCAGTGTTTGTGTTGTCTGTAACATCACTTCCGTAACATTATGTGATGGTTTCGCTGAACGGTATTGCCGAAACTATGTTGGAACGCATGGCGCGAGTGTTTGGAACGCTTTGCGCATGCGCAGTACGCAATTTCTGGCGGCAACGTCACTTCCGCACCATTCTGCGATAGGCAGCAAAATATGACACACAGCGGCGGCCATTTTGTCGGAGCCCAACTCCCTGCTGTAATAGCCGGAAGTGCCGCGGACACCAAAGAAGGGGGCGGGCCCGGCCTCTAGCGAGCGGAGCGCTGTTGGCGATGTAACCGGAGGAGGTGACGAAACGTGTGGGCGGGGCTCCGTAGGCTGACAAGCTTGCTGGCATTGGTTGGCCGGGTTCGGTCACATGCTTTCTTTTTCCAGGGTGAGGTAAGGAGAAGTATGTATATATAGCGATGCGATAAGATAATATATAGGTGTCTGGTGGAGGGGTATGCCTGGGAAGGGTTGAGCCCCCTCCATATTGTCTATGTGATAGGGCTCTGGGCTGCTGCTCCCCTATGTCGACCCAGGACAGGGGCTGGGCTCAGGTTTGGGTGCAGTCAGGGCACTTTGGAGCCTCTAGCGGGTTATTAATGCTCTTTGGGACCCAACTTGAGAGATTTGTGCTCACTTCCTGTCCTGGTGACAACAGTCCCATCAGACAGGAAGTGGGGGGGGTTACATTGGGGACACAAATTGCCTCAGGGCTCTGAGGAGTGAGGGGGGTGGTGGGTGTGTTGTAGCTGTGGTCCTACAGGGGGGGGGGCGCTCTCTATTCTCGGCCCCTCCAAGAGGTTCCTATAAGGAAAGGATCCTCGCCTAGAAAGTACCTGTCCTGAGGAGTGTGATTTGTTGGTGGATTTGAGACAGCGGTGAGTCTGTGGGGCTAATGGATGAAATGATCTTTTATATTTTACATATGGATGCTTATAGGTATAAAGGAAAAAATATATGGATTATACTTTAACAATAATAATAAATATAGTTTTAAATATAAAACAGTAATATATAATAATATTATTATTCTATTTTTTTTTTTTTTCTTTTTTATATGGTCTAAAATAAATGTGTGTGTGTGTGTGTGGCTGAAAATGGTGTCGCTTTCTCTACCCCCCCCACAATTTTTTGTGTGTGTATAGTATAATATATATATAATATATTCTATCTGAAATGTATAGTTTCTATAATTCTATCCATTGAAGTTAATAAGGGCCTTTTTTGGCTTGAAGCCGGGGGGGGGGGGGGGGGGGGGGTTTGCATTGAAGTAAATGCGGAGCGATTTTTGCATTGAAGTCAGTGGGACGCAGCATGCCTTTATTGCCACTTTTTTCACCTGATAATTTTTGGTGGCTGATATACAACAAGACACCTTCCAATCCTTTTACCAGTAATAAACATCTGACAGGGGTTCTAGACCCCCTTCCCCCACTCTACTCTGAAAAATAGTTAGTATTTTTGTTTGCTGCTCTTGCAGTAAGGGGAGAACCTTCTAATGGAGCCGCAGAGAACAGTAAAGGCCCAGCAGATGTCCCATTGGGAAGATTTACTGTCACTTCCTGTCATGCTGGCACAACAGGAAGTGAGGGGAAATCCCATCTTTTGGCAGTTGTCACTGGAAAGTGTTCCCAATGGGAGATTTGTTCATCGTCGAGATGTTGGATTTTCCCTTCAATGATAATGGTGATCAGAACAAATCTCCCCAGCAGGGACACAGACAGCAAAAAAAAAAAAAAAAGCCAGACAGGGGGTGTAATCCTTCTCCATCAGAACTAAAGAAACTGCTTTGGCTACATTTCACCAAATTGTTCTTATTGTGGATTTTCTAATTCTTCCATGTGTCTCTTTACTTCTAATCCTTGGATATGTTACATTTAATGGACCTTTGCTCTGACATTTCTGTACATTTCAGGTCCTGGCAAGGAATACAAGCAATGACATCATTAGAAGAATAAAGCTGTGAAACATTCCAGCCAATCAGGTACACTTTATAAAACCCGTACAAACCTTTTCTTTTATCTGTATGCAGATTATGTACTTAAAGGGGGACTACACGGCATTTGAGCACCACCAACCAAAGGCACCATGTCACCACTTCGTGTCCACAAAGTAAGCCGGCTACAGCACTGGGAGGGCGTACATGGGCCACCTCCTTTGATTGTGCTGCCCGCCCGCCAACCCAGTGATCGCCGAGTCCTTCGGATTCAGCTGATCTCAGATCAGGGTAAAGGGCCAATCGCAGCGGCCCTTTACCACGTTATCAGCTGTCAGCTGATAACATCTGATCACAGGATGTAAACACAAGCCAGTTATCGGCATGTCCGCTCACTGGCAGCAATTCTAGCACCAGACCTCCAGTGTAAATCTGAAGTGGTAACCTGTAAAGGCTTTTAAAGTGTCGCTCGTGGATGGTAAACCTTACGCCGTTGCACAGGTGTGCGCAGTTTTAAAACAAGACATGTTTGGTATCTATTTAACATGACATCATCTTTAAAATGGGTTATATATTGTGTGTGTGTTTTTTTTTTTTTTTTTTTGCATTAAAATTCAAAAAAGGGTATTTTTTCCAAAAGATTGTGTTAAAATGCTGCACAAATACCAAAATTTGCAAAGCCCACCAATTTATTCTCTAGGGTCCCTGCTTTAAAATATGTAATCAGAAAATTTATTAGCACCCCAAACATAAAATATATAATATTTTTCATTTAAAAATTAAATTATAGAGTGCTTTCCTGTAGATGATATGTTTCTTTTTTTATTTTACATATGGATGATAAAAAAAGAATATATAAAAATATATCTACAGTGCCTTGCGAAAGTATTCGGCCCCCTTGAACTTTTCAACCTTTTGCCACATTTCAGGCTTCAAACATAAAGATATAAAATTTTTTGTGAAGAATCATCAACAAGTGGGACACAATTGTGAAGTGGAACGAAATCTATTGGATTTTTGAAACTTTAACTAATAAAAAAAAAAAAAATGAAAAGTGGGGCGTGCAAAATTATTCGGCCCCCTTACGTTAATACTTTGTAGAGACACCTTTTGCTGCGATTACAGCTGCAAGTCACTTGGGGTATGTCTCTATCAGTTTTGCACATCGAGAGACTGAAATTCTTGCCCATTCTTCCTTGCAAAACAGCTTGAGCTCAGTGAGGTTAGATGGAGAGCGTTTGTGAACAGCAGTTTTCAGCTCTTTCCACAGATTCTCGATTGGATTCAGGTCTGGACTTTGACTTGGCCATTCTAACACCTGGATACGTTTATTTGTGAACCATTCCTTTGTAGATTTTGCTGTATGTTTGGGATCATTGTCTTGTTGGAAGATAAATCTCCGTCCCAGTTTCAGGTCTTTTGCAGACTCTAACAGGTTTTCATCCAGAATGGTCCTGTATTTGGCTGCATCCATCTTCCCCTCAATTTGAACCATCTTCCCTGTCCCTGCTGAAGAAAAGCAGGCCCAACCCATGATGCTGCCACCACCATGTTTGACAGTGGGGATGGTGTGTCGAGGGTGATGAGCTGTGTTGCTTTTATGCCAAACATATCGTTTTGCATTGTGGGCAAAAAGTTGGATTTTGTTTTCATCTGACCAGAGCACCTTCTTCCACATGTTTGGTGTGTCTCCCAGGTGGCTTGTGGCAAACTTTAGACGAGACTTTTTATGGATATCTTTGAGAAATGGCTTTCTTCTTACCACTTTTCCATAAAGGCCAGATTTGTGCAGTGTACGACTGATTGTTGTCCGATGGACAGACTCTCCCACCTCAGCTGTAGTTCTCTGCAGTTCATCCAGAGTGATCATGGGCCTCTTGGCTGCATCTCTGATCAGTCTTCTCCTTGTCTGAGCTGAAAGTTTAGAGGGACGGCCAGGTCTTGGTAGATTTGCCGTGTTCTGATACTACTTCCATTTCAAAATGATCGCTTGCACAGTGCTCCTTGGGATGTTTAAAGCTTGGGAAATCTTTTTGTATCCAAATCCAGCTTTAAACTTCTCCACAACAGTATTACGGACCTGCCTGGTGTGTTCCTTTGGTCTTGATGCTCTCTGCGCTTTCAACAGAACCCTGAGACTATCACAGAGCAGGTGCATTTATACAGAGACTTGATTACACACAGGTGGATTCTATTTATCACCATCAGTCATTTAGGACAACATTGGATCATTCAGAGATCCTCACTGAACTTCTGGAGTGAGTTTGCTGCACTGAAAGTAAAGGGGCCGAATAATTTTGCACGCACCACTTTTCAGGTTTTTATTTGCTAAAAAAGTTTAAAATATCCACTAGATTTAATTCCACTTCACAATTGTGTCCCACTTGTTGGTGATTCTTCACAAAAAAATTTAATTTTATATCTTTGTTTTGAAGCCTGAAATGTGGCTCTCTATCTCTCTATCGAATCTAGGAGCCAGGTCCGTAACGGCAATCCGGACCTGTCCCTGGCCTGACATGGAGACGAGTGAGGGGAAGATAGCGCGGCCCCCCCCACCTGTCTCCAAGTCATTGCTCTTAGAGGGACATTTTATTTATTTTTTTTAATTGCATTTTAGTGTAAATATGAGATGTGAGGTCTCTCTGACCCCAGATCTCATATTTAAGAGGACCTGTCATGCTTTTTTTCTATTACAAGGGATTTTTACATTCCTTGTAATGGGAATAAAAGTGACATTATTATTATTATTATTATTATTATTATTATTATTATTATTATTATTATTATTATTATTATTATTATTATTTTAAAGAACAGTGGAAAAAATAAGCGAGAGCAAAAATTCTAGCCCTAGACCTGCTCTGTAACTTAAAACGTGCAACCTGTAGAATTTTTTTTTAAACGTTGCCTATGGAGATTTTAAAGGGTAAAAGTTTGTCGCCATTCCATGAGCGGACGCAATTTTGAAGCGTGACATGTTGGATATCAATTTACTTGGCGTAACATTTTTCACAATATAAAAAAAAATTGGGCTAACTTTACTGTTGTCTCATTTTTTTTAATTAAATAATTTTCCCCCAAAAAAGTGCGCTTGTAAATCCGCTGCACAAATACGAAATACGGTGTGACACAGTATTGCAACGACCACCATTTTATTCTCTAGGTTGTTAGAATACAAAATGTATATAATGTTAAAGAGGAAGTAAACCCTGATGAGTTTACTTCCTCTTTCATTCCCTGCAAAGGCAAAGCATAATGGACTACTATGCATCGCATAGTAGTCCATTAGGTGTAAATTACCTGACACAGGAGCCAGCGAAGTCACCGCCGTCCCCTGTAGTCGGGCACATCCATCTTCTCGGGGTCTCGCTGCTCTGCGGCTGTCATTCGGCGAAGCCGCGATGACGTCACTCCCGCGCATGCGAACAGGAGCCGCCACGCGCGGCATATTTGGCGGCGCGCTTAGTGCGCCTGCGCTGCTGTCTACGGCGCATGCGCCGTAGACAGTAGTGCCTATCTTTCGGCAAATATCTCCTAAACCGTATAGGTTTAGGATATATTTCTTGGACCTACAGGTAAGCCTTAAAGAGGAAGTAAACCCTTCCAAACAATTTGGACCTATAGGTAAGCCTAGATTAAGGCTTACCTGTAGGTCCAAGCAATATCTCCTAAACCTATATGGTTTAGGAGATATTTGCCCGAAAATGGGCACCGCTGTCTACGGCGCATGCACCGTAGACAGCGGCGCGCAGGCGCACTAAATGCGGCAAATCCAAGAATGGATTTGCCTAATTTGTCGACTCCCATGCGCGGGAGTGACGTCATCGCGGCTTCGCCGTATGGCGGCGGAGCTGCGAGACGCGACTCGCATGCGCGGGAGTGATGTCATCGCGGCTGCGCCGCTGTGATTCGTCGGAGCTGCAAGACGCCACCAGCAACATGGATGCGGCGGACTACAGGGGACAGCGGCGACTTCGCTGGCTCCTGTGTCAGGTAAGTGACACATAATGAGCTACTATGCGATGCATAGTAGTCCATTATGCTTTACCTTTGCAGGGAAAAAAAGAGGAAGTAAACCCATCAGGGTTTACTTCCTCTTTAAAGAGGGATTCCACCTACAAAAAAATTATTAAAAGCCAGCAGCTATAAATACTACAGCTGCTGACTTTTAATAAATGGACACTCACCTGTCCCGGGTTCCAGCAATGCCGAGGCCGATCGATCTCTCGGCTGCTGCCTCCACCATTCTAGGTGAGGGAATCAGGAAGTGAAGCGAATCGCCTTCACTTCCCGGTTCCCTACTGCGCATGCGCGAGTCGCGCAGCGCAATAGGAATTGTCCGCGCTGTCTCTGGGACCCGTGTGTGTCCCAGCAGACAGCGTGGCAGGACAGGAAGAGGCATAGACTCCCACGGGAGTCTATGCCCGGAAGTGGGTGTAAATACCTGTCTTTGACAGGTATCTCCACCCCCCTCCCCCCTGAAAGGTGCCAATTGTGACACCGGAGGGGGGTGGGAGGGCTCCGATCAGCGGAAGTTCCACTTTAGGGTGGAACCCCGCTTTAATCTAGGCTTACCTGTAGGCCAATGTGTGTTGTAAGGGTTTACAACCACTTTAAGGAGTTCTAAGTAAAGGGGAGAAGATGGGTGGGCAGTGAAAGCTCCATTAGCATTGCTGGCTGTCATACCAACAGCCACCACTAGAGGGTGCCAGATTCCAGAAGGAAAAATAGGACCGCAGAAGGCCTCAAAGCCGCGGCCTCAATTACTGGCCAGCGGCGGCGCGGCCCGACGCGATCACGCCGAGGGGTGCACGGAGACGGCTGTGCTGCGCCAGGTCGCTAATTCTAGTCGCAAATGCGACCTGGCGCCCGGGGTTTGTCGAGCCCTGTTTATTTATTTATTTATTTATATATATATATATCATCACCAGGGGTTATTAAAATGAAAGCTGCAGATTTAAAGTGATACTAAATTCTTGTAATTTTTTTTTATATATTTTTAAATAACATACATGTTATACTTACCTGCTCTGTGTAATGGTTTTGCACAGAGCAGCCCCGATCCTTCTCTTATTGGATACCTCACCGGCGTTCCTGGCCCCTCCCTCCTGCTTGCTATGGGGGACACCCGAGCCCAGCTGCTCCTCCGTGTGTCCATTCAGACGTGGTGCCATGGCATGGACTCTAACTAATCCAGGTATTTGCTCCCACTTCTGGGCATAGATAGCCGCAGTATCTGCGGCTATCTACACCATGTTCGGTGCCTCCTCCTCCAATCTTCTGGGAGACACATGGGTCCCAGAAGACAGCAGGGATCAGTGTGATTGCGCAGCACGACTCTTGCATGCGTAGTAGGGAACCAGGAAGTGAAGCCGCAAGGGTTCACTTACTGATTCACTTGCCGAAGATGGCGGTGCCTCCACCTGAGAGCCGAGGGATGGGTCTGCTTCGGGTGAGGATATCGCGGGTTCCCTGGACAGGTAAATGCCCATATTTTAAAAGTCAGCAGCTGCAGTATTTGTAGCTGCTGGCTTTAAAAAAAATAAAAAAAAAATTGGCGGAACTCCATTTTAACCACTGCAATACTGGGCACTTTCACCCCCTTCCTGCCCAGGCCAATGTTTGGCTTTCAGCGCTGCCACTCTTTTTTAAATAGCAATTGCATGGTCATGCAACGCTTTACACAAACAACGTTTTTAATCATTATTATTATTATTTTTTTTTTTTTAAACGGGCTACTTTCACACTGGGGCGTTCAGGGCGGTAAAGCGCCGCTATTTTTAGCGACGCTTTACCATCGTTTTTGCATCCCTTTTCGGCCGCTAGCAGGATGCTTTTAACCCCCGCTAGCGGCTGAAAAAGGGTCTGCAGCGGCGCTTTGCCAGCACTTCAGCGGCACTAACTATTGTTTTCAATGGGCAGGGGCGCTTTAGGAGCAGTGTATACACCGCTCCTACTGCGCCTCAAAGATGCGGCTTGCAGGACTGCAAGCTTTCTTTTGGTGGTTTTTACTCACCACTGGGATTTTATTTTTGCTTCATGAAAATATAAAAAAAAGGAAAAAAAAGACAGAAAATTTTGCAGGTTGTTTTAGTTCTCCTTCACTGCATTGATGAGGTGGTACTAATATGCAGCACTGATGAGGTGGTACTAATATCCACAAACTGATGGGCACTGATGAGGTGGTACTAATATGCAGCACTGATGAGGTGGTACTAATATGCAGCACTGATGGGCATTGATGAGGTGGTACTAATATGCAGTACTGATAGGTGGCACTGATGATTAGGAACTGACATGCATTACTAAAGGGCACTGATTTGCACCACTGATTGATATCACTGGTGGATCCCCCCCCGTCAGGGGAGTTGTTTATCGGCTCTCACGCCCTGTCAGCGTGAATAGATGAATTGCGATAACCGGTACTTCCTATTTACACTCTGATCACATTGTACAGAGCCTGCATCATAGACTCTTTACCGTGATCGGAGATAGTGTGTCCGGGCAATGCACCACACCACCGATCACCCTGTGCCCTCTGGGGGGGGGGGGGGGGCACGCACGAGCGGCATGTTGTGACTGGTTGTCATGTGACGCCCCTTCACAACAATGAAACCCCCATCTGACCGTCATTCTGCTGTAGGCTGGGTAGGAAGATGTTAAACTTTCTGCCTTTTTAGAACCTCTTTAAAAAAGAATGAAAATGACTTTTTGGAACCACATAAATGTGCTTTTTAAATGAGGTTTTGTTGATTGGGAAGAGAAATGAGGAGTGATGTGATTCAGGATCACACGGTGTAAGTGATAGCGTCTCGTGGCCCCTCCTGATTGGTGGACGGGGAGGATGATCTCTCTTCTTGTGAAATTGTGTCAGCGTTTTCAGATGAAGCAGGAAATGTATTTTCCTTCCTCTGGTCTTGTAACTTCTCCTCGGTAATCAGTGGAAAACGATTAGATTATTTTTATTTTCTGAAGAAAAAGAAGGAACTTTGGACAATACAAGATGTACAAATGCATCCACCACGATGATGCTGTGTGGTCTTGTGGCGTTCGGGTCGCCATGCAATTCCACTGTCATGTACAAGGAAATCTGTGTTCTCCAGTAGAAACATTCAGATGTGTCGGATAATTCAAAGTGCATTTACTGAGGTCAGCGGGCCTGAAGTTGCCGATGTGAAGAGATGCGCCCCCCCCAGATCTTCTCATGTAAAGCCCAGAGTCTCTGAAGGGTATTCTATGGCTTTCCATTAGAGCTGTGCGATTCTGGGAAAAATTAGAATCACGATTCTTTTGCTTAGAATGAAGATCACGATTCTCAAAAAAATGTTTTATTTGAAAAAATGTACAATCTCTGAGAAGATTAGGTTATCAAACCAAATGGCAATAAAATAAGCCATACAGAAAAGGGAGATCATCACTATAAGCCCTTGTACACACGGTCGGAGATTCCGACGGAATGTGTATCGGACCGTTTTGTCGGATAATCCGACTGTGTGTGGTATGCATCGGACTGTTTCCATCGGAATATCCGTCGGACCCAATTTTCCAACTTGCTGGAAATATTTTCCGACAAACTGGTCCGATCGGACATACTCCGATCATGTGTAGCCTACTCCGACGGACAAGGTGCCACGCATGCTCACATTCAAATTCAGACACGGAAGCGCTCGTTCGGGTAAAACTACTGCTCGTAAAGCGATATAGCACATTCGTCACGCTGCAATGTTAAAAATTCATTCATGAAGCACATTCTCTTGTTCTTTACAATGCTGCAAGAACGAACTTCTTTTGATGCTCATAGTCACACACACACTTCTCCCGAACGTATTTCATGACCCTTTTTATTTATTTTTATTTTTTTTCACCATTTAAGCAATACAATTTTATTTTCCGTCACATCTACACAATTTTAGATTTTGTTTATTCTTTTTTGGATGGCTTTTTTTTTTTTTTTTTTTTTTTTCCCGGGTGTTTTTTGTGTGTAAACTTGCCACAACAACATTATTGTATTTTTGATATTTTGTTTTTCTTTTTTTAATCTACAGGAGGTTATTTATTGTTGGTACCCCTTGTTATTCATTTCACTTTGTTTTTTTGTTTGTTTGTTTTTTAAATGTACCTGCCTGCTCACAAATAAACTGTACTTTTTGAAGGAAAACACATACACAAGTATTTCATCAAACAAAAAAAAACCCTTTTATTTTGGTCGCAATAAAATAAAAAGAGGAATGCAGCGCTGGAGAAACTTGTTACTTTGGTGCAGCCTTTGGCCCCCAGGGCACACGTGAACAAATTAGAATATCAAAAATTGGTGGCCTGAGGAGTACATATTTCAGGGAGAGAAGTCTGGTCCCGAAGTCCTAGAGAATAGGAAAGTCAGATGCCATTTATGTCCCCAGGATGTGGATCTTCAAGAGGCTGTATCTTCTGGCAGACCAGACTGAACCCAGGCCATCACTCACTCATCTTCCTTCGGCACTTCCCACCAGGCATCCTTCGAGGCTGTGGCTCGGCTCCTGTAGTTGGGGCAGGAGGAGGGCGTTGGTCGACCTCCTGGCTGCCACTTGCCACAGCCTCCCCCCGACTGAGGTCTTCCTGTGTATGAAAAGGGGACATGGTTTTAGTTTTTTGCTCATCAATCACACCATTTTGTGCTCCTGGCTTTTGCAAATTGAATGTTACCAAATAGAACAGACTATCATTCTGAGCCCAGCATTTTTCATTCTTGTACCAATCATTTTTGGTCACTACTGTCTATTGAGATGTAAACCACTTTGATAAATCACAACTTACTGATCAATAAGAACATCTAGTTAACATCATTAAATGTAACACAAGAAATATGTTCAACAATGCAATACCTGTCTCAAGCTGGGCCCCACCACATGTTGCTGCCTGGAAGGCCCAGGTTGGACGTTGGAAGCCTCAGCTGGGGTTGAAGGATGCTTTGAAGGAAGACAGGAGAGTGGTGGCCTGGGTACCCCCTGGTCTACCAGAAAATGCAGCCTCTCAAAGTAAACCATCCTGGGGTAATAAACGGCATCTGTATCTCCTGCTCTCAAGGACTCCAGGTGCTTCTTTCTCTCCCTGAGATATGTAATCTTCATGGCCCCAATTTTCCTATTCAGATAGGCCATGTCTGCCGTGGGGACCATGATCCGCACCAAAGAAAGCAGTTTCTCCAGCGCTGCGTTCCTCTTTTTAATGTCGGCATAAAACTCGTTGTGGAACTGCCACAGGCAGGGCATCTCCTTTGTAGAGTTCGAGGAATAGCCCCATAAAATTTGGGTTTTTCAATGGATCCATATTGTCTGCAAGACGCAACACAAGACAAACCCTCAAATACTAATAATGCCATTAAAAACCCTCCTAATCTTGTCCCAACATCGGCCTAGATAGAAGCAGTCTAGTCTAGTGATGCACCAAGTTAAAAATGTTACCTTCGTTTGCACGTTCGTCGCGTCCGCGCCTCACTCTCTTCCCAGAGCGTACGGACGATACACGCGTGCTGCGTTTTTATATACAGTGTGCATGCGTGAAACTCCACCCGCCCCTGACGTTCTTTCTAGACTATTCCCCGCCCCTTGGCTTCCAGCGCAGTGGGGAGAGCACATGGTGGAGAGAACGCAGGTGCGCACTAATAATGGTTCGACTAACGAGGAGGAGGGTGAGGAAAGCCCGGAGCCTGAAAAACGTCCCGATCCAGGAAGAGAAGATTTAAGACCTCAAATATGTCTTTTGGAGATGGTGGACATATTAAACAGGACCGACTATGATGGGAAGTATGGCCCTTACCCAAACCCAAATATCAGAAAGGCCAAGATCATGTCTAAAGTTGTGAAGAGTCTTCATAAGAATTTTGGGGTACGACGATCCAAGGATCAACTGAGAAAACATTGGTCAGACCTGAAACTGAGGGAGCACGATCAGTACAGAAGGATCAAGCGTGTTCTTAAAAAAAAAAAAAAAAAGTAAGTAGTTGTCGTGTGTTCATATGATTATTCTTGCTTGCATACTGCTCCATGTGCTTTGATTTCATGTTGTGCATTTTAAAATGGCCACTCTAAAGTTCATGGTTTCATTCGTTCGTAAGAAACATCGTTCTGCAGGGAAGTATTCCAGCTTAACAAAGTGTCCCCAATAATGTTCTCACACTGGAACTCGGCCAAAAAAACGCAATTGTACAACACTTCCAAGCAATGTTTCAGATTCCTATTTCTGCCCTCTGTGTGCTAATTATTCTTTGTTTACATTCTCATAGGGGAGAGAAGACTCAGCAAGTATGCACCAGGGACCACACCCCTCCCAAAGAAGGGCAACTTCCAAAAGCAGAAACAGAGGAGCAGCAGGAGGAGGAGAAAGGAGAGATCGTGGAGGTTGGACAAATTGTCACCACAACAGGTGAGTGTCGGAGAACATAGCTTCCGGTAAGCTTATCAATGTATGTCACCATATTTTTATTACATGGTGTGTTTTTTTGTTTTGTATTTCTCGAAATTACAAATTTGGAACATGCACAGAGTGTGTAAACATGCGCTATCTCCCATCATGGGGGATCAATGTACATGTTTTGTGTAAAGTGTCTGAAATGAAGGGGTTGCAGCCCCAAAGCATGTACGTTGATCCCCCCATGATGGGAGATGGCACATGTTGACACACTGTGTGCATATTCCAAATTTGGATTTTTCAGGGGTGAAACCCCATGTGATGAAGGCAATATCAGCCCAGTTTGTATATACTCATGTCTGATATTGTCTTTACTTTTCAAAGTTGAACTTTGTAAGTTCCTGTGTTCTGTATTTTACGGTTTGATACATGCCTGTTTACACAAAAACACCAAGTAAACAAAATTTGGATTAAACTCTGTTTTTGATACACACACACACACACACACACACACACACACACACACACACACACACACACACACACACACACACACACACACTTTCTTGGTTTTCTGTAAAAACCTTTTCGAAACGCACATGTGAATGTGCTTGTATTAAAAAGTTTAATTATCAACAATGTGTGGCTTCCTTTTTCATTGCGCATAAAATGTATTTGTAGTCAAATTTTAGTTTGTGCTGAGAAGGAGTGTGATTTACTAAAGGCAACTCCACTTTGCACTCCAAGTGCAGTTTCAGGTGTACTTTTGCAGTGCACTTGTAGTGCATAGTGGATGTGCCTTTAGTAAAAAACACCCACAGTGAGGTGTACATTTGGACAATCATGCCATTTTCCTGCCATGGTGCAGAAAATGAGCACGATTTTGGTCACTAATGCACTACATACATTAGTTACAAAAACAAGTGTGTGTGTGTGTGTGTGTGTGTGTGTGTGTGTGTGTGTGTGTGTGTGTGTGTGTGTGTGTGTGTGGCAGACCCACAACATAATAAGATTATCTGAAGAAGAGACTGTCCCCTCATCTCGCTCTGAACTTGGGTTTGCACTGTTGGTGAAAAAGGCACAACTTGAAAAAAACTGGCAAAGTGGGAGGCCACAATCTGCCATTCCTGTGGCGTTGAAGGACACTGTGTAGTGAAACAAGAACAAAAATTAATCATTTGACAAATCAACATTGCAAGCAGATTAGACGCCAACATTTTTGGTCAAAATTAATATAACATTTAGTATTTAAAGCCTAAAGTATAAGGTCCCCTTATGAGAGTCATCACCCCCCCCCCCACCCCAATCTGATGGGCCCTTGCTAAAAAATGAGGGGGATGTTTAGGACAGGTAACCCTCTCCACTTGATTGAGAGCTGAATGCCTAAATAATGTGTGATACTTTGGGAAGCCCCTCCTTAGTTACACTATTGGCAGCCCACCGGACAGGTAATAAGTGTCATAATACCAAAAAGAAAACAAAATGGAAGCACATTCAGACATTCTGCTATTACATATCAAGATAATTGATAGGTTAAAAATAAAAAATATAGCATTTGAAAGTATTGAGGCAGGCCCTTGCACTACATGCTTAGGTGAATTCATCCATAAATGTGATCATCAAAAAGGTAGGTATAGTGTGTATTGGGTTTGGTCAAGTCATCAGATAGAGGATTGCTAGCAGTTGGAGGGAGGGGGGTTACTAATGAGTTTGGCACAACACCAAAAATTTAAAAAAGGTCACTCTGCATGAATTGAAGCACATACATCACATTTTTAGACATTTTAGGGTGTGTTTAGGGAAAAGCAATACTATGGAGCTGACAAAAGACATTGGTAAGTGACTAGACTATAGTTTTATGGGCCAAGAAGAGCAAGGTGGGGAAGTTAGTGAGGCAAATATGCCTGAGGATAAAGGGGCAGAGCATATGAATTGGAGCATATTGCAATTATGGTAATTAGGGAATGAGGAAAGAAATACATAGAATGTGATGTTTAAGGAGAAAACTTGGCTTCATATAGTCCTTCTGCAGGACCTGAATGATGGCAGAACAGGTCTCTGGAATAATGATCCCCAGAGCCTGGGGGGAGATGCCTGTAGAGAACTTGAGGTCCTGAAGGCTTCTCCCTGTCGCCAAGTAGCGCAACGTGGCGATGAGCCTCTGCTCCGGAGTGATGGCTTGCCGCATGCAGGTATCCTTCCTGGTGATATAAGGGGTCAGCAAAGGCAACAGACAGTGAAAAACGGGGTCCGTCATCCGGAGATAATTCCTGAAATCATCAGGATTATTCTCGCGGATCTCACGGAGCAAAGGCATGTGCAAGAACTGGTCACGCTGGCGCAACCAATTCTTGGTCCACAAACGCCTCCCCTCCCTGTTCATGGACCGGGCTTGTGTCAAAGTAAGAACCCCAACATGAAGCCCCTGCACAGCACAAACTCTACGACGAGTACGTAGACGAAACATGGTTTCAAAACGGTCGGCTGGTCAGAACAGACAATGGAAAGTGCCAATAAACAGCAAGGCCTGAAAGAACGACCTGAATAGCAGAAGCAAGCAGACAATAAAAAATGCCTTTCAAAGCGTACTATACAAAGATATAGTCCACAATGAGAAACAAATACTGACTGCACGCACTGATTATCAGATACGCAAAGACAAGCACAAACCGAAGAGCAGTAGCGATCTGAATCACAAATCTGAAAAGCGCGAATCGTCTCACCAAACTTCTACTAACACGAGATCAGCAGAAGGAGCCCAAAGGGTGCCGGACGTGGTGAACTTCCCTTTTCTAGTCCCGCTGTACACGGCTTACGTCACCGCGTTCTTGGCAACCGCAAATTCCGACAAATTGGTCCGACCGTGTGTATGCAACAGTTTCGGACTAAATCCGTAGGACAAAATCCAACGGATTTTGTTGGCAGAATGTCCGACCGTGTGTACAAGGGCTAATGCTGGATAACACATGAATGTGATTTTGCATGTAGTGGCCACAGGCCACATCCCTGGATTGTATAGAACATACAAAGGACTGGACCGGATGGGACTTTTAAGGCCACAAACAAACACTGAAGTGCATTAGAAATTTGATTTTTCACATATAGATCACATAATGGTCAATGGTTAAAAAGAATAATTTGTTTTGCTTTGTTTGTCACATGTATTATACCACATCTAGTGGTTTATGCCTTTAACCATTGATCATTGTTGTATGATCTGTTTATGTAAAAAGAAATCAATTTTCTGACTCACATCAGTGTTTGGCCTTAAAAGTTCCATCCAAGGGGGATTTGGGAACAGTCCTTTGTTCTAAAATAACTTAAGCCATAATACTGGCTTCAATCAAACAAAATGTGAAATAAAGAAATTACAATTACTTCAAAAAACATTCAGGTAACAGTTACTAACAGAGCCTAAGAACAGATAAGAGTGTAAATCCAAGGAGACAAGCGTTCGGATAGTTGTTGCTGTGAGCCTGAAGCTGGAATTGGTGCCCCTTCGCTTTGTGCAGCTTTGAAAAAGCTACCCAAGGTTCAGGTTGTGAATGTAGTGGCCACTGGCCACATCCCTGGATTGTTCCTTCCCCCTTGGCCTAGATCCCTGTTCCTTCCCCCTTGGCCTAGATGGGACTTTTTAAGGCCACAAACACTGAAGTG
The DNA here is from genome assembly GCF_037356315.1 of Lithobates pipiens. NCBI lineage: Eukaryota > Metazoa > Chordata > Amphibia > Anura > Ranidae > Lithobates > Lithobates pipiens. Next base: position 649,091 of record NW_027507882.1, read on the forward strand.
CATTAGAAATTTGATTTTACATAAAGATAGATCACTCACATAATGATCAATGGTTAAAAAGCATAATTTGTTTTGCTTTGTCACATATATTATACCACATCTAGGGGTTTATGCCTTTAACCATTGATCATGATGTGATCTATCTTTGTATATAAAAATAAATCAATTTTCTAACGCACTTCAGTGTTTGTGGCCTTAAAAGTCCCATCCAAGGGGGATTTGGGAACAGTCCTTTCTTCTAAAATAACTTAAGCCATAATACACTGGCTTCAATCAAACAAAATGTGAAATAAAAAATTACAATTGCTTCAAAAAACATTCAGGTAACAGTTCATCTTCACTGTCAGACAGTGTTGCCTAAGAACAGATAAGAGTGTAAAATCCTAGGACAAGAGTCTGGATTGTTGTTGCTGTGAGCCTGAGGCTGCAACTGGTGCCCCTTCACTTTGTGCAGCTTTGAAAAAGCTACCCAAGGTTCAGGTTGTGAATGTACTGTAGTGGCCACATCCCTGGATTGTATAGAACAAAGGACTGTTCCTTCCCCCTTGGCCTTTGGATGGGACTTTTAAGGCCACACTAAAGTGCGTTAGAAATTGATTTATTTTTATATAAAGATACATCATCACATACAATGATCAATGGTTAAAAAGATAATTTGTTTTGCTTTGTTTGCCACATGTATTATTATACCACATCTAGTGGTTATGCCTTTAACCATTGATCATTGATGTTGTGTGATCTCTTTTTATGTAAAAATAAATCAATTTTCTATTTCTAACAAACTTCAGTCAGTGTTTGTGGCCTTAAAAGTCCTATCCAAGGGGGATTGGGGAACAGTCATTTGTTCTAAAATAAGCTATAGTAGTACTCTGGCTTCAATCAAACACATTTTAAAGAAATGACAATGAATGTAATCTAAAAACAATGTGAAAGAAATTACAATTACATTCAGGTAGGTACTTAGTATCATCATGATACTACCTGAATGTTTTTGAATGTAATTGTAATGTCAGATAAAGATTTTTAGCTAGAAACACGAGCCTATCCACATTTTGTGGCTTCAGTGCAGAACGGCGACAAGTGACAATGTTGCCCCCTGTGCTAAAAACCCTTTCAGAAGGGGAACTAGTTGCAGGAATGCAAAGGTATTTTCTGGCCAGTGCAGACAATCTCGGATACTGCTCCTTGTAATGCCGCGTACACACGATCAAACAATCGGGTGGAAAAGTCCGGCAAACTCAAGTCCGCCGGACAATGTGTGTAGCCTCCGGCATACTTTTTTGACCCGAAAGTACGGCGGACTTAGAAAGTAGTTTTGCACTCCAATCTTCCCACCGGACTTGCATTTCGGCGGACAATCCGGCCGTGTGTGTGCCAGTCCGCCGTACTTTTGAAATGAACGGACTTTTCCCGCCCGGAGAAAAGTCCGCTCATTTCGAGCGGGTCTCCAGGTAGGCAGGGCCCACGAAGGAAACGTCACTCGCCCCGCTGCCTGGTATGGACTTAAAGGTAGACCCAAACGCCGAAAAAAATCGGTGTGGGGGTCCCCCCCAGGTCCACATCAGACCCTTGTCCGAGCACGCTACCCGGCCAGCCAGGAAAGGTGGGGATGAGTGAGCGCCCCCCCCCTTCTGAGCCGTACCAGGCCGCGTGCCCTCAACATGGGGGGTGCCTTGGGGAAGGGGGGGGCCGCGCAGCCCACCCCACCCCAAAGCACCTTGTCCCCATGTTGATGAGGACAAGGGCCTCTTCCCGACAACCCTGGCCGTTTGGTTGTCGTGGTCTGCGGGCGGGGGGCTTATCGGAATCCGGGAGCCCCCTTTAATAAGGGGGCCCCTGGATATTGGCCCCCCACCCTATGTGAATGAGTATGCGGTACAATTTACCCCTACCCATTCACCTGTGAAAAAAGTACAAAAAAAAAACACAACACAGGATAAAAATTGTTTATTGCACAGCTCGGGGGGTTTTCTCGCCGGACTCCTCCACTATCTTCTTCTAGCTCTTTTGCTAGCGGAGGAGCCCGGCTTTCTTCCTCGCCGCCGCCCTTCTTCCGACTTCGGGGGTCTTGTCCTCCTCTTCGGTTCTTCTGCCGGGCCACCGCGCCTTCTTATAGCTCTTTTACAGGCGGTGGCCCAGTCTATTGTCGCCGCCTTCTGTTCTTCTGTTCTTCTCTTCTTCTTCAGATGTTGACTCGTCGAGTCCTCCGCTCACAATGGCTCTGACACGACGCGCGGCGACTTATATAGGGACATCGCCGGATGATGTCCCCGCCTATTATAATGTTACAGTCCCAGCATCCTCTGGAACTGTGACACCATAATGGGCGGGGACATCATCCGGCGATGTCCCTAATATAAGTCGCCGCGCATCGTGTCGGAGCTATTGTGAGCGGAGGACTCGGAGTCAACATCTGAAGAAGAACAGAAGGCGGCGGCGACAGAAGACCGAAGAGGGGGACAAGACCCCCGAAGTCGGAAGAAGGGCGGCGGCGAGGAAGAAAGCCGGGCTCCTCCGCTAGCAAAAGAGCTAGCAGAAGATAGCGGAGGAGTCCGGCGAGAAGACCCCCTTGATGTTGAGGGCACGCGGCGTGGTACGGCTCGGACAAGGGTCTAATGTGGACCTGTGGGGGACCCCCACGACGATTTATTATTTTTTTTTTTTTTTCAGCGTTTGGGTTCCCCTTTAAGTCCATACCAGGCAGCAGGGCCAGCGACTTTTACTTCACGGGCCCCACCTACCTGGAGACGCGCTCGAAATGAGCGGACTTTCCTCCGCGTGTGTGGGCGAGTCCGTTTATTTCAAAAGTAGGGCGGATAGTACGGCGGACTTAGTACACCGTATTAGTCCGCTGAAAAAGTGCCGTGTGTGGGCAAGTAGCCCGTTTGGAAAGTCCGACGGACAGTCTGGCGGAAAGTCCGCCAGACTAAGTCCGTCGGATAGTCGGCTACGTGTGTACGCGGCATAAGTCTTCCACCAGACTAAGGGATCATCTTCACTGTCAGTGTTGCCTAAGAACAGATAAGAGTGTAGCTCCAAGGACACGTTTTCGGATTGTTGATGGTGTGAGTCTGAGGCTGGATCTGGTGCCCCTTCACTTGCCGATTTGAAAAAGCTACCCAAGCTCTTTCGAGCCTTCTTAACTGTTTTGACATCTCCTCTTTTAGTCTGTTCTGGACAGCAGTTTTGTTATCTTCATTCATTAATATAAGTCATCTTAAACCTGGGATCAAGGGTTATGTCGAGAAGGTCTTGTGTTTTTTGGTCCTGATATTTTTTTCCTCCAGATACTCCATTATCTTTGATTTCATTGTGCAAATAAGATCAGAGTCATCTTCCTTAACAGCCAAAACAGAAGACTGAAATAGGTGTAGAGCAGGTTTCACAGAAGAGACACTGACATATTGCTCTCCTGAAAGAGCATCTGTGAAGTCTGCCAGTGGGGTGAGAGTCTTGTCCACAGCCTCCAGGATCTCTAGGTCTTGCCATGTTGGCAAGAGGTGCCTAGCCTTGAGGTCAGAAGAGAGGACATGGGTGATGGCAGCTTGCTGCTCAGGTATCCTTCTCACCATAGCCTGCCTAGATCCCCACCTTGTTGGGCACTCTGTCTTGAGCTTGTGGTCTGGTAAACAGAGTTGTTTTTGTGCCTCAGAAAGCTCCCTCTTCCTCCTCCAACTATAGCTAAAACACCCGACAAGCTGTTTGCACAAACCCATAGCACGCTCAATTCGTGAGTCCTTCTTTGCATTCTCTATTGCGAGATGAAGCCTATGGCCAAAACACTGCAATCGTGTCCAGTGATTTATGGATATGGCCTTTACAATGTTGCTTCCGTTGTCTGTAGTGATGCACACAAGATTCTTCTCCAATTTCCAGTTGATGAGAGCATCCTTTAATCCCTGTGCCAAAGCTTCGCCAGTGTGGTCCTTTAGGGAAAAACCTAGTTTGTAGGCACCGACTTGTCATCTCAAAATCATCATTAATGAAATGGATTGTTAAACTCATGTATGGTTCCATTGCTCTGCTGGACCATAAATCTGAAGTTGCTGCAAAATTAACTACATCTTGCAATTCCGTTGCCACTCTTTCACGACATTTGACGTACAGACCAGGGATTGCAACACGTGAAAATTAAGTACGAGAGGGCAATTGAAAGCGCTTATCAGGGGTTTGAATTAGTTTTTTAAACCCCTCTTTTTCAACAGTGGTCATGGGAGCCATGTCTTTAGCCAGGTGAAATGTGATTGCTTCTGTTATTTCTTTGCTTCTGAGAGCGTTTGCCGAGTACGGTGTTGCATTAAATAATGTTCCTTTTAATTGATGTTTGTTTCGTATGCTTGCACTCCTTGCAGGTAATTTGTGATTGAGCACTGGCAGTATTCTTTTTCCCTACCGTCTCATATTCTTGTATGTGATTACGTTTCAGGTGATTAAACAGATTGGTGGTGTTACCCTTTGGTGCACAAACAACGGCTAAACATTGCTTTCAGTAGATGGTTTGCTGAGTGTCATCTGGTTTGAATCCGAAATAAGCCCACACTTGGGAATAAGCTCCTTTTTTGGAACAAAAACATCTGAGTTTTTAATTTTATCAGACTCACTTGTGCATTGCTCTACCTCTGAGTCTGTGCCTGTGGCAGCCTCTGCACTGTCTGCACCTGCCTCACTAATTTTTCTACGGCCAGGCACTGCAGGCACCCCCAGTAATTATGATGATACAGAAGACCCCACCTGGGCTAAAGAGTCCTGTGTATATTCTCCAAATTGCTAAGGTGCTGTTGCAGCTCTCTCTTTCGGTTATATTCAACTGGGTGTGATGTGGTGGACGGAAGCAGATAGATCTGTTGACAATGTTCATGTTGTATGTACCTAGAGAAAACAAATTGAGAGCGCACACTGTCATTTGCCTTTAGTTTGAAAACACTGTCTTAAGTTGCAGCTAGCTATATGCACATTGCACATGCATGCACTATTGCACTTGGCACTGACATTTAAAAGGCAACAAACAGAGTGTGTGTGTGTGTGTGTGTGTGTGTGTGTGTGTGTTTTTTTTTTTTTTTTTTTTTTTTTTTTTTTTTTTTTTTTTTTTTTTTTTTTTCTTCTGTCACACAACCTGGTGCTGTCATGGCTGGGCCCCAAACTGCTTGCAGATGACAGTCGGACAGGCTAGGCTATTAAAGAGGGGCATGTGAGGAGTGGACTTAAAATACTGGCAACAACCACTGTCCCTTAACCACTTGCTTACTGGGCACTTAAACACCCTTCTTGCCCAGACCAATTTTCAGCTTTCGGTGCTCTCACACTTTGACAATTACTCAGTCATGCAACACTGTACCCAAATGAATTTTTTTGTCCTCCCCCCCCCCCCACAAATAGAGCTTTCTTTTGGTGGTATTTGATCACCTCCCTGGGGTTTTTATTTTTTGCGCTATAAATGAAAAAAGACTGAAAATTTTGAAAAAAAAACACATTTCTTTGTTTCTGTGACAGAATTATGGAAATTATTAATTTTTCTTCATAAATTTTGGCCACAATTTATACTGCTACATATCTTTGGTAAAAATAACACAAATGAGTGGATATTATTTGGTCTTTGTGAAAGTTAGAGAGTCTACAAGCTGTGGTGCCAATCGCACAAAATTGATCACATCTGATGTACTGGTGGCCTATCTCGCTTCTTGTGACCCGAACAAGCCAGGAAAGTACAAATAACCCCCAAATGACCCCTTTTTGGAAAGTAGACATTCCAAGGTATTTAGTAAGAAGCATGGTGAGCTTTTTGATGTTGTTTTTTTTTTTTTTTTTTTTTTTTTCCCCCCACAAAATTGTCATTGTAATAGGTTATTTCTCTCACATGGCATGTGTATACCACAAATGACACCCCCAAAAAAATTCTGCTACTCCTCCTGAGTATTACAATACCACATGTGTGGGACTTTTTCACAGCCTGGCCACATAGAGAGGCCCAACATGCAGGGAGCGCCATCACGTGTTCTAGGAGCATAAATGACACATCTAACTTGTTGACTACCTATTACACTTTTGAAGGCCCTGGAGCACCAGGACAATGACACGTGACACTGATGACAGATGGCACTGATACGTGGCAATGATGACACGTGGCACTTATACATGGCACTGATGACAGATGGCACTAATACGTGCCACCTATGACAGATGGCACTAATACGTGGCACCGATGACGCATGACACTGATGGCAGATGGCACTGATGACAAATGGCACTTATACGTGGCACTGATGACAGATGGCACTTATACGTGGCACTGATGACAGATGGCACTGGGGACAGATGGCACTAACAGGTGGCACTGGGGCGGATGGCGCTGGGGGAGGATGGCACTTTTTTTTTACTTTTACACTCACGGCCGCTGCAGCCGTTCATCTCTCCCTCCTCACACGCTGTCTGTTTGAGGAGGGAGAGCGGCGCTGAGAGATGATCTCGTATGTTTACATATGAGATCATCTCCCATTGGACACGCCGATCGCGCTGTAAACGGCCGCTGTGATTGGCCGTTTACAGCGATCTGTGTTTGCCTGTCTCCGGGGGACATGGCAAACACAGAACTTCCCCCATGCGTGCCCGCGGCGGCGCGCATTGTGGAAGTAAATAACAGGACGTCCAGGGACGGCCCCCCCGGACGAAAGCGCCTGCTCTACAGCCGTCATTTGGCTATAGGGCGGGCGTGAGGAGGTTAATATATTATGAATATTACCACAGTCTGAGTCAGCTAGCCTAGTACTAGTAGTACTCACTCATATTATGAATATTACCACAGTCATCTACCCCCCCGAGACCCAGACTGAGACTCTTTGGGTCGCACTAGCTGACTACTATGGTAGTAATCATAAATAGGGGGATATCTGGGGGTAGCTAAGCTGACTCAGTCTGTCACTGTGGTAATATTCATAATATGGGTAGCGTAGCTGACTCAGAATGTCACTGTGACAGTGAGTGTAACTGTGCTTGCTGCTGTGCTGTGGTAATAATCATAATAAGGGGCAGTGGTCGACTCCTCGCTCGGCTCAATCACTCACACACAGGCTCACACAATATACATGAATATACAATATACATGTGGTAAAAGGAGAAATCGACACTCACGTGTTGGAATTGGAAATCGGATCCGTGGCGTGCACATACTGCTGTGCTGTGTTCATTTCCCGGCCACAGTGAGGGTACCGCCCATGCCCAGGCATCACGACTTCCAGTTCCACTCCAGCGGTGTGTGTGTGAACTGCTCCGCATCTCGCTCTCCAATGACTGACATCAGTTCCGGATGCTGACGTCGGCGTTACGCGGCGCCTCTTACGTAGAACTGGCGGGAATATCGAAATCGCGGGTCATCCAGCCTGGAGATCGCGAGGGGAGACAATCGAGATCGCGATCTTATTACGATTAATCGCGCAGCTCTACTTTCCATGCATCCCCCAGTGCAGGCAGTCTCATTCGTGTCAATAGGGACTCGGGCTCCATTCACACACTTGTGCGACTTTGGACACATAGGGGGTTGATTTACTAAAACTAGAGCATGAAAAATCCTGGTGCAGCTGTGCATGGTAGCCAATCAGCTTCTAACTTTGACTTGTTCGATTCAGTTTTGACAATAAGCCCACGTTCAAGCTGATGGCTGCTTTGAAATTGCACGAGTTCAGCTGAACGAATTTCAATCTGAATTAGGGGGAGATTTAATAGACAGCTGTATGGGTTCATGCCCAAATGTCTAATGAAATCGCCCATCGAAGTCACCAAAAGTAATGCAGCAACTACTTTTGGGAATCGGTGTGGCGGCATGCACCTTCAGATGGTGCCATTGTCGGCAATTAGAACCGATTTGCAGTGTCAAATCGCTTGCCAAATCGGCCACTGTAGGCCATAGTCGGCAACTGGATCCAAATTGTTGTGTCAAATCGCATGCCATTGTCGGCAATTGGATCTGATTTGTCGTGTCAAATCGGCCACTGTAGGCCGTTGTCGGCAATTGGATCAGATTTGTTGCATCAAATCGGCCACTCTAGGCCATAGTCGGCAACTGGATCCAAATTGTTGTGTCAAATTGCATGCCAAGTCGGCCATTGGATCTGATTTGTCGTGTCAAATCGGCCACTGTAGGCCAATGTCAGCAATTGGATCTGATTTGTTGTGTCAAATCGCATGCCTCATTGGCCCAATGTGCGCGTGGGTGGGCTAAAACCAATGCAGCCTAGAAGCCAGGTGTCCCCGGTAGAGGCCTCAGGCTCCGGCCTAGCAACCTGGGACAACTCAACACACGTCCACTCAGACAGCCGTTCCGGTGCCACAGAACAGCAGCGATCACCTGACTCCAAATGAATAGACTCCCAGCGGGCCAAAAATCTCCTGCCTGTTGGCTGAGACACCTCATCCATTCTTAGTCTGACCTTGCTATGCCCTTGTTAATCTAATGTCGCCAGCAACCGTGCCACCCAGTGACAGAGAAAGGTGCAGCAATTCCAGAGTTAGGGAGGAATAAGTGAATCTTCTAACAATTAGCCAGGCCACTTACCACCTGGCAAACTAAATTTTAGTAGGCCTAAACACCAGGGTGCTACAACCATATATCCAGGTCATGGTATACAGTTCTCAAATGTTTGCATTCTCTTGGAGAATTGGTAATATACAGTATGTACAATTTTAAAAGAAAACATGAGTGGAGATAGCATTGTTGTCACTAATGGCCTTGTTGGCCTCTCTCCAAACGTGGCGCTTATGGTTGTGACCATAAAGCTCTAGTTTGGTCTAGTCACTCCAGATTACAGTGTGCAGCATATTGTAGTTGGGCTTTTTTTGTGGCATTGGTGCAGTAAAGGCTTCTTCCTGGCAACTCAACAATGCAGTTAATTTTTGTTCCTGTATTGAGCTCATTGAAACAACTACACCATCTTTTTCCAGAGCAGTCAAGTCTGGCACCTGGGAGAACCTAGGGAGAGGATGCCGGTGTCTTGTCGAATAGTGTCCGCCCTGTACTGAGCTTGTGCAGTACGGAGGACAAGGAGACGCCAAAGGTCTCTGAAGATGAACAGCGCCTGGGCACTGAGTCCAGGTTCAAGCCCCATCATCGAAGTGGTTGTAGAGTTAGAACAAAAAATTGCAGAGCGACGCGTGGGGGCCAGCGAAGCGAGCCCACGAGGGGCCCTCTTACTAAGTGCTATTTAATATCATCTACCGTATGTCCACTTGCATGGTGGGGCTTGAACCTGGACTCAGGGCACAAGGTACTATTAAGTGCGCAGGCGCCGTTCATCTTTCGAGACTTTCCGCGTCTCCTTCTCCATACTGCACAAGCTCAGTACAGGGCCAGATTGTCTATCACAGTTCCCCAGACAAGGTGGAGGGGCTGTATGCGACGGCGCGCGACGGGGGAACACACAGCTATTGAAATTAAAGCTGTGATGTTCCCGGTGTCCTATCATATATGGTCCCCCATCGGATAGTGTCCGCTGTGTACTGCGCATGCTCACCGTTCTCCTTGCTGGAAAGAAAGTTGTACCTGAAGATCCACAGTGCGCTTACTTTCCTGTTCCTTGAGCCTCATAACTGTATATCAGCAGTATGGGTTTTTTTTTTATTTATTTTTTTTCTAAGGCAGTGATTCTCAACTTTTTTATTTAAATTTTTTTAAACCAAGGCACCCTTATAATTATGGACAATTTCGAGGCCCCGCAATTTAAAAAAAAGAAAAAAAAAGTTTTACATAATGCAGCAACATCCACGCATGTAGGACACCCAAAGTTATAGGTGATCTCCCTCCTGTTTTTCTCCCTCACTCAATTGATGTGAACCCAGTGTTGACAGAGGGCAGGGCAAACAAGGATGCTGTGCAGGCACTTGATGCCCTGAATTGATGACATCATTGGTTGTTAGGTCGGTGACAGCTGAAAGGTTGTAATGGTGCAGAAAGAAAACCTGTGGCTTTGCGTAGATAAAAAGCAGGCTTGATCCACCCCACAATTTTGGTACATCTTTTAGACCTTTTGCCAAGGCACCCCTAAAGAAACTTGAAGGGCACCTCAGGGTGCGTGGGCATCCTGGTTGAAAAAAGGCTGCTCTGAGGCACTCCTGCCTCTGGCTGCTATTTTTATCAGATTTGGTGATGTCAGTACTGTGCTGCTCACTGTTCTCTCTGCTGGACAGAAGCTGTAACTGACAAACTGCAGTGCAGGTATTCCCCCTGCTCCTGTGTATCAAGTCTCATAGCTTTCTGTCTGCAGTATGGGATCATCTAAGGCAGTGTTTCTCAGCAATTTTTCAGTAAACACACCCTTTAAAATGATGCACAATCTCAAGACACCCCATTCTAAAATGTGAAACTAATAATTTTACATAACGCAGCAACATCCACAAATAGGGCACCCAACCTTAGAGGGGATCTCCCTCAGCTTGCATAACATTTTGGGGAATCTTTTGGACATTTTGCCAAAGCACCCCTGAAGAAACTTGAAGGCACCTCAGGGTGCCTGGGCACCCTGGTTAAAAAAGGCTGATCTAAGGCACATCTGCCTCTGCCTGCTAGTCTTGCCAGATTTGATTATGGGGGGGAAGCTGTATCTGACAAACTGCAGTGCAAGTATTCCCCTGCGCTTTGAGCCTCATAGCTGTATCGGCAGTATGGGATCATCTAAGGCACTGCTACGTCTGTCTTCTAGTCTCTACTGTGCTACTCTCTGTTCTCGTTGCTGGAAGGTTAGCTGTATCTGAGAAACTGTAGTGAAAATATTTCGCTGATCCTGTGTCTTGAGCCCCATAGCTGTATATTGGCAGTGTGGGATTATCTAAGGCAGCCTTTTCAACCATGGTTCCTTCGGGTTTATTCAGGGTTCAGACGTGCCTTGGCAAAATTCCTAAAAATTGCCCAAAAATGTAAACGATCCAGTGGGTGGACGAAGGCTGTCTTTTAGTTACACAAAGCCACAGGTTTTCATTATGCACCATTACAACCTTCTAGCAAGGGCATCATCAGTTGATGATGAGGAGGATGTTAGTCGCCTGCATGGCATCCTTGTTTGACCCTCCCCTACACCTCTCCTTCAGCGCTCAGGCCACATTAGCTGAGTGACAGAGAATAACTGAGGGAGAAGAGAAACATTGGAATACTAGTCAGTACCACTTTGCAAAAGTGCATTTTCTTTGGATGAATATATAACCTAATGTTGGGTTTCCTGCTTGTGGATGTTGCTGCATTATGTAAAACTATTAAAATAGTTTTTAATTTTTTAGAATGGGGTGTCCCAAGACTGTCCATAATTTTTAATTTAAAGGGTACCTTAACTGGAAAAAAGGTTGAGAAACACTGATCTAAGGCACTGCTAAATCTGACATATAGTCTCTATTGTGCTTCTCTCTGTTCTCCTTGCTGGAGAGGAAGCTGTATTTGAGAAACTGCAATTCAACTATTTCCCTTCTTCTGTGCCTTGAGTCTCATAGCTGTATATTAGCAGTATGGGATCATCTGAGGCACTGCTACATCTCATGTCTAGTCTCTACCGTGCTGCTCTCTGGTCTCCGTGGTGGAGGTTGCAAGGATCTCCCTGCTCCTGTGCCTTGAGCCTCATAGCTCTATGTCTGCAGTAAGAAATCAGCTAAGGCACTACTGCCTGTGACTGCCAGATTTGGAGCTGTCACTGCTGTGCTGCTCGCTTTCCTCCTTGCTGGAGGGGAATCTGTACCTTTTTTTTTTTTTTTTTTTTTTTTTGGGGGGGGGGGGGGGAGCAGCTTTGAGGAAATAAAACCCTGCTTCTACCAAGATGGCCAGCTCCTCACAGACAAAAGACATGGTAAGTCAATAATGGAGTAAAGATCAGCTGAGGGGAAAGCACAGGGAATACTGGTGACTTGTCCTTTTTGTTTTTATGGATACGGCCTCCAGAATTCAAGAGCTAAGCTGTAAACATTCCACACCTTCCTTCTATATCGGTGGCTTTATTATGCAAGTGTCAGTTACCTGTGCGCCTCCCGGAATGCTCTCAAGCAGGAAAAAAATGTTTGACTATGAGTGGATTTTGTTCACCTGCAGGCGTGCATTAATATATTTCTGTTCCTACATTTTTTTTTTTTTTTTTTTTTTTTTTTTTAGCAGAAAAGTATTCACTCGTCTTCTCTCCCTGGCTGTTCTTGTTTTGTAGATTGCCAGCTCTGTGGGTCTATATTTTAGGGTACGATTAAGATGGATAACAAAGGCTTCTCCCGAGCCAGCCTCAACAGTTTCCAGAGCAGCACCAGTGATGAAGACATGGTGGAGATTACAGATGGATCCCTCGATTTTAACCTATCTGATGATGTCCCACCGATTGATCGAGAGCTGTCTCAAGGTAAGGAATGCTACAGAATGTATAAGGTAATGGTAAACAATGTGTGCTTTTCTGGTGAAGGAACTCGGCTAGCTCGTCCTTGCTCTGATGCAAGCAGCAGAAAGAGAGCTCTTGAGAGAAGTACTGAGGCAGAGTGGTGTGATCCTGAATGTTGTTTCTGAAGCGCTGGACGTTCTCTTGAATTTTTGAGGGTACTGTCATGTTTTCAGGAAGCTATGTACAGACCCATGACTAAGCTCCAGGAAAGGAGTAAAAAGAATTGGGGGCATGGCCTAGTCGGATTCCAGGCTGAGGTTGCCACTCCATTCATCGTACTAGGACACCATAGCTGTGTGACTTCCAGGGTGGTGTGTGTCACCCTTCTTTCATTGAATTCTTGGAGGAGGGCTCCATCCCCTGTCAGCACTCTAACAGCTGCTGTGGATGCGCTGTCTAAGGACCCCCTCCCTATCGAGCCTGAGCAACGCACACACTTTTTCCATGTACAGCGCACTACCAGCTGGCCCCTCCTACCAGCCGGTGTCTTGTCGGATAGTGTCCGCCCCGTACTTCGCTTGCGCAGTACAGAGGACAAGGAGATGCCAAAGGTCTCCGAAGATGAATGGCGACTGCGCACTGAGTCCAGGTTCAAGCCCCACCCTCCAAGTGGACATAGAGTTAGAATAAAAAATTGCAGAGCAAAGCAAGGCCGCGCCCAATGCTTGTTTCATTGTTTTCTGTATAGCAATTGGTAGATAAGCCACTAGATGGGGCAAATATTTCGTTTTTCATTTATTTTTAGACCAGACTGATCAATAAATTCCTGACATGTCACAATACACAACAATGTTATTATGAAAAGAAGCCCTTGAGCTCCAGACAAGTGAATATACCAAGGCTGAAAGAACATCCATCTGCTGCAGGCAGGCGGAACGATTTCTTCAGTCTCTCTTCCCGCCAGTGATCAGATGGGCAAACGTTACGTTTGTAGCCAGCCACAAGGTGGGAGGCCGCGTGAGGGGGCTGATCTGTCAAAAGTAAGTGGTGGTGGGCTGTGGTAACCAGCACTTGGGTTGTCCGTGTGGATTGAAAGGAGCAAGTCTGGAGATGAGCCATGGGTTAGGGGCTGATCTGTGTCAGACATTGGCTAACGCGGCCTAAAACTCTAGGATTTACATGGTTGTGCCATCTCTTAGCTGGCATATCAAGTAGATGTGACCCTGGATGATGCCTGAACAGAGATGGCACCCTCTTTCTGGAGAGAAAAGCAGATGAGGGCATTGTCAGGGGGGAGTACTATGATCTCTGTGAGAGGTAATAGATACCTGGCAGTCATTGACTGGCACAATACTTGACCTGCATGTACTTAATATGAAAAATAGATTTGGTGCTAGTTCTGCTTTTTATAGTTCTTGAGATCACATATCTGCCCCATAAGGCGTGAACTGCATAGAGGCTAACCAGGCTGTCGGCTGCTCCAAAGCCCAGTGTTCTGGGTTATCGTCTTGGCTATCAGAGTGCCAAAAACTATCCACAGAGCCAAGAAAAATGAGTCGGCGGCACAATATAAGATTCTTTGCAAGTAAGTTTGTTCCAGGCAAAACAAAAATGGCCTCTTCCTTTTTGACACTATTTAAATGCCCTAAGCCCAATGTTTGGTGACGCTCATCAAACGTGGAGGTTCTAGGCCTTGCTTTGTGTTGCTTGTCCGGAACAATAAAGATTTAAAGATCTTAGAGCGTCAGTCAGCTTTTTCTTTTTTCTTGGATCAAAGGCAGAGATTCTTAACCAGGGTTCCGTGACAGGTCCCCTGGGGTCCCACCACGATCTACACATCAATCGCAGGCAAGCTGGCGGGTTGGTCGCATCCCCTCTGCTGCCACTTGCAGAGCTATGCAGGCAAACAGCTGTGATCATGCTAGGGCCCTCCTCCCCTCCTGTCCATCCTTGGTGCTTGTATGTGGCATCACCTGGGATGGACAGGAGGGGAGAAAGGGCTGGTGGGGAACGGCGTGCCAGAAGAGGACTCCTCACAGCTGCTTCCCTGCCAAGCTCTGCATATCAATGAGACCCTATCCCATGTAAAGTGCTCTGCTGTATGCCCCATAATATGGCCTGATCCCATGTATAGTGCTCTGCTGTGTGCCCCATAATGTGCCCTGATCTCTGCTTATTCTAGAGCAGCATTTTCCAACCTGTTTTAGTTGTGGCACCCATTTAAAAGTATGCAAAATCTGGATCCACTGGAATTCAGAGCCTGGGACAATGCACAGAACCACCTTGATGAAATTAACATCAGGGGTTCCTTCCATCACACCAGAGGCCCCCTATACATGAGATGCCTCCCATCACATCAGTCACCCTTATACATCAGAGGCCCCCTATTTGAGTCCAGTCCAATCACAGACCCCCATCACTGGGCTCCTCAATCACACGTTCCCTTTCTGAGCCCCATGCTTTGGTTCCAGTTGTGCCTCTAGACGGTGGGAGGTGCTGGGGGTCTGGCGCTGGCAGACTTCCTTCTTCTACTACTGAATGCTGCCTGCCCTGGAGTCATGCTTTGTAACTGGTGCAGGTGAGCCATACACCATAATGATGGCAACTAATTACACCTTGGCCCTAGAGCCCTGGTCCCCAAACATGCGGCACAAGGTTGCCACTTGTGACCCTTTGGTATGTGATGCATTGCCCTCAGACCTCAGCAGTCTCTAGTGGAAACATTGATTAGAGTCAAAGCATTGATCTCTACTAGCCTTATGTAACCTGGTCCCAGTTCCATATTGTCTTCTGCAGCATCTCCCCAGCCAACAATGTATCCTGTCCTCACTCTCTGACCCTCATTTTTGTCTATTAGTTCTGCAGTTTTTGTCCGTACTCAAGAGTTATATACAGTATATTTAACGTATCGCCCTTTGGTGATCTCTAGGGGCACATTTTAGGCCCTCCTTTGGCTCATAAGTTGATAACTACTGCCCTAGAGCATCATTGGTTGTTATGATGCTGGCAGCATGCCTGCCCGCACCATGGCAACTCATGATGGCGATCCATGGCAGACTGGGTCCTGTGCTCATGGCCCTCCAGAGGAACCCAGACAGCACCCTGGTTGAGAAGGTCTAGATAAAGGGTCTCAAACCGGTGGCCCTCCAGCTGTTGTGAAAGTCCCATGAGGCATTGCAAGGCTGACCGTTACAAGCATGACTCCCACAGGCAGAGGTATGATGGGACTTGTAGTTCCACAACCACTGGAGGGGCCACCAGTTTGATACCCCTGGTCTAGATCAACCTGGAGGCTAAAAAGACGTTTTCTGATTGGACGAGGTGTAGATCGTGATGTCTCCCCGCTGATCGATTGACCCCATGTGGTTGGTGTGTAGAGGGGAAGCAGCTTGGCACAGGACCTGGAAGATTGAGGCCATCACTGACTACTACAGTGATTGTCCGCTTCCCCAGCAGCTCCTCGGGTATGAGATATACAGACTTGCACTGTGCCAGGCTGTAACAATGTAACCAATAGAGATCATACCTGGAGTTCAGATTTACAGCAAACCTGTGTCTTTTATTCTACATTAGGAAATTACAGGATTGCTGTGAATGAATCCTTCAGTCAGAAATCGTCCTTCAGCACCTCAAGTGCTTTGTATTCACTGATAAACAGGACTTGTTAATAAATAACATATTCACATCAGGTCAGCGTGCTACAACAGTGCCGGGTCTCTTATCTCTGGCAGATTTAGCAGCCTTAAAGTAGTAATAAACCTTTCGTTTCTTGTGTAACGTAACACAGCATTTCTCAGCTTTTTATTTATTCAGGGCACCCTTTAAAAGTATGCAAAACGCCAAGGCACCCCCAGTCAAACGAGGGTTCCCTTTGTCACATCAGAGTCCTCCATTCACTCCAGAGTGCTGCCCTCCTGCCCCACTTCTCCTTAAAGTTTTAAGTCTTCACTTCCACTAGAGGCAAAAAAAAAATTGAGGGAACGCCCAATATGCAATTCGAGAAGTAAATCTGAGGTTGTTTATTAAAAGTAGCAAAAAATGGTCAAGTCATCACGTTTCAGGGGGAAAAGACTACCCCCCCCCCCCTCCTCAGGGCTGCTGCTATTTGGTGGTGGTGAAACAGGAAAAGATCCCAATCGAGTGTGTCCGTGACTCCAAATTTGGAGAGATCTGGATACGCTGTGTTTACAGCGACAGCATCAAGCCGATAGCAAATAGCAGCAGCTGCCCTGAGGAAGGGAGTCTTTTCCCCTGTAACGCGTTGGCTTGACCATTTGGTGCTACTTTTGAAAAAACAACCTGAAATTTTACATTTCAACTTCCATTTTATTGGATATTGGGCGCTCCCTTCCTTATTTTTTTTTTTTAACTCTACACACGAACATACGAACGTACACACGATTGGACTTTCCGACAACAAAACCATGGATTTTTGATCGAAGGATGTTGGCTCCAACTTGTCTTGCATACACACGGTCACACAAATGTTGGCCAACAATTAGGAACGTAGTGACGTACATGTTATCTCCATTACCAATGCTAGTTTTACAAGACCGAGAGCTTCCGGCTCGTACTTGATTCCGAGCATGTGTGGACTTTTGTCTGATGAACTTGTGTATACACGATCGGAAAGTCTGATGAGCGGAAAATTTGAGAACCTGCTAGCCAACATTTGTTGGCGGAAAGTCTGGCAACAAATGTTCGATGGAGCATACACACAGTCGGACTTTCCACCAACAAGCTCACATCAAACATTTGTTGTCGGAAAATCCGATCGTGCGTATGCAGCATAATGGTACATGCAGTAACCTCTCCAAGGAAGTTTGACCCCCTCCAAGGACGTTGGGCCCCCTCCAAGGACATTTGTTCACCATTGTATGACATTTCTACAAAGATCACGTTTATATTTGAATGAGGAGATCATCTAATTCATTACCACTGGACTCTACTTGCACTTTTTTATCTAATTTTTCTTTTTTAATGTCACTAATAGTTGTTTTTTTTTTTTTTAATTCACTGGGAATTAATATTAGTTTTTTTTTGCTTGCACTGTTTAAGGAATAGTTCCTGTGACACCACATTTCTCGCACCCAAAGGCAGCAGCCCAGCCCCCTCCCAAAAAGAAAGGGGATCACCACCTTCTTCCGGTGTAGTGGGGGCAAAAAAGCATCGGAATAGAACTCTTCCAATCTACCCACACCATTGCCCCACCACCGACTGGGTCAGTACAGCACCTTCTCCACCCCTATAGAAGTTCACTTATTCCACATTGGTCTTTGGTTTTCAGTTCTCAATTCTTGCAATTTTACCCGAGTCTGGACCGGCTCTGTGGTGACAGCCCGCTGTCTGCTAAAAACGGGTCACAGGAGTGCAGAATGAACGGCACTGATCATCCACAGCAAATGCAGATTTATTTTTATTTTTTACATATACTGTATGTGAGAAATGGCAGAATTTGTCTGATGGTGACGGTTGCAAAAGAAAAACAACAAAAAAAAAAAACTGTGCGTTTTACTGTCACTTTAAATCTGTTGGCTAATTGAGGATTGGTCAGTACAGAGAAGCAATGGCTCAGGTTGTACAATATAAAGGAAACCGGCACAGGGCAGTTCTATCAGATTACAGTTCTAGTTTCCGCAGACCTTTTTCTCCTTTATCATGACTTGGGTAAAGCAAAGTATGGAAAGGATAAGAAAAGCTGAACTCCAGGTGAATATAAAATACACAAAGCAGAAGTAAAGTCCCCCTGTCAAAAACGGCGAGCAGGCAGCGTCTCTCTTGCAATAAAATGCACCTACCTGCCCATCTTTAGCTCGGTTTACATCGCCGTCACAGTCCCTGGGTATCTGACTCCTGCACAGGAGTGATGTTATCGTGCTGGCTAACAAAGATGGCCAAAGACCGGCACCCAACAGAAGATGCGAGTGCTGACAAGGGACAGGGACCGTTCAAGGAAAGGTACGTTTTTTTTTAAATGTATTTATTTTTGTTTCCTTTGTTTTTTAGCAGATCGCGAGCCAATGGGAGCGCCCACAAAAGCAAGTTCCCGCATCAACGTACAGCGATTTGCGGGGAACGAGCCACCTTGCCACAGTATAATGATGGCGGCTGGTCGGGAAGCGGTTAAAGCAAAGCT
The DNA here is from genome assembly GCF_037356315.1 of Lithobates pipiens. Classification (NCBI taxonomy): domain Eukaryota; kingdom Metazoa; phylum Chordata; class Amphibia; order Anura; family Ranidae; genus Lithobates; species Lithobates pipiens. The sequence continues at coordinate 667,550 of NW_027507882.1, forward strand.
AAAAAACAAAGGAAACAAAACCAAAAACCGTACCTTTCCTTGAGTGGTCCCTGTCCCTTGTCAGCGCTCGCATCTTCTAGATGTCTGCCTGCCACCCGCGAGCATGTTCCATGCAGTGACAGGACGGGGATCTGTCTGTGTAAACAAGGCAGATCGCCGTTCTGACAGGGAGATCACACCGATCCGGTCTTTCTGCTATGCAGGAATTGTGCGTTTCCCCCAATCGCACCGTCCGCCATACAGTTAGAACACACAAAACAAAAAAAAAAACAGTTTTGTGCTTAAAAAACAAAATGGTAAAGTTAGCACAATGTTTTTGTATAATGTGAAAGAGGAAGTTGCGCCGAGTAAATGCCTAACATGTCACCCTTCAATATTGTACACGCTCGTGGAATGGCGCCAAAACATTGCTACTTAAAAATCCCCATAGGCGACGCTTTAAATTTTTTTACTGGTTACATGTTTTGAGTTACAGAGGAGGTCTAGGGCCAAAATTATTGCTCTCGCTCTAACATTCGCAGCGATACCTCACATGTGTGGTTTGAACACCGTTTTCATATGTGGGCGGGACTTGCGTATGCGTTCGCTTCTGCATGCGAACTCATGGGCACAGGGGCGCTTTAATTTTATTTATTTATTTTTATTGTTCATTTTATTTTAATTTGACTTTTTTTTTTTTTTTTTTTTTTTCCCCAAAAAATAATTTTTTTTGGCATGACATGTCCTCTTTTACAGTGAGATATGGAGTCAATAAGAGCCCACATCTCACCTCTAGACTGGGAAGCCTGAAATAATAAAAAAAAAAAAAGGCAGAGTATGGGCAGGGAATTGAGGGGTTAATTTTCGGTGAGCAGCAATGTGGGCACTGCAGATGCAGCCCACAGAGCTGCTGACACCAATCTCTTCCCCCTCCGCTGTACCGATCGGTACAGAGAGGGGAGGGAGGAACCGGGTTTGTTTACAAGTGATCGCTCCGTCATTTAGCGGGGAGATCACGTGGTAAACGGTCGCGATGAGCGGCTGTTATCCGTGATGTGCCGGGTCCACGGGACCCGGTGGTCACGGATGCTCTCGAGTGCACTTCATTAACGGCCTCTAAGAGTTAAACTGCCCTGGTGCCGTTAATTGGCTATGGGCCGGTTGTTAAGTGGTTAAAATGTTTTATTGTCGCTTTTTTTTTTATTTTTTTTTGTATATAGTGCAAAAAATTAAAAACGCAGAGGTGATCAAATGCCACCAAAGTTAAATCAATTTGTGGGGGGGGGGGGGGGCAACATACATTTTATTTGGGTACAGCATTGCACGCCCACGCAATTGTCAGTTAAAGCGACACAGTGCTGTTTTGCAAAAAATGGCCTGGCCATTAACCACACGCCGATATACGTCGGCAGAGTAGCACGGACAGGCAAATGGGCGTACAGGTACGTCCCTTTTTAAATTTGCTGCCATGTCATCACGTGCACGCTGGTCAGGACCTCCGTGAGTCAGATCGCCTGTCCCGCAGACTCGATCGCCTCACGGAGAGGAAGAATGGGGAGATATTAATGTAAACAAGCATCTCCCCGTTCTGCCTAGTGACACTGTCACTGATCTCTGCTCCCTGTGACTGGAGAACGCAAAAAATAAAAACCGCAGGGGTGATCAAATACCACCAAAAGAAAGCTCTATTTGTGGGGAAAAAAGGACATCAATTTTGTTTGGGAGCCACGTCGCACAACCGTGCAATTGTCAGTTAAATTGACGCAGCGCTGAATCACAGAAAGTGCTCTGGTCTTTGGCCAGAAAAATGGTCCGGGGGAAGGGGGAAATTCCTTCCGGGACTGAAGTTAAATCAGCTCTGTGTTCATTAAAGTGTAAGTTTACCTTTTTTTTTTTTTTTTTTTTTTTTTAATATACGTGACCTAACACCGGACCCTCTCCCTGGGTTCCTTACTGGGTACTTGCCTCCCCTGGGATCCTGAGCTGTCATGACCAGACGAATCCTGATTTGGTCCGTGCCATCCATGTGAGGATGGTGATGTGACTTTATTCATGGCAAGTTTAACCACTTGACCACTGGGCACCCTTAACCAGACCAATTTTCAGCTTTCGGTGCTCTCACATTTTGAATGACAATTACTCAGTCATGCAACACTGTACCCATATGAAATTTTTGTCCTTTTATTCACACAAATAGAGCTTTCTTTTGGTGGTATTTAATCACCGCTGTTTTTATTTATTTTTTATAAAAGGAAAAAAAGACAGAAAATTCTGTAAAAAAAATAAATAAAATAAAAAATTTAATGTATACCACTACATATCTTTGGTAAAAATAACTACAAATTGGTGGATATTTGGTCTTTGTGAAAGTTATAGAGTCCACAACCTATGGTGCCAATATCTGAAAATTCTAATTCTAAATAAATCTAAATCTAATTTCTTGAGACCCTAACATGCCAGAAAAGTACAAATACCCCCCCCCCCCCCCCAAATGACCCCTTTTTGGAAAGAAGACATTCCAATGTATTTAGTAAGAGGCATGATGAGTTTTTTGAAGTTGTCATTTTTTTTCCCCACAATTCTTAGCAAAATCAAGTTTTTTTTTTCACAAAATTGTCATATTAGGTTATTTCTCATACACCGCATATGCATGCCACAAATTACAACACATTCTGCTATTACTCCCGAGTACGGCGATACCACGTGTGAGACTTTTACACAGCGTGGCCACATACGGAGGCCCAACATGCAGGGAGCACCATCAGGCGTTCTGGAGCACCCAAGCCAATTCTGACATTTTCTCTCCTACATGTAAAAATTATCATTTATTTGCTAGAAAATTACAAAGAGCCCCAAAACCTTTTTTTTTTTTTTTTTTTTTTAGCAAAGACCCTAGAGAATACAATGGTGGTCGTTAAAAGTTTTTATCTCGAATGGTATTTGCGCAGCAATTTTTAATACGCGTTAAAAAAAAAAAAAAGTTTTGTGCTTAAAAAAAAAAAAAAAAAACTAAACCAGTAAAGTTAGCCCAATGTTTTTGCATAATGTGAAAGATGAAGTTAAGCAGAGTAAATGGATACCTAATATGTTACCCTTCAAAATTGCACACGCTCGTGGAATGGCGCCAAACGTCGCTACTTATAAATCCCCATAGGCGACGCTTTAAATTTGTTTACCGGTTACATGTTTTGAGTAACAGAGGAGGTCTAGGGCCAAAATGATTGCTCTCGCTTTAATGTTCGCAGTGATACCTCACATGTGTGGTTTGAACACCGTTTTCATATGTTGGCAGGACTTGCGTATGCATTCGCTTCTGCATGCGAGCACATGGGGACAGGAGCGCTTTAAAAAAAAAATTTATTTTTTTTTTGTTCCTTTTTTACTTTATTTTAATTTGAATTAAAAAAACAAACCCCAAAAATGATTCTGGCTTTGATCGTATAGGCGAGTCGGTAGAAGCACCGGAGGGTGGCGTCCCCTCTCGCCACCTGTAAGAACGATCAAGCAGCGTAACAGCCGCTATGATTGTTCTTATGATGTAGGGAATCGCCGGCTGAATAAGCTGATATCTAAACGATACCTGGCTACAGGCATCATTCAGATATCCCCGCACAAAGTCAAGGATGTCATATGACGGCCGGCGGGAAGTGGTTAAAATGCTTTTTTTAAATTTATTTATTTATTTTTTTTGTTTGTTTTTTAACACAAAGTTGTCCATTTATACAATATTTCTAACACATAGCATGGACATACCAAAAATGACACCCCAAAATAGATTCTCCTACGAGTACAGCGATACCACGTATGAGACTTCTACAGCCTGCTCCATACAGAGGCCAAGTACAGCCGAGTATTGCAGGGTATCATCGAGTGGCTGGGTATGGCAATTTATGGCAGAGTATTGGCAGGGCATTACGGGGTTAACTGTCGGTGAGCAGTGCTGTGGGCACTGCAGATCCAGCCCACAGCGCTGCTGACACCGATTTCACACCTTCACTGTACCGATCGGTACAGAGAGGGGAGGGAGGAACTGGCATCGTAACATGACGCCGGTTTGTTTACAAGTGATCGCTCCGTCATTTGATGGAGCGAACACTTGGTAAATGGCTGCTCATCGCGACCATGATGCGCAGGACCCGGCGGTCACGGATGCTCTCGAGTGCGTGTCCCAGGGGACGCGCGAGAGCAGAGTTCTGGGAGGACGTCATATGACGGCCTCCCAGAGTTAAGCAACCGCCCTGTAGCCATCATTCGGCTATGGGCCGGTTGTTAAGTGGTTAAGCATATCCATTTAAAATTGTTGTTTTCTTTTTATAGTATATAAAACTTCGTGCAACGCTTCTCAAAAAAAACTCCTGAAGAAGCTCTCGTGAGTGAAACATGTAGAGTAAGAAGTGGTTGTATATTTTCTAAGAAATTATATGTGGTTCTCGTAAATGTTTACTGTGAGTTTAAAGAATTGTTTAAAATTTTTAGATTTTTTTTTTTTTTTTTTTTTTTTCAATTTGTTTTTCTTTTGGTACTTTAAAAGTCCCGCCTGCCCCCCTTTCTCATCCATGTGACGATGCTGACCTATTAGAATCTATCCGGTCCATTTTGGACAGAGAGGAAAGAGCAGCTGAATGGTTGGAGCAGCTTGCCTTGACAGCTCAGAATCGCCGCGGGAGGGGTGGGTCTGGTGTTTATATTTTTTGTAAAAGGGAACTTGTACTTTAAAGCCTCATTCACATGTTCATACCGATCTGTAAGCCTGCACAAATGGCTGTCTTTAGCCAATCAGAAGGCACGAGCGTTCTGGGCACGGGTTGTGCAGGCTGCCTGTTGACGTCAGTGGCGGGCCGCCAGCTGCGTATTCTGGTAGCGCATCTGGTGGCCTGCCTTTGACTTAAACAGGCTTGCCTGTTGGCCCTTGCCCGGAACACCAGTGCATCCTGGGTGACTGAAGCCAGCCCTTTGCACGAACAATACAGATCGGTACGCCAGTGTGAGTGGGGCCTAAAACATAAATGCAAGCAGTGTAAGCACCTGAATTTTGCCTTAGCAGCCTCTTGCGGTTTCTGTACAACAGAGCACAGTCTGGTGGAGGGAGAAGCAGCGCAAGAAACCAATGAGGGTGTGATTTAGTTCTAACTAGGAACATGCTAACGGGAGAAGAGAGCCAAGTGACAGAGAGAGGAACTCCTCATCAGTCCGCTGCATCTCTCTTCACTATGCAATCACAGGCTGGGGGGAGGGACAAGACCTGTGAATGTTACTGAACTGTAGCAGAGAAAACCAGGTATCCCGTGCTGCCAGACGGAGCTGTGTAACTTTCAGGACTGGCTGGACAAGATCCAAATCTATTTTAGGCAGGCAAAATGGATGATATACGTATTTTATTTGTGGATTTGGCTTTTTGCCCGGAGTTGGGCTTTAGAACACTTTGAAGACATTTGTTTGTGCTTAAGTGAATGGCAAGGGATGAATGATTAATGAAGTGGAGGAGGGGGAGGGGACTGAGATTTAACCTTTAGTCGGACGGGAGGTTATGGATGTGACGCTGCAGGATGAAGACTGGACAGTATGGAGAAATGCTGGGGGCGGCTGCAGATGTTACCGGTGAGCTTAGAGATCTAACCATGTATACAGGAGCGGACCATGTATACGAGATCTGACCATGTACCTGAGAGTGGACCATGTATGAGAGCAGACCGTGTATACAAGATCTGACGGTGTGTACGAGAGCTGACCGTGTACGAGATCGGGCCATGTACCTGAGAGGACCGTGTATATGAGATCTGACCGTGTATACGAGAGCGGACCATGTATACGAAAGCGGGCCGTGGGGCCGCGTATACGAGATCTGACCATGTATACAGGAGCGGACCGCGTATTTGAGATCTGACCGTGTATACGGGAGTGAACCGTGTATACGAGATCTGACCATTTACAAGAGCAGACGTGTATATGAGAGCGGAACATGTATACGAGATATGACCATGTATACAGGAGCGGACCGTGTATACGAGATCTGACCGTGTATATGGGAGCGGACGGTGTACACGAGATCTGACCATATGAGAGCAGACCGTGCGTATGAGAGCAGACCGTGCGTATGAGAGCAGACCGTGCGTATGGGAGCAGACCGTGCGTATGGGAGCAGACCGTGCGTATGGGAGCAGACCGTGCGTATGGGAGCAGACCGTGCGTATGGGAGCAGACCGTGCGTATGGGAGCAGACCGTGCGTATGGGAGCAGACCGTGCGTATGGGAGCAGACCGTGCGTATGGGAGCAGACCGTCTATACGAGAGCGGACGGTGTATGAGATTTGACCATATACATGATTTTCCCTTCACCAAGGGAGCACAGGGGATTAGAACAAAACACATTTTTTTTTTTTCTTTTTTTTTTTCTTTTTTTTTTTATTATTAAACGCCGGGTGGGGGAGTGGTTTTTCTGGTGCTGCATAGATAATGATCCGTTCCATCACTTCCCAGTGGTCCTCTATTGGATGAGATGTGGTGAGTGTGGAGGCCATTGGAGGACAGTGACCTCATTGTCCAGTGGTGAGATGATTGGAGCTTTGTGACATGGTGCATTATCCTGCTGGAAGGAGCCATCAGAGGATGGGGACACTGTAGTCATAAAGGGATGGACATGGTCAGTGACAATACTCAGGTCGTGGTGTGTATATAATATGTGATTCCCGAACGTCTGGGTAGTGGGTTTGAACGTGCGTCACCAGTGACTTTCTATAATCTGTGATTATGCACATTGGGAGCAGATCAGTGGGTCCCGCGGACTCTGTCGATCGTTCTGCAGAGACTCAGAACGGTAATCTGCTTATGTAAACAAGGCAGATTGTGGATATGACAGGAGGGAAGGTATTGATCCTGTGTCTCTGCAAAGCACGGAACATGGATTCAGGTCTTTCCCTAGAAAAAGCACCTCCTACGCTGTAGTAAAACACTGGCTAGGCACACATTTGGAGAAGTCCAGCCTGAGCTCGCTTGGCTGGGTTTCTGCTACAGGTCACAATTCGTTTTGCACTCCTGTGACCCGTTTTCAGCAGAGAGCGCTCTGAAGTTGGCTCTCCACTGACATCACGGATATCGGTCCCAGCACTGCGTCAAAGTCTGGATCCGCCAGGTGCCTGGACTGATTGTCGTCTCAGCGAGCCACTGAGAGGGCCGCTCCCCTCCCCCTCCACATCTCAGCGCTCCAGTGAGCGTTGAGGAGCAGAGGAGAGGCTCTGATTGACAGTCAGCAGCTCTCTGCTCGAGGAGATGAGAGAACGGAGCTATCGGCGGGGTTTGATCGCTCGGTTCTCAGTGTAGAGGTGGGGGGATGTCAAATGCAGCATGGGACCGATGCTGCCTTCACCTAGGTAAGTATAATGTAGCAAAACCCCCAAACCCCCATACTTGTCTTTGATCGCTCCCGCATGTTTAACCCCCTTCCCAGTGTTATTAGTACAGAGACGGTGCATATTTTTTAGCACTGATAATTGTATTGGTTTCGTTGCTCCATAAAAAGTGTCTAAAGTGTCAGCTAGTGTCCGAATGTCTGCCCCATTATCGCACTCCCGCTATAAGTTGCTGATCACCACTATTACTAGTAAAATAAATCTATCTCGTAGTTTTACAGAGACTCTATAACTTTTATGCAAACCAATCAATATACACTTATTGGGATTTTTTTTTTTAACCAAAAATATGTAGCAGATTACATATTGGCCGAAACTGTCTTTTTTTTTTTATTTTAATTTTATTTTTTTCATTTTTTTTTTTTTTTTGGGATATGTTTTATAGCAGAAATGTTTATTTTTTTTATAAATTTTTTTTGAAAAACAATCTATCCTTCTTTGCGCTATAAAAAAAAAAAAAAAAAAAAAAAAAAAAAAAGAATAAAAACCGCAGAGGTGATCAAATACCACCAAAAGAAATCTCTATTTGTGGGGAAAAAAAGGACATCAATTTTATTTGGGTGCAGCGTCGCACAACCACGCAATTGTCAGTTTAAAATAACACAGTGCCGTGTCGCAAAAAAAAAAAAAAAAAAAAAAATAGCCTGGTCAGTAAGGGGGATAAATCTTCCGATCAAGTGGTTAATGGGAGGTTGTTATACTTTGGCCATATTGTATGTGTGATGGTTAGGTTTCTAAAAACATTTGGCCTTACTGGGGGTGGGGGAGGGATGTTTTACTAGAAACTGGAGGGTGCAATATCTGGTGCCATTCTGCATTGAAACCAATCGGCTTCCAGGTTTTATTTGCCAAAGCTGAAGTTGATTGGTTGCCATGTGTAGCTGCACCAGATTCTGAGTGCTCCGGTACCAGGAGTCGGACCCCAAAGTTAGCAATGTTTTCTTTCTGTAATGACCGTTGTCTGTCCGCAGGCTTTCCATCCTATAATGGGAATGGAGTCCACGGCTCACACAAGGCGATGACTGATTTTCTGGAGGTGCCTGGCGTGGGAACGTACGAGGACTTTAATACAATTGATTGGGTACGGGAGAAGTCTAGAGACCGAGATCGACACAGAGAGGTAAGATAGATGTGTGTGCGTGTGTGTATACAGTATTAGGGATGGACCGATTATCGGTGGCCAATATTCACTATGTTTGAAGTATCGCGCCTTTGTTCGGTCAGATCCAGTAACCCGGAAGCAACGTCATGACATCACTTCCCGAATTATTGCCATCTTAAAGGCGCCATGTAACTGCTCGCCTACCAGCCGCCGTCATTTTACTATGGCAGGTCGGTACGATCCCGCGAGCCGGCGTAGTTTTATATTGGTTAGCAGGTGCGCACGCGTCCGCTGCACTGCGGGGGTGCCAATGCTCGTGGCCGAAGGCAGAACAGGGCCGTGTGTGTGTGTGTGTGTGTGTGTGTGTGTGTGTGTGTGTGTATAAACACACAAATTCCTGTTCTGTCACTCCTAATAGCTAGTAACCACAATCTATCATCCCCTCAAGGTCAGTCCCCTCCACCTACAGTTAGAACACACACAGGGAACACATTTAACCCTAATCGGCCCCTAGTGTTAACCCCTTCCCTGCCAGTGACATTTTTTACAGTAATCGGTACATTTTTATAGCACTGATCGCTGTATAAAGGACTGGTCCCAAAAATGTATCAAAAGTTTCCGTTTTGTCCGCCATAATGTCGCAGTCCCGATTAAAAAAAAATAAAAAAATATTGCAGATCGCCGCCATTACTAGTAAAAAAAATAATAATAATTATAATCAAAATGCTATAAATACATCTATATAAATGATTTTGTAGATGCTATAACTTTTGTGCAAACCAATCAATATACGCTTATTGTGCTTTATTTATTTTCCTTGGTGATATTTTATAGCAAAAAGTAGAAAATAGTGTGTGTGTGTGTGTGTGTTTGTTTTTTTTTTTTTTTTTTTTTTTTTTTTTTATAGCGCAAAAAAATAAAAACCGCTGAGATGATCAAATGCCACCAAAAGAAAGCTCTATTTGTTGGGGGGGAAAAAAGGATGTCAATTTTGTTTGGGGGCAATGACCGTGCAATTGCCAGTTAAAGTGATGCAGTGCAGTATTGCAAAAAAATGGCCCGGTCATTCAGCAGCCAAATCTTCTGGGGCTGAAGCGGTTAATTTTTTTTGAAAGTATTCAAAAATGAAGATCTTGACATTTTTAATACTTTCAAGTGCAGAGGAGAGTTTTTGGGGTCTTTTTAGACCCTAGATCCCTCCATAAAGAGCCCCTATACTCTTAATAGATGTTTACATTCCTTGTGACAGCAATAACAGTGATGATAAAAAAAAATGAAATGTGCACATTTTTTTATTTATTTTTTTTACAATGTACAGAATATCTGTTTGGGAGGTGGCCAAAATATCGGTATTGCATATCGGCACCGAAAAAACATCGGTCATTTTCTATACAGTATATACAATTCTAATGTAATTCCTAGACCAGTGATGACCTGTAACACTTTCTTCCACAGATCCTTAGCAAGAGTAAAGAATCCACATGGGCACTCTTGCACAGTGTTAGTGATGCTTTCTCGGGATGGATGTTGATGCTGCTGATCGGTTTGTCTGCAGGTAAAGGAATTTGTCCCCAATAGATGCAGAACCTTTTTTCATGGTTGGAAAGATCGCCTTCTAAAGCAGCCCAGTTTGAAATAGAAATGAATAGGCAAAACATTTCTATAAAAACATATTTCGATAAAAACACTCTATATATATATATATATATATATATATATATATATATATATATATATATATATATATATATATATATATATATATATATATATATTATACATACATACATACACATATATATATACTTTTTTTTTTTTTCCACTTGATAACTGGCCCATAGTAAAAATACATCATTACTTTGACATTTTAATACCGGTGTTATGGAATTAGCTAGCCGCCCGGTACCTTTTTTTTTTTTTTTTTTTTTTTTACTATGGCCGGTTCTGTGTCCAGGATCACTTTTTGAATGAAAACCCACCGCTTTCCAGTTGTTCCCGGGCTTACTTGACCCATGTGTAACGCCCAGGAGAGATCCAATGCAGCTGTTTGCTGGACAGGAAGTCAAGTGCCCCTCTATGCCCTTGGAGGACCGGAGCGACGTCTGACGTTACTTATTTTTTCTTTTTTTTTTTTTCTTTTTTTTTTTTTTTTTTTTTCTTTTGACCTTTAAAGGTAAAGGAGAGATTTTGTGTCTCTTCATAAAGAGGACCTGTCGTCCTTATTTCTTCTTTTTACACCTTTTTTTTATTTCATTTTTTTTTTTTTATCACTTTTATTCCTATTACAAGGAATGTGAACATCCCTTGTAGTAGGAATAAAAGTGATGAAAAAAAAATTAAATAAAAAAAGGTGTAAAAATAAAAAGTTTAATTAACCACTTAAGGACCGCCGTATTGCCATTGTACGTCATCGCAATGGCACCGACAGGCACAAGCACGTACATGTACGTGCCTGCCTTCCAGCGGGTGGGGGGTCCGATCGGACCCCCCTCCCGCTGGATACGGTGGTCCGGTTCGCTGCAGGAGCGATCCGTGATGAGGGGATGGCTGTTGGTTTCTGGCCATCCCCTCTCGATCGCTCCTGGCGAATGAGAAGCTTCCTCCCCTGTGTAAAATGTAAACACAGGAGGAGGAAGTGATGTCACACTCCTCGTGTCAGTCTTTTTGACCGGACAGCGCGGAGTGAAGACATACAAGTAAGTGCACCAACAGTCCACTGACGCATAGGTACACATAGGCACACATTTCACCCCAGTCGCCCCCCCCCCCCAGTCAGTGTCACTAATTGCAGTGTTCATTTATTTACTGATCACTGCATTTAGTGTCAGTTGTGACTGTAAAAAGTGTCATGGCAGCTAGTGTTAGGCCCCTTTTAGGTCCAGGGTAGCCCCCTACCCCCCCTAATAAAGGTTTAACCCCTTGGTTGCCCTCCCAGTTAACCCTTTTACCAGTGTCACTAAGCGATCGTTTTTCTGATCGCTGCATTAGTGTCACTGGTCCCGCTAGGAAGCTAGTTTTTATTTTTTTTTTTTATTTTTTTTTTATTTTTTTTAGGTTCAACGCCAGGTTTTTATAGCGTTAGGTACCCCGATATATAACCTAATAAAGGTTTTAACCCCTTGATTGCCCCTAGAGTTAACCCTTTCAGCAGCGATCGCTGTATAAGTGTCACTGGTGACGCTGGTTAGCCAGTTAGTTATTTAGGTTCCCCGTCAGGTTTTTATAAAGCTTCAGGTACCCCCATATAAATACCCAATAAAGGTTTTAACCCCCTGATTGCCCTTAGTTAACCCTTTCACCGATGATCACCGTATAAGTGTTACGGGTGACGCTGGTTAGGTAGTTCGCTTTTTATAGCATCAGGGCACCCGCCATTTATTACCTAATAAAGGTTTAACCCCCTGATCACCCGGCGGGTGATATCAATTTGGTTTTAGGGTCAGAAAGGGTCTGCGTCGCCCCAGGCAGTGCTAGGTTAGTGCCAGTACCGCTAACACCCACGCGCAAAGCATACACCTCCCTTAGTGGTATAGTATCCAAACAGATCAATATCTGATCTGATCAGATCTATACTAGCGTGCCCAGCAATTTAGGGTTCTAAAAAAAACGCATTGTTAACAGGATCAATCCAGATACCTGCTAGCACCTGCGTTTTGCCCCTCCGCCCAGCCCAGCCCACCCAAGGGCAGTATCGATCGATCACTGTCACTTACAAAACACAACACACATAACTGCAGCGTTCGCAGAGCCAGGCTTGATCCCTGCGATCGCTAAGTTTTTTTTTTTTTTTTTTTTTGTAGCGTTTTGATACAGTCGCTGACAGCCTAGGTGCTTTTTTACCTGTGAGTCTCACTAGTGTACCCCTAAATTTAGAGCCCAAAATGGCAAAGCGAAGGTACACTAGTGAAGAGGCCTACACGTTTCTGAGCATGACAGATAGTGAAGAGGAAGACACTGATCTGTCAGATTCAGGCTCAGAATACGAACCTGTAGAGGACAGCGCCTCCATGTCAGATAGCTCTGACGACGAAGAAGAGGTCCCTGCTAACGTCAGGCGTACCCGACCCCGATCTTCTGATGTTGTTGAGGTGCAGGAACCGCAAGTCCCTCGTATGGAGTATAGAGCCAGTACTAGTGCCGCTCATCCTTTTGGTGAACTGGCAAGCACCAGCGGCCTAGTACACCCTGGACGTACATCCAGCACTGCAGTATCACGTGGTGACGTGGCGAGTCCCATAAGTGCAGTTCAAGCTGGCGAGGTGGCAAGCACAAGTAGTGTCCCGCTGCCACCAAGAAGAAGACTAAGACAGGCCCGTCATTCCCATAGTGCCCTTCCTGCAGAATTCGCCTATCCTGATTGGGTGCCCACCACTTCTGCAGCACCAGTACTTCCCCCATTCACTGCCCAACCCAGTATTCAGGTGGATACAGATGATTTTACGCCACTTGATTTTTATTCTCTGTATTTCATGGAAGATCTCTATAGATCTATTGTGGACAAAACCAATTTATATGCTGGTCAACCCATCGCCGCTAATCCCCAGTTGCCTTCCCTTGCCAGAGATTGGAAACCAGTTACGGTTTCCGAATTTAAGACCTTTCTGGGCCTTTCCCTCAACATGGGCACACATAAATTCATGACGTTGCGGGCTTATTGGTCCACGCATCCGACTGACCACATGCCCGTGTTCTCTAACTCCATGTCCAGGAAACGGTACGAGCAGATCTTGCGGTTCATGCACTTCAGTGACAATGAACTTTGTCGTCATCGTGGAGACCCTGAATACGGTCGGCTCTACAAAATTCAGCCCCTCATAAACAACTTCAACCAACGTTTTGCAGACTTGTTTACTCCCCAAAAAGTTGTCTGCGTTGAGTCCCTGATTAAGTTTCATGGTCGCTTGTCATTCAAACAGTACATTCCCAACAAGCGTACCAGATAGGGGTCAAGCTCTATAAGTGCTGTGACAGGGCCACAGGCTATGCATGGAGCTTTATGGTTTGAGGGTAAAGATAGTTACGTAGAGCCGGAGAACTGCCCTGACTACATGGGAAGCGCTGGCAAGATAGTGTGGAACTTGGTGTCACCCTTATTCGGAAAGGGGTACCACTTGTACGTGGACAATTATTACACCAGCGTGCCACTGTTTAGTCACTTGTTTGATAATCAGATTGGAGCATGTGGCACCGTGCGACCTAATCGCTGGGGCTTTCCCCAGCGGCTTGTAGATTCCCGTCTTAGGCTGGGGGAGAGAGCCTGCTATCGGTGTAATAATTTGCTCGCTATGAAGTGGAAGGATAATAAGAATGTTTTCTTTCTTGCCTCCCTTCATGCAGACACGACGGTCCAAATTTCTACGGCGACTGGTATTGTGGAGAAACCCCTCTGTGTCCACGAATATAACAAAAATATGGGAGGGGTGGACCTCAATGACCAGATGTTGGCGCCGTATCTAGCTTCCCGTAAGGCCAGACGCTGGTACAAAAGTGTCTGCTTACTTATTTCAATTGGCTTTGCTGAATGCTTTTGTGCTATACAAAACTTCAGGCGGGACTTTAACCTTTCTTTTCTTCCAAAGAGAGGTTGTCACAGAGCTTCTGTATGCAGACGGTTCTGCACCTCACCATTCCCAACCAAATGCAGTAAGCCGGCTGCATGAGAGGCATTATTCTTATGCCATCCCGAGTACCCCTACCCCACGAGCCCCCGAAAAAAGATGTTGTGTCTGTACCAAGTGCGGATTTAGGTGCGACACCCGTTGTTGTTGTCCACGCTGTCCTGGCAATCCTGGTCTTTGCCTTGGTGAGTGTTTTGAACGCTACCACACACTAGTGAAGTATTAGCATAGGGTACAGCATTTCACAGGCTAGGCACACTAACACAGAGTCTCCCAAGATGCCATCGCATTTTGAGAGACCCGAAATGTTACAGTTGTAAAAAAAAAAAGTAAAATAAAAAAAACAAAAATACATAAAGCCGTGACTCCAGTGCTGTAGGAGGTGATTTCACCACTACAGTTAAAAAAGAGCATATATGCCGAAGCATGGGGGCATAAGGGGTGGAGGAGCGATTTTGCTCCTAATGCCGCGTACATACGGTCAAAATTCCGACGAAGGGCTTGCCCGTGGAAAAGTTTGAACGTATGTACGCGGCATAACTTTTTTGCGGGAGGATGCCCCCATGCTTCGGCATATATATATTTTAGGCACAGGTTGTGTTAAAAAATGTTTTATTTTTTACAGTTTTTTTTTTTTTTGGCATTTGCTTTGCAGGTATGGTATGGTAAGGTTTTACTGTTATACTGTAATGTTACTTTGTTTTAACGTTAACCATAATTTGCTTAGCAGGTACGCCATTCAGTTGCAGCGTGGATTTATTTATCTTGACAGCAACAGTGTTTTCTCCCCCGATACATAAAGCCGCGACTCCAACACTGTAGGAGGTGATTTCACCACTACAGTTAAAAAAAAAAAAAAGAGCATATATGCCGAAGCATGGGGGCATAAGGGGCGGAGGAGCGATTTTGCTCCTAATGCCGCGTACATACGGTCGAAATTCCAATGCATGCTTGCCGTGGAAAAGTTCGACCGTGTGTACGCGGCATAACTTTTTTGCGGGAGGATGCCCCCATGCTTCGGCATATATAAATGGTGCATGTATGTCCATCATTAGAACTGGGTGGATGAAGGGAGGTATTCTAATGGTGGGCATACCCACCGATCAATCTTTTTTTTTTTTTTTTTTTTTTTTTTTCATTCAGACATGACTCTCAGCAAATAGCTTGGGGTGTCTACTTTCCAAAATGGGGTAATTTGGGGGGGTTTTGTGCTATTTTGGCATTTCATGGCCTTCGAAACTGTAATAGGTAGTGAGGAGTGAAATCAAAAATTTGCGCCCTTAGAAATCCAGAAGGTGGCGATTGGTTTTTGGGGCCCCGTACGCAGCTAGGCTCCCAAAAAGTCCCACACATGTGGTATCCTTGTACTCAGGAGAAGCAGCAGAATGTATTTTGGGGTGCAATTCCACATATAACCATGGCATGTGTGAGTAATATATAATTTAGTGACAACTTTTTGTAAAAAAAATAAATATTTTTATTTTTTGTCATTATTCAATCCCTTGGAACCAAAAAAATAAAAATAAATATTCAATGGTCTCAACATGGCCCTCAGCAAATAGCTTGGGGTGTCTACTTTCCAAAATGGGGTCATTTGGGGGGGTTTTGTGCCATCTTGGCATTTTATGGCCTTCAAAACTGTGATAGGTAGTGAGGAGTAAAATAAAAAATTTATGCCCTTAGAAATCCTGAAGGCGGTGCTTGGATTTCGGGGTCCCGTACGCGGCTAGGCTCCCAAAAAGTCCCACACATGTGGTATCCCTGTACTCAGGAGAAGCAGCAGAATGTATTTTGGGGTGTCATTTCACATATGCCCATAGCATGTGTGAGCAATATATCATTTAGTGACAACTTTGTGCAAAAAAAAAAAAAAGTTTGTAATATTCCCGCAACTTGTGGCAAAATATAAAATATTCCATGGACTCAACATGCCTCTCAGTAAATAGCTTGGGGTGTCTACTTTCCAAAATTGGGTCATTTTGGGGGGTTTTGTGCTATTTTGTCATTTTATGGCCTTCGAAACTGTGATAGGTAGTGAGGAGTGAAATCAAAAATTTGCACCCTTAGAAATCCTGAAGGTGGTGATTGGTTTTCGGGGTGCCGTGCGCGAATAGACTCCCAAAAAGTCCCACACATGTGGTATCCCTATACTCGGGAGAAGTAGCGGAATCTATTTTGGGGTGCAATTCCACATATAACCATGGCATGTGTGAGCAATATATCATTTAGTGACAACTTTTTGTAAAAATTTTTTTTTTTTGTCATTATTCAATCCCTTAGGACAAAAAAAATAAATATTCAATGGGCTCAACATACCCATCAGCAATTTCCTTGGGATGTCTACTTTCCAAAATGGGGTCATTTGGGGGCGGGGTTTGTACTGTCCTGCCATTTTAGCACCTCAAGAAATGAGATAGGCAGTCATAAATTAAAAGCTGTGTAAATTCCAGAAAATGTACTCTAGTTTGTAGACGCTATAACTTTTGCGCAAACCAAAAAATATACGCTTATTGACATTTTTTTTTTGTATGACTAAAATTTAGTTTATTCGATTTTTCTTATAACAAAAAGAAGAAAATATCTTTTTTTTTATTTTTAATTTTTATTTTTTCAAAATTTTCGCTCTTTTTCCATTTTATATTGCAAAAAATAAAAATCGCAGAGGCAATCAAATGCCATCAAAAGAAAGCTCTATTTGTGGGAAGAAAAGGACGCAAATTTCGTTTGGGTGCAATATTGCATGACCGCGCAATTACCAGTTAAAGCAGCGCAGTGCGAAATTGGAAAAAGACCTCTGGTCCTTAAGGTGTTTATTGGTCCGGGGCTGAAGTGGTTAAATAAAAAAAATAAAAATAAAAGCGCCCCATCCCTCTGGGCTCACGAGCAGAAGCGAACGCATATGCAAGCCGTGCCTATATATATGTAAACGGTGTTCAAACCACACATGTGAGATATCGCCGCGATCGTTGGAGCGAGAGCAATCATTTTACTGTAAGACCTCCTCTGTAACTCTAAACTGGTAACATGTAAAAATGTTTAAAACATCACCTATGGAGATTATTAAAGAGGAGTTCCCTTTCTAAAAAATAAATAAATAAGTCAGCAGCTACAAATACTGCAGCTGCTGACTTTTAATAATCGGACACTTACCTGTCCCAGGGTCAAGCGATGCGGGGGGTGGGGGGGTCGAAGCCCCGCTCGTCTTTCCTCCTCCGTTCAGCGGCGCCGGCCTTGTAATTGGGCACCCGGCTGTGGCTGCACAGCCGGGCACCCACTGCGCATGCGTGAGCGGCACCGCGCGCTGTGATTGACCGTGCAGTCATCTGGGACCTGTCGCTTGTCCCAGATGACTGACAGGAGGGAGGGGGCAGAGCTGAGGCCTTCCTGCGCCGAGGTTCCCAAAAACATGGCAGTGTATTACCCCTTTGAGGAAAGCCTTCTCAATAAATGGTCGGCTCCTCCGGTCGTGGACCCCCCAGTATCCAGGTTAAATAAAGTAACCACGATCCCGGTAGAGGGGACTCCTGCATTCAAGGATCCCACAGACAGGAAGGCCGAGGCAGTGGCTCGTTCCTTGTTTATGGTTGTGGGGTCAGCCTTGCGACCAGTACTGGCATCCGCACTGGTGTCGCGGACACTGAGTGGGCAAAACGTTTTCACCGCGAATTGGGAGAGCAAAACGCTTCCCATATCTGCGTGGAACTAGCAGACCAACTAGTGCAATCCTTAAGTACGTTTGTGATGCGGCCCTGGATACTCTCCCCCTGTTATCCGGGGCTTCAGTGTCAGCTTCGGTGCTGAGGCGCCTGATTTGGCTTAAATGCTTGTCTGCTGACCAGGCATCCAAAAAATCCCTGACGGATCTTCCCTTCCTTGGCGACCGGCTCTTTGGAGCTTCGTTGCATGACATTATTAAAAATGGCACGGGTGTTAAGAGTACACTACTCCCACAGGCCAGGAAGGCTAAGGAGCATCGCCGCAGGCAAGGGCCCTCTTTTTCCACTCACAATCGGCTTTTTCATCCGCCCGGTGCTTCGACAAACCGTTCCCAGCCTGACAGGAAGTCCACGGACGGTCAGAAGCACCCCTGGAACCGCAAGCCTAACAAGCCTGCGAACAAAAGTGCTACTGCATGAAGGTTTGCCCCCACCCACATCTCGGGTGGGGGGTCGCCTTCGGGAGTTTGCAGCCCGGTGGACCTCCCGGTTTTCCCACCAATGGGTCTGCGACCTGATTTCCACAGGCTACAAGATAGTTTCTCTCTTCCCCTCCAGCATACCCGCGTCCCCGGTTCGCCGGGTAGCCCTGCTAGGAGCAGTAAGGGACTTGCTGAATCGGGGGGATTGTACCAGTTCTGGAATCGGAACGCTTCCAGGGGTTCTACTCAAATCTGTTTGTGGTTCCAAGAAGGAAGGGGAACATCCAATCTTGGACTTAAAAGCCCTCAGTCACTTTGTAAAAGTGCAGAGGTTCAGAATGGAATCAGTTCGCTCAGTAGTCGCTGCACTACATCAAGGGGACTCCCTGGCGTCTTTGGACATCCAAGATGCGTACCTGCACATACCCATATGCCTTCTGCATCAAAAATGTATGCGTTTGGCAGTCGGGGAAGCCCATTACCAGTTTGTGGCTCTTCCCTTTGGCCTGGCATCAGCCCCCCCGAGTCTTTACCAAAGTACTGGCTCCAGTTTTGGCGTTGCTGCGACAATGCGGGGGTCACGATTTTGGGTTAACTGGACGATCTCCTCCTGAGAGCATCTTCCGCCTCAGAATTAGAGGAGGATATGGCGATCACCATGCAGACTCTGCGAGAATTTTGGTGGCTGTTGAACCTAAAGAAGTCTGTGGTTGTACCGACCCAGCATCTGGAGTACCTTGGTTTACTATTGGACTCCAGGGAAGCGAGGGTCTTTCTCCCCTCGGACAAATTGCAGACTCTCAGATCTGCGGTCAAACTACTGATGTACCACAAGTGGTCGTCGCTCCGCTTTTGCATGCAAGTACTGGGGCTCATGGTAGCCTCCTTCGAGGCAGTACCTTATGCCCAGTTCCACACCAGAGTCCTGCAGAAGGAGATTTTGATGAAATGGGGCAAATCTCCGTTGTCCCTGGATTGACGGGTCCAGGTGAGCCAGCCAGTCAGGGACTCTCTGATCTGGTGGTTGAGGTCTCATGTGATTCAGTCTGGGAAATCGTTCCTTCCTCTGAAATGGACGGTGATCACTACGGACGCCAGTCTCTCAGGCTGGGGTGGAATGATGGGGATTCAGTCGGCTCAGGGCCTCTGGTGGATGGACGAATCCAGGTTGCCGATAAATCTGCTCGAATTGAGAGCGATCAGGCTGTGCCTCCACACGTGGTCGACGTGTCTTCAAGGACGTCCGACCAGGATACAGTCCGACAACTCCACAGCTGTGGCATACATAAATCACCAAGGGGGAACAAGAAGCCCAGCCGCTGCTCGGGAGGTCGCTCACATACTTTGGTGGGAAGAGCGACACGTTCCGGCCCTGTCAGCCATTTACATCCCGGGGGGGTGGAAAATTGGCAGGCGGACTATCTGAGTCGTCAGATGCTGGATCCAGGAGAATGGGCATTGCATCTGGAGATATTCAAGCTGCTGTGCCTGACATGGGGCACAACAGATGTGGATCTATTGGTCTCCCGTCTCAATCGGAAGGTGCTGAGGTTCGTGTCCAGGACAAGAGATCCGTGGGCAGATGCGTCTGATGTGCTGGTGGCTCCGTGGGCTCAGTACCAACTGATCTACGCCTTTTCTCCACTGAAACTGTTGCCACGTCTGTTTCGCAGAGTGGAAGCCGAGGGGGATTCCAGTAATCCTGGTTGCCCCAGATTGGCCTCAGCGGCCCTGGTACGCATGACCTGGTGCATCTGGTGGCAGACGCTCCCTGGCGACTGCTGCTGCGAGAGGACCTCCTATCTCAAAGTCCAATCTTTCACCCTGCTTTACCATCGCTGGCTTTAACGGCATGGCTATTGAGAGCCAGGTGCTGAGGAACTGGGGTCTGTCGGACTCAGTGATTCCAACTATGCTGAGGGCGCGGAAATCTTCACAGAAGATATACCATGGTACCTGGAAGGCCTACATTTCAATGTGTGAGGAGAAAGGGTGGCATCCGCGCTCCTTTTCTATATCCAGGATCCTGCTGTTTCTTCAGCAAGGAGTAGACCACAAATTGGCGTTGAGCACCATTAAGAGGCAAATTTCAGCCCTGTCTATTTTTTTTATTTTTTCAGTGACCCCTGGTGTCTCACTCATTAGTGAGTACCTTTGTTCAGGGGGTACGACATGTAGTCCCTCCGGTGCGTCCAGTTACCCCCATGGGATTTGCACCTGGTGTTGTCGGCGCTTCAGAAGCCACCGTTTTGAGAATATCAGGGAGATTCCCCTGTTGACCCTTTCACAGAAGGTGGTCTTTCTAGTGGCCATCACATCGGCCAGGAGGGTTTCGGAATTGGCGGCCTTGTCATGGTCATCCACAGGGATAAGGTGGTGTTGCGTCCGCAACCGTCCTTTCTACCGAAGGTGGTTTCGGCTTTTCATATTAATGAGGACATTGTATTACAATCGTTGTGTCCTAAGCCGAAGCACCCCAAGGAGGTGGCCCTTCGCGCTCTCGATGTGGTTAGGGCTCTGAAGGTGTACTTGTCTGCCACGGCTCCCTTTCGGAAGTCAGACTCACTGTTTCGGTGGCTGATCCAAAGAAGGGTATGGCGGTCTCGTCAGCCACCATTTCCAGGTGGATTAGACAGATTGTAGTCCAAGCCTATGCCTTGAAGGGGCAGGTGCCCCCCTTTCCAGTCACGGCCCACTCTACAAGAGCAATCGGAACGTCTTGGGCCTTCCGACACCAAGCGTCTGTCGCTCAGGTGTGTAAGGCGGCGACCTGGTCGTCTGTCCTATAAGTTTACCAAGTTCTACAAGGTAGACGTCGGTGCATCGGCCGATGCCTGTTTTGGCCGCAAAGTTTTGCAGGCGGCCGTGTAGTTTAGATTTTTTTTTTTTTTCCTGGTTTTTCGATAAAAACGCGGTACAGTTAAAGCACTGTTGCATTACGTCCGCACAAAGGTTGCGGTGTTGGGGATCCCTCCTGTTGAGAATGCCCGGTTATATGGCGGTGTGTTTTTCCGTACACTGCTGGTGTGTTTTTATTTTTATTTTTGTAGGTTTAGTTTCACTAGTTTCCACTTGCCATGGTGGATGAAGTTTTAATGCTGTTTTTTTTTTTACCACCCCTCGTTTGGCACTGCTTGGGGACGTCCCATTTAGTTACAGAGAGGAGCTGTGTCGGTTGGTGAATATAAGAGAAAATGGGATATTCACCGTAAAATCTTTTTCTCTGTAATTCACCGACCGACACAGCACCCACCCCTCCTTTTCTGTACGTTGTACTGCTTGTTGACGTACTGAGTTCTGCCTGGGAGCAGGGAGGGTTGTTAGCACAGGGCCCGCCGTCCAGGGCAGGACTAAAGTTCTGTGTATTGTGTTACAATTTTTGCCTAGTTCTCCTAATGGCATGCTAACAAACCCATTTAGTTACAGAGAGGAGCTGTGTCGGTCGGTGAAAAAATGTGTCAAAAATGTCCGATCTGTCCACCATAATGTCGCAGTCACAATAAAAATCGCTGATCGCCGCCATTACTAGTAAAAAAAAAAAAAAAGATTAATAATAACTTTTGCGCACACCAATCGCTTATTGCGATTTTTTTATTTTTTTATTTTTTGTTTTTTTTTTACCAAAAATATGTAGAAAAATACGTATCAGCCTAAACTGAGAGAAAAAATGTTTTTTTTTATATATATTTTTTGGGGGATATTTATAACAAAAAGTAAAACCTTTTTTTTTTTTTATTTTTTTTCTTCCAAAATTGTCGCTCTATTTTTGTTTATAGCGCAAAAAATAAAAACTGCAGGGGTGATCAAATACCACCAAAAGAAAGCTCTATTTGTGAGGAAAAAGGGATGTAAATTTTGTTTCGGAGCCACGTCGCACAGCCGTGCAATTGTCAGTTAAAGTGACACAGTGCCAAATCGCAAAACAAGTGGTCTGGTCTTAAGCCAGCAAAATGGTCCGGTCTGAAAGTGGTTAAGCACCGTAGTTTGTCGCCATTCGATGAATGTGCCTAATTTTATAGCATAAATAATACAATAGTGGTGAGGGGAAGCTGAGAGTGAAGCAAGGAGGGGAGGTGCGATGGGGGGGGGGGGGGGTGCAGCAGCGGCAGCCAGAGCAAGGGTGGGCACGTCCTGGCCCTCCTGAGGTCGGATCAGCAGGTGTATTCAAGCCGCCAGTCAGGAGCGTAAGAGGTTCCCTCTGCCTTGCGCCATAAGAACCAAGTCCTCCTCCACTTTACGAAGCCAGTCTGCCACTGTCGGTGGGCACCGCTGCTTCCAGCGAGTTGGAATACACGATTTAGCCACGTTTAAAAGATGTCGAGTCAACAATTTTTTTTGTATCTTTTCATCGGTATTGTCGATAAATGAAGGAGGAAAAAGGCCACTTCATCAGGGATCTTATAATCTGTGAACAACTGCGTGATACGTCGAACCTCCCTCCAGAAATTTAACAGGTCAGGACCAAAAGATGCGTAACATCGAACCTTCCCCGTCCCAGCAGCGCCAACAGCGGTCTGAAGTGTTGGGAAAACATTTATGTAATCTGGAGGGTGTGAGGTACCAGCGGGACATAATTTTGTAGTTGTTTTCCTGCGTCTTAGTGCAAATGGAAGATTTAACCGTGCAATCAGCAATTTTTTGTTGTTGCGATTCCGAAAATATGCAGTTAAGTTCCCTTTCCTCTAGATAGGGCAGTATAGGTCGTGTGGAGGGTGTGTTAAGTAGGGCGTACATCTTGGAAAGGGATTTTGTGACTGTACCAGTATCTGAGCAGAGGTCTTCAAAGGGCAACAGTTGTCTGTCGAAGTTACAGGGATTTGGCAATGAGTGCAGGAAGTGGTGTAATTGTGCCGAAACTCACCGGCGGGGGCCGTCCATTCTATTTTTGAGGGCCATCGCCCATTTCATACAAACTTGGCGGCATGGTTGCAACCCGATCTCCTCAGGGTGTCAAACCCTGTGGGGGGGGACGCCGGGTGCAAAGTCAGGGTGTCCTAAGATTGGGTAGAGAGGGCAGTCGTCGGAGGTGAGGGAGAATTGTACAGACGCCCGTCTACTCTGGTGTATGGTGGCCCCTAATAGGGAGTGTGTTTTCAGGTCTTTGGGAAGAGAGTCATAGCACCACAGCGCCCCTTTCAGTGCAACAACCGCTTGGGCTTGTTCCACCTGCACCCATAGCTTCGACACTGTGTTGTGCCTCCAGTCTAAGATGCGGCCCAGATGGACGGCCAAGTAGTACTTTCTGACGTCTGGCAGCACCAAACCTCCTTGTTGCTTTGGTAGTGAGATGAGAGTTCTTTTTATACGCAGTGTTTTATTGGCCCAGACAAATCGAGTTAACAAAGCGTGTACTTGTTTAAAAAAGGAGGGTGGGATGTGAATGGGAAGAGCCTGGAGCAGGTATAGGAATTTAGGCAGTACGCACATTTTGAGGAGGTTACACCATCTTTCCAAGAGGGTCTGGACCCTAATCAGGATGGGTGGGAAGTTCAGCTCAAAGGTGTGTTTAATGTCTGTAGGGATCTGGGTACCGAGGTATGAAAGCGTTACACTCGTCCATTTAAAGTGAAAGCACGGTTGCAGGGACTGCACGACCTGAGTGGTCATGGCCAGCCCCATGGCCGTTGATTTGGAAAAATTATCTTCAGATTTGATAATGCGCCGTACGTATCAAATTCTTTAAGGAGGTTTGGCAGAGATATCTGTGGGTTAGAGTAAATAGTAGGTCATCCGCATATGCTGCGATCTTAGTCAATGTCGCCTACTGTGAGTCCCGAATGTCTGGGCTCTGTCCAATTTTGCACAGGAAAGGTTCTAGGGAGAGTGCAAAGAGGAGGGGTGACGGGGCACCCCTGTCTGGTGCCATTAAAACTGGGGAAGGGAGACGAGAGGAGTCCGTTCGCTTTAACTTGCGCTGTAGGATTAGAGTATAGTTTACCTTTCCAACCCAGCAGCTTATCTCCCAGGCCAATGTGTCGGAGGACCGTAAACATAAAGTTCCAGTTCACTCTATCAAACGCTTTTTCAGCGTCGGTGCTCAGGAATACACACGGAGTATTCCTAGAGTTGGCTATATGGAGTAAATTAAGAACTTTAATTGAGTTGTCTCGGGCTTCCCTGTTGGGGATAAAGCCCACCTGGTCAAGCTGTATCAAAGATGGAAGGTGTTGCACAAGTCGGGATGCTAATATTTTGGAGAACAATTTAAGGTCAACGTTAAGCAAAGATATGGGTCTATAGCTCCCACATATCATGGGGTCCTTGCCTTCTTTAGGGATTAGGGAAACGTGGGCCTTCAACATCTCTCTAGGGATGGAAGCTTTGTTGCTGACCGCATTAAAGAAGGTCAGCATACGGGGGCCTATAATATGGAGGAAGGTTTTATAGTATTGGATGGTGAAACCATCCGGGCCTGGGGCTTTGCCCGGTTTCATGGACTTAATGGCAGCCTGAAGTTCCTCTGTGGTAATAGGCGACTCTAATTCGGCTTTTATTTCTGCGGGGAGCGAGGGCATCTGAGAAGATCCCACATATTCGTCCATAACTGCCTGGGGTGGCGAAGCAGTGGGTAAATTGTACAGCTTAGCATAGAAATCCCTAAACACATCTGAGATATGTTCTGATAGTGACCCCCTGGCCGTCCGCTCCTGTAATATGGGGGATGTATGATGCCTGTTTTTGTTCCCTTACAGTCCCGGCTAGAACCTTCCCGCATTTATCTCCTGATTCATATGTGGTCTGTCGTCATCTCTGTATAGCTGCCTTAGCTCTATAGTGCAGTAGGTGTGATTATTTGTCTTCGTACCAGACCTAATTCAGTCTCGAGCACTTGTGAGTGAGCATGTTTATGGTGGCATCTAGAAAGGATAGGGCAGACAGAAGTTTGGCTAGCTGTTCCAAGCGCTCCCTCTTCACCTGAGCCCCATGGCTGATAAGCAGCCCTCCGATCACTGCCTTGTGGGCTTCCCACAAGGAACCAGGATCACAATCCGGGGTGTAATTTTCCTGGAAGTAAGGAGGTAAAGCCTTTGTCACTTCCGCTAGGATTTCTGGGGTTTGGAGGAGGCTCTCGTTCAAGTGCCAGAACTTCTAGCGGGACGCGGATCGCTCAGTGCGTATTCGAGAGTGACAGGAGCGTGATCTGACCACGTGATATTCCCTATGGAGGCGCCCAATACTGAATGGAGTTGACTATTTGGTATCAGGAAGTAGTCTATTCTGGAGTAAAGTTTGTGGGTATGCGAGTAAAAAGTGTAATCATGTTCTCCCGAGTGCATTAGACGCCATACATCAATTAGTTGCGCTTTGTGGAGGGAGTTGGCTAGGCTTTTTCCATGCGATGGGGGAAGTGAAGCGCGCCTGAGGATGTGTCCAAAGATAGGATTAGGTGGACATTAAAATCACCCCCTAAGATCAGTTGGCCAGACGTGAATGTGGCTAGTTTGTCTAGTACTCGCTCAATAAAATAGCACTGACGATCGTTTGGGGCATAAACTGAGGCAAGTGTGATAGGTGTCTTGCCCACCGTTCCCTTTAGGAACATGTAGCGGCCTTCCGGGTCTCCCATTACTGCCTGGCACTGCCAATGGATACTCCCTTGGTCTTGGCCTCTGGATTGGTGGAGTGGTAAACCAAAGGGTAGAACCTATTTTTAAGGAGAGGGTATTTGTTGTGTTTGAAATGAGTTTCCTGAATAAAGGCAACATCAATGCGAGCTTTTCTGAGATCATTTAACAGCATTCGCTGTTTTTCAGGCGTGTTTAGGCCTTTGGCATTAAGAGTCAAAATTTTTAGAGTCCATTGCTCTGGCTGCAGGAGGTGTAGGAAGGGAAGAAGTGTGGGGATGGGAAGTGAGGGGGAGAGGGGAGTGGAGGTGGGGAAAGCAGGAGGGAGGGGTGGGAAAGATGAAATTAAGGTGTAGTCTACCTGAGGGTAGAGTAACGTGTCCCATTACTTAGTGAGGTGGGAATTTACGTGTAGGTCACAACTATGGGACCTATTTACTAAGGTATCAAGTGTATAAAACACAAAACCTCCGAAAACCTGGAGGGTTGTGCAGGCCTAGGTGAGGGGGTTCGGACTAAGACTGACCAAGAAAGGGAGTCCCAGCCAACCCATCCACCCGACCACGTGTCTAGAATGTTAGACGCGCTGCCTAATACTTTCAATAGGCTGTGTCAATCATGCATAATATAGCAGCAACATATGTAATAAACAGATTTAAGCTAAAGAAGTAACCACGTAAAACTGTAGCACATTCTCAGTCTGAATCTTAACCGTGGCGGAGGCCACAAAGAGAAAAACAATCCCCCCCGCCCTCCCGAACCAGCCAAGTCTATTTCATGCTTGCTCTCTGGTTGCTCCATGTGAAGTCACCAATTGGAGGGAAGGGTATGGGTATCACCATGCACGTTGCTCCTCCGCAGAACCAGGTGGGAAGCACATATGTACCCCCCCAAAAGTTCAGAGGTCACCCGCTAAGGGGCCCCACACCCCTCGTATCGTATGTAGTGTCATGAGCAGGGGTGCTCTCCCTTCCGAGGACGCACATTACATTCCCAAAAAACCCCCCCAGTCTTGAGTATTGCCGGTGAGAGCACAGGGGCGTCCACTACACCACCACCGCTAGACAGAGGGCGCCTCCAAGGCCAAGATAGTCAGTAGTGCCCGCCACAGCCCAGCACACTCCGGTGGGGGGCTGATATTTCTCCGGGAGCACTAACCTTGCACACAGCAGCCCATTATATCCAACAGACAGGCATCTCATGGGAGGAGATGAGCAGGTATTCGGAGTGACGCCTGATCGGGTAGTATAGGTGTGGAGTGAATGTCCCCCAACCCCCATGGCACCCAGCAGGGAGAGCCCCCCCAACCCCACCAGTAACTCGCCACCACCTGGCTGCGGCGGGCGGAGATAGTTGTTGACCTCTGCATCGCCGTGTGGAAGCAGCTCCAAGCGGCACGTCCACCATCCCTGGTAGCGCCAGTCCAGCGGCTGACCTGATTAAACATCTGATGGGTGGGGTTCTACTTTAACCGGCCCCCTGCCAGAGAGGAGTGCGGGTATCGGTAAGCTCCCCTCCGCAAACCACATCACGGGGCACTGGAGCACCGGGGGTCAGCGGCACTTGTGCGGCCGGAGCGATTTAAGTCCAAGCGTGGCAAAGGAAGGCTTGGCTGGTCGTTAAGTGGGGGTGTTCATGTCTGGTGTAAGTCTAAGCCTCGCGACCCCCCCCCCCCCCGGCAAGTCCTTATCGAGAGCGTCTACTGCTCCGCGGTTGTCTGGGGGGCAGGCTCCCACTCGATGCCGTGGCGGACCTGTGAATTCGGCAGTGTTATTGGCGCTGTGCCCAGAAAGGTGAAGAGGGCCGGCGGAGACTCCGGGGAGCGTTGGTCCTTTTTGAAAGTGACAGGGGAAGCCCCCATCGGTATGTGACATTGTCTCCTTGCTACATCCAGGAGAGGTTTCAGGAACGCACGTCTCTGCAGGGTAGCCCTCAAGATGTCCGGGAAAATGGTAAGTGGAGCTCCATCTAACTCCAGATCTGGCACGTCCCAGGCCTTACGAGCTATGATGTCTTTATGAGCGTAGTGGTGGAGACAGCAGACGACATCTCGCTGGAAGTAAAGTAAGTGTCCTTATTTTAAAAGTCAGCAGCTGCAGTATTTGTAGCTGCTGACTTTGAAAAAAAACAAAAAAAGCGGAACTCTGTTTAAAAGCATAATGGGGTAGTATGCATCGCATACTACTAGTCCATTATATGACACTTGCCTGCAAACAAAGATCGTGCTGTCCCCTGTGCAGGCCGCGTCCATCTTTGCCCCTCTTCCTTCCGATGACGACATCAGCGCACTACAAGTGAAATATCGCCTAAACGGCGCATGTTTACGAGATCTTTCCACTACCTAATAGGTAAGCCTTATTCTAGGCTTACCTATAGATAAAAGAAAGACAGAAGGGTTTACAGCCACTTTAACCACTTGCTTACAGGGCACTTAAACCCCCCTCCTATCCAGACCAATTTTCAGCTTTCAGTGCTGATGCAATTTGCATGGCAATTGCGCGGTCATACAACACTGTACCCAAATAAAATTTTTATAATTTTTTTTCCCCCAAAATAGCTTTCTTTTGGTGGTATTTGATCACCAGGGCGTTTTTACATAAAAAAAAAAACCCAAAAAAAACCAGTTTCTAAAAAAAAAAAAAAAAATTTTTTTATTTTGTTATAAAATTTTAACCACTTTCAGACCGGACCATTCAGACCGGACCGGCACTTTATGCGATTCGGCACTGCGTAGCTTTAACTGAAAAATTGTGCAATCGTGCAACGTTGCTCCCAAACAAAATTGCCGTCCTTTTTTCCCCACAAATAGAGCTTTCTTTTGGTGGTATTTGATCACCCCTGAAAAAAACGCATTCTTTTTTACTTTTTGCTATAATAAATATCCCCCAAAAATATATAAAAAAAAAAAAACTAATTTATTTTTTTTTCCTCAGTTTAGGCCGATACGTATTCTACATATTTTTGGTTAAAAAAAAATCGCTATAAGTGATTGGTTTACACAAAATTTATAGCGTTTACAAACTAGGGGATAGTTTTATGGCATTTTTATTAATAATTTTATTTATTTTACTAGTAATGGCTGCGATTTTTTATTTTTTTTTTTTTTTTTTTTTTTTGTGTGACTGCAACATTATGGCGGACACGTTAGACATTTTTGACACATTTTTGGGACCATTGTCATTTATACAGCAATCAGTGCTATACAAATGCACTGATTCCTGTGTAAATGACACTGGCAGTGAATGGGGTTAACCTGGGGGTGGCAGTGTAGGGGTTAAGTGTGTCCTAGGGGCGTGTTACTAACTGGGGGGGGGGGGGGGCTGGGCTGTGTGCTAGTGAACACTGATCTCTGCTCCAATCACAGGTAGCAGAGATCAGTGTCCCTTGTTGCTAGGCAGAACGGGGAGATGCTGTTTACACTGGCATCTCCCCGCTCAGCCCCCCCGTGAGACGGTTGCCCGGTATCCCCATGGCGATCGAGTCCGTGGGACCTGCTTCCGGACTCACGGGGGTTCCGACCGGCACACACATGCACCGCCGGCGGCGCGCATGCGATGGCAGGGTGGCAATTTCAACTGGACGTACCTGTACGCCAGTTTGCCTGCCCGTGCCATTCTGCTGACGTATATCGTCGTGCGCCAGTCGGGAACTGGTTAAAACGGGTAATTTTTTCCGTCATTGATCTACGCTGATTGGGTGGCAGTGATGGGCACTGATCGGTTACACTGATGGGCACCACTTGTGGGCATGATAGGTGGCACTTGTGGGCATGATAGGTGGCACTTGTGGGCATTGATAGGTGGCACTTCTTGTGGGCATTGATAGGTGGCATAAATGAGGCTTAATTGCCTCTTCCTTTTCGGGACCGATGTCCCTTTTAAGATGAGCCGGTGATCGGCTTTTTTTTTTTTTTTTTTTTTTTCTCCGCTGTCACCGATCACCGAGCTTTTCTTTTGATCATTGGCTGAGAGCTGATCACATGGTAAGGGACTGGAACCGCACCCCTTACTTGGATCGGTGATCCACTGAGTCTCAGTGACATCACGCTCCGTACGCACAGGGAGCGTGCACAGGGGAGGCTGTCATATGACGGCCTCCCGGGAATTCAGATCCACGCCGTGGCCATCATTCGGCCAAAGCGCAGATGTCAAGTGGTTAACCACTTGCCGACCAGCGCACGCCGATGTACGTCGGCAGAATGGCACAGGCAGGCAAATGGGCGTACCTGTACGTCCCTTTAAATTTGCCGCCCTGCCATCGGGAGCGCGCCGCACTGATCGGGACCCCCGTGAGTCCGGTCGTGGAACCCGCAGACTCGATCGCCGCAGGCATACCCGCAATCGTCTCACGGAGCGGGCGAATGAAGAAATGCCGTTGTAAACAGCATTTCTCCATTCTGCCTAGCAACTAGTGACGCTGATCTCTGCTCCATGTGATTGGAGCAGAGATCAGTGTTCACTAAATGAAAGCCCAACCCCCCCCCCACAGTAACACACCCCTAGGAACACTTAACCCCTACACTGCCACCCACTGGTTAACCCTTTCACTGCCAGTGTCATTTACACAGGAATCACTGCATTTATATAGCGGTGATTACTGTATAAATGACAATGGTCCCAAAAATTTGTCAAAAATGTCCGATGTGTCCGCCACAATGTCGCAGTCACAATAAAAATCGCTGATCGCCGCCATTACTAGTAAAAAAAAAGAATAAAAAATTATTAATAAAAATGCCATAAAACTATCCCTATTTTGTAAACGCTATAACTTTTGCACAAAGCAATCAATCGCTTATTGCGATTTATTTTTTTTTTATTTTTTTTACCAAAAATATGTAGAAGAATACGTATCGGCCTAAACTGAGGGAATTTTTTTATATATATTTTTGGAGGATATTTATTATAACAAAAAGTAAAAAATAATGCGTTTTTTTTTTTTCAAAATTGTCGCTCTATTTTTGTTTATAGCGCAAAAAATAAAAACCGCAGAGCTGATCAAATACCACCAAAAGAAAGCTCTATTTGTGGGAAAAAAAGGACGTCAATTTTGTTTGGGAGCCACGTCGTACGACCGTGCAATTGTCAGTTAAAGCGACGCAGTGCCGAATCGCAAAAAGTGGTCTGGTCTTTGACCAGCAAAATGGTCCGGTCTGTAAGGGGTTAATTGACATTGCTGTAGTGTTAGCAGTTTGGAATAAGTTGATATAAAGTGCAGAAGTTCTCTTACACGTTCATAATATGAATATGACAGAATTGGTTGATTGTCACAAATGTGATCTGCTTTGATTCTTCAGGTTCCTTGGCTGGTCTGATTGACATTTCCTCGCACTGGATGACGGACCTGAAGGAGGGCATTTGTATGGATGGCTTTTGGTTTAACCACGAGCAGTGCTGCTGGAAATCTGTGAATGTGGAATTCGCAGACAGGAATAACTGTCCGGAATGGAGAAGTTGGTCCGAGTTAATCCTCGGAGGGTCAGAGGTGAGAGCTTAGAAAGGATCTTTGAATTGTATCCTGGATGCTGGGCATTGGCACGTACCTGTGTTGTACTGAGAGGGCCATTTACCACAGCTGCCTTATTCAAAAGGTTCTAAAATTTAAAGGGGAAGGACTTTTGGCTGTACGTCTCCTATGGATCACAGAAGTGCAGTTCATTCTGCATGCCTGTGACCCATTTTCAGCAGACAGTGGCTGAAGCCCACTGTCGGGTGACGTCGCAGAGCCAGTCTAAGGCTCGGGCAAAGATTGTGACTATAAAGTCGAGATCTGCCCACATGCCTGAACTGGCACCCGGTTCGGCCTCTCTGCAAGCTCCTAAGAGCCTGAGCCAGCTGCTCCCGTCCCCTCCACAGCCCAGCGCTCCAGTGAGTGAGTGAGGGGGGGGGGGGGCAGAGCAGAGAGTCAGCAGCTCTCTGCTCCATGGAGCTCTGGGAACCAAGCCAAAGGCGGTGTTTGATCGCTCGGTTCTCGGCCTTAGAGGGGTGTCGGGGGACAGATGATGCAGCATCCACCTAAGTTTGATTCTTGAAAAAAGCTAAATCCCATACTTCTCTTTTATTAAAATCTGGGCATTAAAAGAGAAGCATGGTCAAAGCTTGTTTGCAGATACTTCTCATTTGGGTCACAGAAGTGCACCTATTTGTGTACTTCCATCACAGAGCAGCTCCAGGTGCTGGAAGCATCCCGGCCATATTGTCAGGATCCACACACTTGCCTGATTGACAGCTGGCTCGGCTCTCAGTGCTCGGCAGAGACAAAGCCAGCTGCACCAGCTCCCTCTCCAGCCTGGCACTCCAGTAAACACTAGAGGGGCAGAGCAGAGGGCAATGATTGACAGTCGCTGCTGTCCACTTCAAGCTGACCTAGAACTGATCAATCGGGGGTCATGTGATCACTCAGTTCTTGGGCTTAGAGCTGATGGAGACAGCTGCAGGTAACACTTGACATCGTTCACACTCCTGCTTTGTAGTGGCGTGTGATCAAAATAAGAAAATTTAATTGGCTAGTCTTTGCATGGGACTGCTCTAGGCATAGCTGCCCAGTATAGCCCAACACTACTGAGGGCAGAGGCTTACGTTTTCCTGTCTCCAGGACAGGAAGTGGAAAAAACAATTTTCCACAACACATTGCGCACAGTTGCGGCACTTCCCCATTACCTTGAATGAGCCAAGTCCGGTGGTGGTAGCGCCCACTGAATGTGATAGGGAGGATGATCTTTGCTGCGGGCATGAAGCAAAGCATTGCGTCTGTGGCATTTAAATGCCCCCATCCGCTGCCTTTGCAGCTTACGTTGGGGTGGTTTTACCTCATAATGTGGGGCCGTATGGGCCAATATCTGGCAAATCGGTCAACGCATATAGAGACTTATACCATCATAAAAATAAAAAATAAATAAAGATCAAAATCTGTATTTAACCCTTTAGGATATAAAGAGTCTAAGCGATTTATCCAGTAAACTTCTCTTTTGTTTCTCAATTCCAATTCTCTATTCCCCCCACGTCTATTAGTTGGAATACCATCGATTTACCATATATCTCAATTGAGAAACCGAATGGTTCATTTCTAAAAAAATGTCTAGAGAGGTAATTTCATATTTATGTCTAACTATTCTGTCTTTGACTTTTTGTGTAGTTTCACCTACGTAGATCAAACCACACAGACATTTGATGATGTATATGACATATGTAGATTGACATGTGAAATTATCTTTTATAGGGATATTGTAATCTTGAGTCGGATGATTAAAGGACTTCCCCTTAATCATGCTAGAACATTGAATGTATGACAAGCAAGGAAATTAACCATAATTAGGAGGTCCCAAAAAAGTAACCCGTGAAGTGGGTGCCCTATACTGGTCAGATCTTAACAATCAATTGTATATGGTCCTACCCTTACGGTACGAAGGTAAAGGGGAGAAATGAAACTCAGGGACAGAAGGATAATTTTTACTTTATATGGACCAGTGTTTTTTAATAATAGTAACTTTATTAGAGAAGGGATGAAACTGAGAGATGAAGGGGAGCCTAGGACAGGATTTTTTTTCTTTTTTTTGTTTCTAAATTAGTACGTTCAAAATGTACTGTATTACCAGGATAACCCCGCTGTCGTATTCTTGCCTCCATCTCACTCAGTCTGTCCTCCTTAAAGCTAGATTTATCAGTGATCCTAGCAACTCTTTTTAACTGATTTCTTGGAATGGATTTAAATATACCTGGAGGCTAACAATCCTCCTTTCCTGAACAGATAATAAAGTGTCCAGAAAAGGAACATTTTCATTTGCAACCGACATGTTAAATTTCAGACCAGGAACCAAACAGTTGAGATATTCATTGAATAACCATAGCGATTTACTGTCGCCCACCCATATGACAAAGGCGTCATCAATAAATCTAAAATATGCCAGACAATTATCTTCAAACAGTTTACAATGATAAACAAATGCATTTTCCAGCATATCCATAAATGCATTGGCATATATGGGGGGGGCGACATTAGAACCCATCCCTGTGCCTGTCAGTTATAAATGGTATGTATCCTTGAACAGAAAAAAATTCTCTTCCAATACAAGCCGCAATAGTTTTAAAATAAATTCTATTTGAGCAGAACTATAAAGGCCTGATTGTTTTAGAAGGCGTTTGCTTGCTTCAATTCCTAGCTCATGTGGAATAGCTTTATACAAATTGGCTACATCCCAGGTGACTAATACAGCCCCTGGGGGTATATTAACCACCTCAATACAGTGCACTTACACCCCCTTCCTGACCAGACCAATTTTCAGCTTTCAGCGCTCTCACAGTTTGACAATTACTCAGTCATGCAACACTGTACCCATATGAAACTTGCGTCCTATTTTCCACACAAATAGAGCTTTCTTTTAGTGGTATTTAATCACTAGTTGGTTTTTTATTTTTTGTGCTATAAATAAAATAAAACGTAAATTTTGTGAAAAAAATGCCTTTTTCTTTGTTTCTGTCATAAATTTTTGCTAATTAGTAATTTTTCTTCATACATTTTGGCCAAAATTTATACTGCTACATATCTTTGGTAAAAATAACCCACATTAGTATATACTATTTGGTCTTTGCGAAAGTTAGAGTCTACAAACTATGGTGCCAATCGCTGAAAATTTATCACATCTGATCAGGCCTTCAGTACATCAGGTATATCTCATTTATTGAGACACTAACAAGTCAGGAAAGTACAAATACCCCCCAAATTACCCCTTTTTACAAAGTAGACATTCCAAGGTATTAAGTAAGTAGCATGGTGAGTTTTTTTTAAGTCGCCATTTTTTCCCACAATTCTTTGCAAAATGAAGATTTTTTTTTTTTTTTTTTACAAAATTGTCATATTATCAGGTTATTTCTCATACACAGCATATGCATACAACAAATTACACCCCAAAATACATTCTGCTACTCTTCCCGAGTACGGCGATACCACATGTGTGAGACTTTTACACAGCCTGGCCACATACAGAGCACCAACATTGATGTAGTACCTTCAGACGTTCTACGAGCAAAAATGACGCATGTCATTTCTCAACCACCTATTACACTTTTGAAGGCCCTGGAGTACCAGGACAATGGAATTTCCCATAAAATTACCCCATTTTGGAAGGCAAACACCCCAACGTATAATCTGTGAGGCATAATGAGTCTTTTGAATGGTTAATTTTTTTTCCAGAAGTTTTTGGAATATGTGGAAAAAAATTTAAACGCTTTTTTTTATTTTTTATTTTTTTTTTTACACAAAATTGTCAATTTATAAGATATTTATAACACATAGTATGTACATAGCAAAATTACAACCCAAAACACATTCTGCTACTCCTCCCGAGTATGGCGATACCACATGTGTAGGACTTTTACACAGCCTGGCCACATAGAGAGGCCGAACATTGAAGTAGTACGTTCAGCCATTCTAGGAGCATAAATGACACCTCTCATTTCATTCCTACCTATCACACTTTTGAAGGTCCTGGACCACCAGGACAGTGAAATTACCCACAAAAAAAGCAAACACCCCAACGTATATTCTATGAGACGTGGGCTGAAAATAGGTACTCGGGTACTCTGATGGCCTGGTGACGGGTACTCTGATGGCCTGGTGACGGGTACTCTGATGGCCTGGTGACGGGTACTCTGATGGCCTGGTGACGGGTACTCGGGTACTCTGATGGCCTGGTGACGGGTACTCGGGTACTCTGATGGGCCTGGTGACGGGTACTCGGGTACTCTGATGGGCCTGGGACGGGTACTCGGGTACTCTGATGGGCCTGGGACGGGTACTCGGGTACTCTGATGGGCCTGGGACGGGTACTCGGGTACTCTGATGGGCCCGGGACAGGTACTATGAGGCATGGTGACAGGTCCTCTTTATTGGGGGGGGGGAGGAAGAATCAGTGTACTTGATGTGTACTGTAGGCGGTAACGAGATGTTACTGCAATCTCCTCGGTTACCGCGGTTTGTTTACATTTTTAGTGATCACGTGGGTAAAAAATAGCTGTTTACCAGCGTCGGTGACGAGCAGTGTTCCCGGGGAACACGCCGCCACCGACGTGCACGGCGCTCGTGCACATGCGCCGTGCACAGTCTGGGTGTGACCATCTGTGATCGGCCGTGACTTCATCACGGCCGATCACGTGGTAAACAGCCATAACCAATGGCTGTTCACCCCCTTCGGTGGCGAGCGGTGTCTCCGTGACACGCCGCCACCAAAGAAACAGGGATGCACGCGCACGATTGCGCGCATTCCCTGTTTAAACGGGAGGCCATTATATGACGGCCTCCCGCCACAATAGGTGTGCCGCCTGGCCGTCATTTGACTGCCGGCGGTCAGCAACCAGTTAAACTTCTCTACCTTTTCTAAAAAATCCATAGTATCACGAATATAGGAGCGGGTATTGGAGACCAGAGGAGATAAACACTTGTCTACATATTTAGCTAATGGTGTGGTAATAGAATTTATACTAGACGATGGGACGTCCAGGAGGATTTTTTAAATCTTTATGTATTTTAGGCAGTACATAAAATATGGGAGTCATAGGACATTCTGAAACAAGAAATGTCTGCGTATTATTATCTGATACCTGTCTGTACTGCATGTTTTAACTACCTTTTTATTTTATTGGAAACCTGTAAAGTTGGATTACTGTCCAATCGTCTAAGTTTTTTAACATCATTAATTTTTCTAAAAATCTCCCTTTCATACTGAGAAGTATCCATCACCACTATTGATCAGCCTTTGTCGGCCGGTTTTATTACAATCTCTTTCCTATTTGAAAGCATAGACAATGCATCAATCTCCTCTTGATTGAGATTGGATTGTATATGGTCTCTTAGTGTGATCATTCAAAAACAATTTGATATCAGACCCTACCCTATTGATGAACAGTTCTGCAGCCGCACATGAAGTAGGAGGTACAAATGTACTTTGATTTTTCAAACCTAAATTGGAAATAGAAATGGCTGAAGAACTGCTACTGTTTATCATAGGGCGAGACGAATAATAAGCTTTTAACTGTATATTCCTGTAAAATTGATAAAAGTCCTGTTTTAATTTAAATGAATCCATCCTTTCCTTAGGACAGAAATTCAGGCCCTTATTTAAGACCCGAGTTTCTGTAACATTTAAAGAAAAAGAGGAAATATTATGTACCGTATTTACATTCAAGTCCTCTGTCAGTTCCGGGTCCTGGTAGCAATTGATCTGGTATTCACAGAGCCTTCGGCGTTTCTTGCCTCCTCACCTCCTGCTTTTGACTTTGGGGGACCATGCTCCAAAAAAGTCCATCTCGGTGCACTTGTAGAAGATCCTGTAGAAGTAATGGAGGAATTGGATCTTGAAATCTGCACATGCTGTCTCATGGATCTAGATCTCATACGAAAACTATTTGGT
This sequence comes from Lithobates pipiens, assembly GCF_037356315.1. Lineage (NCBI taxonomy): Eukaryota > Metazoa > Chordata > Amphibia > Anura > Ranidae > Lithobates > Lithobates pipiens. The sequence continues at coordinate 704,759 of NW_027507882.1, forward strand.
TCAGTCCAATTATAGACACGGTTATTCATTTATAGTTCTCATGATCTCAATCCATCTTTGTACGTTTTCTAATCTCAATAGATTTTCTATGTGCATTAAATTTGTCCTCCATATCCTTTTTTATCTTGGCAAAATCCTGCTGTCCCAGAGATTCAGATAATTGTTTCTCCAAATTTGTAATCTCTTTTGAAATAACACGTTCCTGTTGAAGGAATTCCACTGTTAAGGTAATGAGGTCAAATGAGCATTTGTTAATGATTTGCGTGAATCGTTTTTTTATATTCCTCATTTTGTGCAAAGAGGGTAGGAACAATACGCACTCTAAGACCCCGTGGAATCAATTGGGCTCGATGGTATTCAGCCAGTGTTACCTCATGCAGTTCCATAGAAATAGACTTTTGTAGTGTTTTCTCCAATTTCTTAGACAATTGTATAGATGAACTCTCAACGAGAAAATCTCGAGATACTGTAGTGCCCATGTAAATGCGGGCTGCATCTTCATCCGTATAGGAATAGGATCCTCCCGTTGCCATTATTCCTTGAGGTTCCAGCAAAATTAGACCGGTGCTTCTCACATGGGAATATATAGAAAAAAGTAGTAGGTGAGATACACACACGGTCAGTGAAACAGGTGTGCCAGCAATCGAGTCTGTCCCAAAGACTCAATATAAAAAAGCAGAAGAGGGATTGCTGCACAAACAAAAGTAAATTTATTGATAAAATTTACATCACATCAGGTATAATTCAGGTGATGTTTCGGGCTAAGCATGATATCGCCCTTCCTCATGACCACATACCTGCAATAAAAATTGTAACCAACTTCACATATAAAGGCTTATAGCTCACATATGTGAAGTTGGTTACAATTTTTATTGCAAGTATGTGGTCATGAGGAAGGACGAAATCATGCTTAGCCCGAAACGTCACATGAATTATACCTGATGTGATGTAAACTTATTTTTGTTTGTGCAGCAATCCCTCTTCTGCTTTTTTATATTGAGTCTTTGGGACAGACTCGATTGCTGGCACAGGGTTATAACCTGTCAGATATACATATGTGTACAGAAGAATGTAAAAAAAGTGTGTATGTGTATGTATATGTGTGTGTGTGTATGTGTGTGTGTGTGTGTGTGTATATATATATATATATATATATATATATATATATATATATATATATTTTTTTTTACATTCTTCTGTAAATTGATGATGACTGGCCTCCTTTTATTACTTTGTCATCTAATAATCTTATTTTGTTTGTTTTGCAGGGGGCGTTCCCGTACATCTTGAATTATATAATGTACATCCTCTGGGCTCTCCTCTTCGCCCTTCTTGCTGTCTTGTTAGTTCGCAACTTTGCACCATATGCCTGCGGTTCCGGTATCCCTGAGGTAGGTCAGACTCTGAAGCTCCACTGTTGTTCTTGGGTGAATCCCCCCCCCCCCTCTAGTTGGATTCCTAAGTGCCGGTTCACACAGGGGCAACCTGTCAGCCTGACAAGTCGCGCTCCATGCAGTACTATGGAACCATTCTAATAGGAATGACTAAAGTTGCTCTGACTTAGAAAAAGGTTCCTGTAGTACTTTGGGGCAACTTCGGAGCGGCTTGCATTGACGTCTATATAGAAGTCATTTTGCAAGCCATGCTGAAGACATGCTGTACGGTTCGGCTTCAAAGTCAGACGACTTTGAATCTGCCGCTGTGTGAATCGGCACTCAGTGTAAAATAGGAATTGGTCACTCATTTGCCATCTTGAAGTTTTTTTATTTTAAATTTTAATTTTAAATAATTTTTATTGACAAGATGCAACAAAAAAAAAAATATGTTGATACAATAACCAGTATGCTCAACATGAGCATGAAGAATACACAATTGCATATTAATGGTCAGTTACATGTACAAACTTCAACTGCCCAGTCTCGACATATAGAGGTAACATCTAAACACCCAGTAACTATGTAAGGGAAGGTTGGGTACAAAGCAATTCTTTACAGAGTACAGAAGTAAAATCACATCCTAACTTATAGATTGACCATAGATTATGAACCCCCTCAGATAGCTGTAGTAGTAAGAGTGGATGATCACAAAGGTTCCCATATCCTATTGTATTTGTTAGGGCAGCTTCTATGCTCAAAGATCATGGGGGTATCTGGTTCACTATCTGAATCCACTGTTGGGTAGATGGAGGAGCAGATTGATTCCGTTTAAGCGCTATGGCCTTACAGGCCAAAAAAAGTGTTTCCTTTAACCGACAGCAGTACAACGATCTATATGTCGGCAGGGAGGGCAAAAGGGCGTATGATACATCGCCTTTAAGAAGCGGCATTGTTGGCGAATGCCCCCACCGCAAGCTTCGTGACCACGGGTCCGGCGGACTCTGTCCGCCGGGTGCCGGCAATTGTGGGGTGGGAGAATGGGGAGATGCCTCTGTGAACAAGGCATTTTCCCCGTTCTGCCTAGTGACATGACAGAGATCTACTGCTCCCAGTCATCGGGGGCAGTGATCACTGTCATGTGAGTAGTAGCCCACCCCTCCACAGTTAGAATCACCCTCTAGGGCACACTTAACCCCTTGATCGCCCCCCCCTAGTGTTTAACCCCCTCATTGCCTGTGTCATTTACACAGTAATCAGTGCATTTTTATAGCACTGATCGATGTTTAACCACTTGCCGACTGCCGCACGACGATGTACGTCGACAGATTGGCACGGGCAGGCATAAGGGCTTACATGTACGTCCTTGCCTGCCCGCGGGTCGGGGGCCCGATCGGGCCCCCGCCCGGTGCCTGCGGCGGTCGGTATTCGTTCGGGAGCGATCCCGGACGAGGGGACGGCCATTCATTCATGGCCACCCCCTCGCGATCGCTCCCGACGAATGAAAATGTCCCGTGACATCACTTCCTCTCCTGTAATGTAAACACAGGAGAGGAAGTGATGTATTCTCTCCTCCGTGTCGGTATTTTTCGTTCCGGCACCGAGGAGAGAGCATCGGTGAGTTGCACAAGCACTACACTACACAGTAGAACATGCCAGGCTCACTCACACCCCCCGATCACCCCCCAATTACCCCTGCCCCCCCAGTCACAGTGACACCAATTGCTTTTTTTTTATTTATTTTTTATTTTTTGCATTGGTGTCATTTGTGACTGTAATAACTGTTAGGGCAGTTAGGGTTAGCCCCCTTTAGTTCTAAGGTACCCCCCTAACCCCCCCCAATAAAGGTTTAACCCGTGATCACCCCCCGTCGCCAGTGTCACTAAGGCTGGGTTCACATTGCAGCGGTTTATGAGAACGGATGTGATTCGCACCGCACTGCAGTGCAAATCACATCCGATCTCTGTGCGATTCGAGTTCAGCCATACAGATAGTATGGCTGAATTTGTGTCGCACCCGCCGCAAACTCGCACGGGACCCTTTTTTTGGTCCGCAGCAGAATCGGATCGCATGGGTGTTCACACCATGCGATCCGAGTTTGCAGATCGCACTGCGATATGCGAACTGATCTGGGGGTGTCATTAACATTTCACTGACACTCCCAGCAGTTCGCATAGGGCAGTGTGAACTGCCGCCGGGAGGCATGTGATGCGGGAACCCGCCGCGCATTCGTGGCGTTCCCACATCGCTCCAGTGTGAACCCAGCCTAATAAGCGATCGTTTTTCTGATCACTGTATTAGTGTCACAGGTGACGCTAGTTAGGCAGGTAGGTATTTAGGTTCGCCGCAGCTTTTTATAGCGCCAGGGACCCCATATACTACCGCATAAAGCCCCCTGATTGCCCCCTAGTTAACCCTTTCACCAGTGATCACCATATAACTGTTACAGGTGACGCTGGTTGGTTAGTTATTTTTTTTTATAGTTTCAGGGCACCCGCCATTTATTACCTAGTCTCACTAGTGTACTCCTAAATTTAGGGGTGTCTACTTTCCAAAATGGGGTCATTTGGGGGGGGTTTGTGCCATCTTGGCATTTTATGGCCTTCAAAACTGTAACGCCCTTAGAAAGCCTGAAGGCGGTGCTTGGTTTTCGGGGCCCCGTACGCGGCTAGGCTCCCAAAAAGTCCCACATATGTGGTATCCCCGTACTCAGGAGAAGCAGCAGAATTTATTTTGGGGTGTCATTTCACATATGCCCATGGCATGCGTGAGCAATATATCATTTAGTGACAACTTTGTGAAAAAAAAAAAAAAAGTTTGTAATTTTCCCGCAACTTGTGGCAAAATATAAAATATTCCATGGACTCAACATGCCTCTCAGCAAATAGCTTGGGGTGTCTACTTTCTAAAATGGGGTCATTTGTGGGGGTTTTGTGCCATCTTGGCATTTTATGGCCTTCAAAACTGTAATAGGTAGTGAGGAGTGAATTTATTTTTTATATATATATATATTTTTTTGGGGGGATATTTATTATAACAAAAAGTACAAAATAATGCATTTTTCTCAAAATTGTCGCTCTATTTTTGTTTATAGCGCAAAAAATAAAAACCGCAGGGATGATCAAATGCCACCAACGACCGCACAATTGTCAGTTAAAAGCGACGCAGTGCCGAATCGCAAAAAGTGGTCTGGTCTTAAGCCAGCAAAATGGTCTGGTCTGAAAGTGGATAATGTCGCAGTCCCAATAAAAAAAAAAAAATTGTAGATCGCTCCTATTACTAATAAAAAAATAATAATAATAATAATAAAAAATGGCATAAAACTATCCCCTATTTTGTAGACGCTATACATTTTGCGCAAACCAATGAATATACGCTTATTGCAATATATATTATTTATATATTGCATAATTTATTTTTATTTTTTACCAAAAATATGTAGAGGAATACATATCGGCCTAAATTGAGGAAAAAAATATTTTTTTTAATATATTTTTGGAGGATATATTTATTATAGCAAAAGGTAAAAAATATTGTTTTTCCCTAATCGTCTTTCAGGACAGCCACTATGAGAGGTAGTCTCCTCCTCTTCCTCTGGAAACACTGCACCAGCCCATAAATTCTTACTTCCCCTGCCGGACCTCAGTTATTAGTGTTTCCTCCCGCGGGGAGACACTGTGCAGGACCAGGCCGGTCAGTCAGGGAGGCTGTGGCCATTTTTTTTTGTCAAGAACCTGGTTGAAAGAAGCAGGGGCTTCGTAAGAAGAAAACTGGGTTCAAGCCATTCAAATTGACTTTCGGCTTACTTGCCTCACCAGGTATTGCCACTCCTTCCTAGTTGAGCGCGGCTTCAGGTCGTAGGGACTCCTATCTCGTCTACAGGGAAGCCGCTGGCAAGCCGTTCGGATTTCCCTATACAAGGGTACAGTCCGCCTTTTTTCTTTGAACCGAGCGGGCCGAACGACAGGCGGCGTATTATCCGACGGAAAGCGAAGGCTTGACCTCTAATACGATCGACTTCTGGTTCCGGGTCGTGGAGCTGATGGGAGGGCCGAGCTCAAGCTGGAGACGAGTCGGGAACGCACACAGGCAGCGTGAGACTCGGTAGTAAGCAGCCACCTGCAGTCATGTCGGAAGCTAATGCTCAACCAACAGACACTACCTCCAGTATTCCTAAGGTAAGATCACCCTGGGGAGGGGTACTCTATAGGATTCCCCCCCCCCCCCATGTATGGTTCCATCAATGTGGGGAGGCAGACCCTCTGGGTGGCCGGAGGGGAGGCTCAGATCCCTGCATTTAAAAAGGGAACTAGTGCACTTCCAGAGTTGTATCCTGAGCTTTGTAATTACTTTTTTTTTTCTTTTTTTTTTTTTTTCTTTCCGTTTTTTCCTTTTTTACTTATTTTTCAGAAAGCTAAGGAAAAAACTAAGTCCACACATAGCTCTAAAAAGAAGTGTGCCTCCTGTAGGGACATTTTAGGGGAATCTTGGGCAAAAGTGTTGTACAGAGACTGTATAGATTCCCTTGTTAAGGAAAGGGAATCTGAACAGGAGTCAGGACTAGCAGCTTCAGTCAAAGAGCTCTCGTCCACCTTCTCTTCTTTTAGATCCCTGTTTGAAAAGTTTCCGCTTCCCACGGGTCCAGCTCCCCAGGATACGACCCCACCTCTAGCACAGAGTTCTGCTCAGGTTCAACCTGCTACAACAAGGGGGACAGAGGTTGCAGGCCCTTCAGGGACAGGAAGGAGGACTTCCAGACAGTTCCTCTTCCGATTCCCAAGAGGGTTCAGAGGGGGAGGACCAGGATGGGGGGGGTCCAGGAAAGCCTCCAGATAAAAATTATCCCTTGATGAGGTAGAGGACCTCTTAAAAGCGAATTATACAACCCTCGGTATCCAGGCGGATAAGAAACCCCTAACCCTTTATGACTAAATGTACTCTGGTTTAGGGGAACCAAAGAGAAGGGTGTTTCCAGTGCACGAGGTACTGATGGAAACAGTTAAAAAGGAGTGGCAGGATCCTGAGAGAAAGCCCTTCTTTCCTAGATCCTTAAAAGAAGATCCCCATTTTCAGAGGACCCGGCATGCATTTGGAATAAAAATCCCAAATTAGATGCCGCCTTCTCCCAGGTCTCCAGACACACGGATCTGGCGTTTTGAAGACATGGGGCTTTGGCAGATGTCATGGACAAAGGGATTGACTCTCTGCTTAAATCAAAAGTGGAACTCGGCTATCGGCAATTTAAGCCTGAAATGGCAGTTACAGTTGTGGCTTGCAATTTAGAGCACTGGCTCTCACAGATCCAACAACATATTGAGACAGGCACAGATAAGGAAACCATTCTGTCGTCCTTTCCTACTATGCTGCGAGGTATCGCTTACATAGCAGATGCCTCTGCTGAGTCTGTCTGCATGTCGGGCAGAACGGCAGCTCTAGCCAATTCGGCCAGAAGGGCCCTCTGGCTAAAAACGTGGCCAGGGGATAGTGCCTCCAAGGTAAAACTGTGTGGGGATACCTTTGACGGGGGACCTCCTTTTTGGCCCAGGGCTAGAGACTGTTCTAGACCGTACAGCGGACTGGAAAAAATCCTTTCCTCTTAAGCGGAAAACCCCCGTAATAACAAAACCCCTAAACCAGAGGGAAAAAAGAGAACCCGGCCCCAAAAAGTCAGGGGCAGAGGAGGGGAGATTTTCCGCCCTCCTGACCAGCCCCGTAAAACCCAGTGACGTTACAGTGGGAGGAAGACTGGGGGGCCTTTCTCCCACAGTGGGAAGCAATATCCCCCAATCAATTTATTTTAGGGGTAATAAGAAGGGGGTACCTCTTGGAATTCTCAAGACCGCCCCCACAAAGATTCCTTGTCGCGCATCTACCCAGGTGCATGGCAAAGGCCGAGGCCTTGCTGGAAGCACTGAGAATAACGTCCTGATTCTCCAATTCCCTTCAGAGTGTCAAAAGCAGAAGAGGGAAGGGGATTTTATTCTCATGTCTTTATAGTAAAAAAACCTTCAGGAAAATTCAGATTAATTCTGAACTTAAAGCCCCTGAACAGGTCAGTGGCATACAAGATTACTCATGGAGTCAATCTTTTCCGTAAGGGCTCTTCTACCCCGCAACTGTTTCATGGTATCTCTGGACCTAAGGGACGCGTATTTACACATCCCTATAGCGGAGGCCTCGCAGAAGTTTCTACGCCTTGCCATAGATCTAGGGGGAGAAACAGTACACCTTCAGTTTCAGGCCCTGCCATTCGGGCTATCCTCTTCAAACCGCATTTTTACCAAGGTCCTGGCAGAAGCCATGGCCTTTCTTTGGCTCCAAGGGATATCTATAATAGCCTACCTGGACAACTTGCTCTTATTTGCAGCATCCCCAATACAGTTAGTCAAGGATCTCGACCTAACCAAAAGGGTCCTTACAGATCTGGGGTGGCTACTAAACTTGGAAAAGTCCAGCCTGATCCCCTCGCAACAGATCTCCTATCTAGGATTCCTGTTGGACTCAACACTGAGAGTTTTTCTGCTGAGAGAGAAGGTGCAAAAGCTGGACAGAGCTGTGGCCTTTCTTCAGAGCAACCAGCTGTTTTCCCATAAGGTTTCTGATGTCAGTATTGGGTCTCCTTACATCTACCCTCCCAGCAGTGCAGTGGGTGGGACTACATTTTCGTCCCCTACACACCTTCGTCCTAGGGGTGTGGGACCACAGTCAAGAGGCTCTAGACACCCTAGTACATGTTCCACACCAAGTAAAGAGATCCCTCTGGTGGTGGAGGAAAGTGATGAACCTGTCGCAAGGACGTCTGTGGCTCATCCCGGTTTCTCGGGTAGTTGCCACAGATGCAAGTGGCAGAGGTTGGGGGGCACATTTGGGTTTCCTTCTAGCCCAGGGCACTTGGGAAGACGACGAACTGTCTTGGTCGTCCAACTGGAAAGAACTAAGGGCAGTGGGACTAGCCCTCAGGTTTTTCAAAAAGGAGCACATTCAGGTGCGGTCGGACAACTTCTCCACAGTGGCCTACTTAAACAAGCATGGTGGCACGAGAAGCGGAGCCCTGTTGTCTTTAGCAACAGAGATCCTGAGCTGGGCCGAGACCTACAGCCTTTCACTCTCAGCAGTTTTCCTGAGAGGAGAGAAAAACGTGGTAGCAGACTTTCTCAGCCGAAAGAGGCTGAGGGAGGGCAACTGGGTTCTCAACCAGGAGATCTTCAATCTCATAATAAAGAGATGGGGACCTCCGGAGGTGGACCTTTTTCGCATCCAAAAGCAACGCAAAAACCCCCTGTTTTTTCTCCCTGAGAAGGGGAAAGGGAGCTTTAGGTGTGGGCGCTTTGAACCAGAATTGGCACTTCAGAATTTGCTATGCCTTCCCACCTCTGGCATTGTTGCCAGCAGTTCTGAGAAAGTTTCAAATGGAAAGCACATCTCTGATTCTGGTGGCACTGCATTGGCCCAAGAGAGCATGGTTCTCAATACTGAAACAGTTGGCTGTAGAACCTCCCCTATTCAATTATTACGTTTCAATAAATGGTGCGTAGAAAGCTCTTTACCAGTTCGGAGCTCCTCTGCAGTTTTTTTTTTTTTTTTTTTTTTAAATGTATATTTATTGAGAAAAAGGTTTTTGTACAACAGATGAATTTGTACATTCCGATACAAATAATCAAAATTGACAATGTAACAGCAACAAAGAAAACCGCCGCAGGCGGGATATAAAACGTTAACAGTTTAATACAGCATGTCAAAAGGTAAGGGGAAAAGGACACACCACGAATCTGCCAATAAGGATATGTAAATAGACCAAGAGATGTATTTGCGGGAGGGGTCGTGGAGTATGAATCCCAAGTTCAAACCTGAGAAAAACATTCCCGAGAGTAAAGAGCCATAAATTAAGGTTTCGTCTCCGGGTTAAACGTGGAATTGTCCCACCTGTCCCATATTTTAGAAAACTTAGGTAGAGAGTCTTGTACCAGCGCAGTCATACGTTCCATCCTGCGTATGTATGCAATTGCAGAAATGAGCTGCGGCTGGGACGGAGGGGAGGGGGACAACCAAAGAGCAGGGATCACTCTCTTGGCAGCTAGGAGAATATAGGCTGTCAGCTTCTTGGCGTGCTTAGATAACGCCGCGATAGGTAGGCCTAACAAGTAGTGTTTAGGGTCTAACGGGATATCTACCTCTAAAACAGATTGTAGTAGAGATTGGACCATAGACCAAAAAGGTATAATCAAAGGGCAGCTCCAGAAAATATGGTAATGGGTGCCCTCATCTCTTAGGCATCTCCAACACAGCTTAGATATGGAATGATCATATTTATGTAACATTTCAGGGGTCTTGTACCAAAACATTAGTATCTTATAGGCCGTCTCTCTCTGCTCCACACATCTGGAGACTTTAGAAGTAGAAGTCCAAATGTCCTGCCATTGAGAAATGGTTAAGGGGGACGGTAAAATTGTAGCCCATCTCCTCATGTAAAGATGTGTTTCCGTGGTGGGCGAGGTTGAATTGTGGAGGACACTATATATATATATATATATATATATATATATATATATATATATATATATATATATATATATATATATATATATATATATATATATATATATATATATATATATATATATATATTAGAGGATACAAGTCCTTTGTGGCATGGACCTTGGGAGCACAAAGTTTCAAAGGTGTTAGGGTTGGCCAAAGTCAGGTCAGGGGATCTGGAGTGGAAATAATGTTTAAATTGAATGTATGAAAAAAAGTCGATCTGGAATGTCATATTTATCCTGAAGCTCAGGAAAGGATAGGAGTTTGCGAGATACCGGATGCACCAGATGGCGAAGTTGGAAGATGCCAGACCTATACCAAGGAAACATCTTCTTCACCGAGAGGCTGTCAGGCATATCTGGATTAAAAATGACATTCAACAGGGGTGAGCATGGAGAAGAGAGAGAGAACCGTTTGTGACACTGTTTCCATATGGAGAGAGTAAAAAGCATCGGTCCAAGGCATATGCGCCTAAGCTGAGCCATAGAGGAGGTCAGATCAGACCACAGCATGGAGCAGGGATGGACAGGAGTGACCACACTCATTTCTAGCTCTGACCATCTACTGGTAGCAAAATACGACGACCAGGAGACAGCCGCCAGAAGGTGTGCTGCATAGTAGTACTTCACTATATCGGGGGCTCCCAGTCCTCCGTGAGACCATGGAGCAAAAACCACTGTTTGGGCTATCTTATGCAACTTATTCCCCCATATAAATTTAGCAAAGGCTCGCTGAATATTCCTAAGCTGAGGCATAGAGATAGCAACTGGTAATGTTTCAAAAAGATATAAAAACTTAGGGAGGATGGCCATTTTCAATACGTTAATCCTGCCCAGGAGAGATAGGGGACACGACGACCAACTTCTGAGCAGTCTGTGCGTTTCCGCTATTAAAGATATATAGTTAGCTTCATAGAGGGAGCTGTACTTGGCGGTCAGGTTAATGCCGAGGTATTTAAGGGAAACGGGGCACCAACGATAGGGGTATGTGGATTCCAAGGAAGCTCGAAGCGTGGGGGGAATATGAATAGGGAGCGCTTCGGTTTTAGTCGTATTAACCCTATAACCCGAGAGTCTACTGAATGAGTCTAAAAGAGTGTGAAGTTTGGGAAGGGAGGTTGGAGGTTTCGTCAGGGTGAGGAGTATGTCATCTGCAAAGAGAGACAGCTTGTATTCTTTCAGTCTGAGGGAAATTCCACATATGTCCGAATCCTCCCGTATAGCTGCGGCCAAGGGTTCTAAGCATAGTATAAACAACAAGGGGGATAGGGGGCATCCCTGTCTGGTACCATTACTATGTGTGAAGAGTGGGGATCTGTAAGATGCCAATTGGACTTGGGATGTGGGAAATGAGTATAGGGCTTGTAGGGCTGACAGGAAAGAACCAGAAAAGCCAAAACGCTGGAGCGTAGCAAACATGTAAGGCCATCCCAGCCTGTCAAAGGCTTTTTGTGCGTCTAAACTCAAAACGATGGCCGGGCGAGGCGTTTTATCGAGTAAATCTATGAGGTCAATGGTACGCCTGGTGTTGTCCCCAGCCCATCTGCCCAGTACAAATCCCACTTAGTCATTATGAACCAGGGCGGGGATCAATAAGGAAAGCCTATTAGCCAAGATTTTGGTGAAAATTTTATAGTCGGAGTTGAGTAAGGCTATGGGTCTGTAATTATCTGGTAGGGTAGGGGATTTACCCGGTTTCGGGATAACTGTGATGTGTGCATGGCGAAATTGAGAATGCGGTATAATGCCCTTCTGTAGGGAGGTAAAGAGATTAAGCAGATGAGGGCTCAGCGTCGGGAGAAAAGTTTTATAATAAACATAAGGAAGCCCGTCGGGGCCCGGGGACTTATGGGACGGAAGGTCTTTCACAACCGCAGCCAATTCTTCCGGCGTAACGGGAGCATTCAGGGTGTCTACTTGTGGGGAAGACAACACTGGCAATTTCAAGGAAGCGCAGAAATCATCAAAGCTGTCTTGGGAGAACACATGGTTAGGGTCTGAAGCTAGGCAGTTATATAATTTTTTTGTAGAAAGCACCAAATACTTTAGACATCGTCAAGGGGCAGTAAGTCGGAGTGCCGTCTGACTGCAGCAGGAGGTCAGGATAGGAGTGAAATGGACGGGGCTTTAGCTTGTTCACCAACATCCTATGAGGCTTGTTGGCAAATTCATAGAACCTCTGTTTAGCCCAAAGCAGAGCTTTAGAGCACTTATGCATATCTAAAGATTTTAACCGTTCGCGGAGAGAGGTCACTGTGCGAAGACGTGGCACCGATGGGGAGGACAAAAGCAGAGCTTCAGCTTTTTGCAGTTGCGAAAGGAGGTCTAGTCTCTGCGCAGCAGAGTCTCGTTTAAGGCGGGAGCCAGCCGAAATACACAATCCTCTAAAAACGGCCTTGTGGGCCTCCCAAAGAGTGGACACGTCCCGCACTGACCCTTCGTTAAGTTGAAAAAATTCGGCTAAACCGTGGGATAAATGTGTTTCGGTAACCGGATCACGGAGGAGAAACTCGTTGAATCTCCAGTGGCAGGTCTTAGGTGTAGAGAGGGTGAGGGCGAGGTCAAGCTGGACCGATGCATGATCAGACCACGTTATGGGATTTAACTCCGAGGCCACTGCCGACGTTAGAGGCGCCGTAACAAAGATGTAGTCTAATCTGGAATACATCTTGTGTGGGGGAGAGTAGAAGGAGAATTGCCGATGCGTAGGGTGTTTAATCCTCCAGATGTCTAAGAAGTTATGGGATCTAATGAGCTTGCGAAACGCAGTAGATTGGCGTTCCGTTTTTAAGGAGGGATTGTCTGAAAACAGGGTCTGCCTATCTTTCCTAGCAGACATGGCCATATTGAAGTCCCCGCCAAGGATCATGAATGGCTAAGCATAGGTGCCCAGGTTATCCAAGACCTCAGTAAGGAAGTGAATCTGGCCCGAGTTGGGGGCATAGACATTAATAACAGTAAGAGAACGAGATAAGTAATCACAGTCCAGGAGGATGCATCTACCCTGTGGATCAATAAATGAGGACTTAACCCGTAGCGGGCAGGTCTTTTTAATCAGTATTGCCACCCCTGCTTTACCAGAGGGGTCAGATGCCATAAAAGAGACCGGAAAATGTTTGGCTGCAAATTTAAGAGATCCCCCTGGGCGAAAGTGGGTCTCCTGGACTAGGACCACATCTGCGTTTGAGGACTTGAACTCCTTCAAAGCTAACCAGCGCTTATGGATTGAGTTCAGGCTCTTAACATTGTAAGTAAGTACCCTCAAAGCCATCGTGTAGAAAATAGTGAAAGCTTAAGATACCCATAGTATACATACAAAAAACGGATATAACCATACCAACCAGGAAGATACTGGGACCCGTGGTGTGTCCTAGAAGTGAAAGGCAGATGAAGGCATATAATAACAACATTGTGATTATAAAGCGTAGAAAAGTGCATCCAAATTGAACAAAAAATGAAAAAAAGGCAGAAAAAAAGGCCCAAAAAAAACAAAAAAAACATTACTATTAGAAAAAAGGCCTGGGGGGTGAAAACCACCCAGGAGTCCACAGCCGTAGCCGTGGAACAAAAGGAGGCACATCAGGGGTTCCAGCTCATCTGGAGAGACCCCGCCACCTTCCAGCAATAGTTACAGGGAATAAGAGCAGAACACTGTAGTCCCAACAACCAGAAAAAAACAGGGGCTGTAAGAAATATAAGTACGTGAAAGAACCTGGAGAAGGAGCTGGGGAGGCCGGTCTGCTTAAAAATCGTTCCAGAGTCTGAGGGCCGCAAATCCGGGGACAAAGACTGAGGAAGGTGTTTCGGCCCGTATTTCACCATGAGGCGTTGGGGCTAGGCGTATATTCAGTTACATGTGGTATTTCCCATAGAGGTGTAGCGACTGTGAGCAGCACGGAAGCATTGGAAGGCGTCTAAGGCCTATGTAGGATGATCACAACATGGCTGTCAAACAGGGAGGGACCCAAGATGAGACCCCAAGAAAGTACGCTGTCGGTTAGAGAACACAAGCCAACTGGGAGGGGAGGTGGAGCAGGAGAGCAGGCCGCAGCATTCCCAAACAGTCGGGGGGGGGGGGGGGGGGGGGAGATCGATACCACTGCCCCAGTGGGTTGTATAAGGGGAGAGGGCACCGGCTCGGACAGAAATCAGGGCAAATAGCAAGCAGGTGCAGGCCACAGGGAGCAGGAGAAGGAGATGGGTGAACCAAGATGGCCGCTGAGCAGGCCGAGGGTAGATGCAGGGTAGGAGGGTGTGACTGGTGTATGCAGGTAGTCACTCAGGAGGGTTGGTAGGCTCAGTTGAGGCAGGGATTAATGCCAGTGATGGATGGGGCAGCAATCCGGCCACAGAAGAGGGAGAGCAAATATGCTGCTAGAGGCCTTGGGTGGAGCAAGATGGCCGCCGGAGCTCACCTTTCCAGCTGAAGTCTGGGCTTCCCTGCAGGCATCCGAGCGGCGACCAGCAGGGGTCCGGTGCAGGAGAGGCTGTCCTGGGGGGTCCGCGCTGTGAGTCTCCCACAGTCCCGGCCGGGACTGGATCCAGGATGTGCCGTCCGGAGGCTTCGTGGAGCGGCGTAGGCCCTCCTCTGCAGTTTTGGGATTTTTACAGTGTGGGGCAGATAAAGGCTTATCCATTAGTACCCTCAGGGGTCAAGTGTCAGCCCTCAGTGTTTATTTAGAAGAGCATCTGGCTGCCAACCCGTGGGTAGTCAGATTCTTTAGGGCCCTGACTAGACAGAGACCGGTCCAGGGTCTGTCCTTTCCCAGATGGGATTTATCCTTCGTTTTACAAAGCTTAACGGGATCCCCCTTTTGAGCCTTTAAGAGTGCTTACTAAGAGAACTTTGAAGACAGTTTTTCCGGTAGCGGTAACAACTGCCAGGAGGGTCAGTGAGATGGAGGCCTCATCAGTCAGGGCTCCCTTTTGCGTTATTTTCCCGGACCGGATAGTTTTAAAGACCGATCCGGCCTTTTTGCCGAAAGTGGCACCCGGCTTTCATAGAAGCCAGGAAATTGTTTTACCCTCATTTTGTCCCAATCCCTCAGGCGAGAAGGAACTAAAATTTCATTATTTGGTTGTTAGGAGACGTATCCCACACTATTTAGAACTGACCAAGACATTCAGAAGGTTAGACTCCTTATTTGTTTTGTTTTCCGGGGCCAGAAAATGTTGTAAGGCGTCCCGACGCACTATTGCTAGATGGCTCAGAGTAGCCATCGAGCAGGCTTATTCAGTTGTAGGGAAAGAAATCCCAGTGGGAATTAAAGCACACTCTACAAGAGCTATGGCAGCTTCCCAGGCAGAAGGAGCGGGAGCAACGCCAGAACAGATTTGCAGGGCAGCAACATGGTCCAGCTACTCCACTTTCATAAAACACTACAGAGTGGATCTGATGTCAGCAGGTGAGCAGGCCTTTGGGCTAAGGGTTTTGCAAGCTGTAGTCCCACCCTAACTGGTAAGTGCTCGTTTATCCTCTCATAGTGGCTGTCCTGAAAGACGATTTGGGAAAATTACAGTTGCGCTTACCGGTAACGTCTTTTCCAGTAGTCTTTCAGGACAGCCCTAGTTACCCACCCGAAAATTGGGGGGAGTCTTACAAAAGACCAGAACGCAGCAGGATAATGGTATTTGACAATGTGTTATTAATGTGTTCTTGTGTCTCCCCAGCTGGCCGGAGGTAATCTCAATATAAACTGAGGTCCGGCCGGGGAAGTAAGAATTTATGGGCTGGCGCAGTGTTTCCAGAGGGAAGAGGAGGAGACTATGTCTCATAGTGGCTGTCCTGAAAGACTACTGGAAAAGACGTTACCGGTAAGCGTAACTTTTCAAATTTGTCGCTTTTTTTATTTATAGCGCAAAAAATAAAAACCGCAGGGTTGATCAAATACCACAAAACAAAGCTCTATGGGGAAAAAAGGGCGTTAATTTTTTTTGGGAGCAACGTTGCACAACTGCGCAATTGTCCGTTAAAACGACGCAGCGCAGAATCACAAAAAGTGCTCTGGTCAGGAAGGGGGTAAATCCTACCTGGACTGAAGTGGTTGTTAAGGCAGTGCACACAGCCCCTGCCAGCCCCTCTGCTAGGATTATGATGTACATACTGTATGCCATTTTCTAAATTTCTTCTTATAAATAGTTTTTCCTATCCCCGATCAGGGATCATGTGACCGCCCAGCTTTTTCTTTCTCCACTGTATGTATTCCAGAGGGAGGGGCTGAGCTCTTCCTCTGACGTCTTCCGGGTGATCACGTGACCTCCCTCTGTAATACAAACATCGGAGGAAGACCGTGACCGCCTGGCAGATGTCAGAGGGACAGCCCCTCCCTCTGTACTACATACAGTGGAAAAACACAGCTGCTGGCGTTCACATGATAGCTGATCGGGGAAAAAAAAAATGGCATATAGTATGTACATCATATAATCCTATCAGAGGGGCTGGCAGTGATTGGGAAGCAGTAATGTGTGCACTGCTCGGAACAGTGATAGAAGTGGAGGGGAGGGGACGGCTCACACACACACACAGAGATGACAGGCAGAGAGGACACAGGAGCTGAGAGGAGAGTTGCAGATAGCAGGCTGCGGATGATGGAGGCACTTAAACTGACCACGGTGTGTCAGGGCTCGGCAACCATGATACACTGTTACAGGGGGCCAAATTACACAGCACAAGCACTGTGCTGTATAAAATGCTTTAAAGAAACGGGATATATATATATATAATGTATGTATATGTTTCTGTTTCTTTAATCTATATTTATATATTATTTATTTTTAATTTTTTTGGGTTAACAAACGTTTTAACAATATTCTAGTGGTTTTTGCCCATTGTTCTTCGTCTAGTATACCCAGCAAGCATATCTGTGTAGCACATGGCACTGGAATGGAAAGAATTTGGTATAATACTGCGACCACTCCATATTGAAATTTAAAGGATCAGTTCACCCTTTTAACCACCCTTTAATCACTTGCCGACCAGCCGGCGCTGATATACAGCGGTAGGGTGGCTCTATTTCGTATCGGTACGGTGGTTTGTTTTAAGAGATATAGCGAGCACCGATACGCATGGCTGGTGGCCGTGATGTCCGCTGGCCATCCGCGATTGCTCCACAAAGAGGCAGAGTGAGGATCTGTCAATGTAAACAAACAGATCCCCATTGTGACGGGAGTACAGTGTGATCGTCTGTTCCTAGTGATCAGGAACAATCTCTCTCGCTCTCTCTCGCTCTCTCTCGCTCTCTCTCGCTCTCTCTCGCTCTCTCTCGCTCTCTCTCGCTCTCTCTCGCTCTCTCTCGCTCTCTCTCGCTCTCGCTCGCTCGCTCTCTCTCGCTCTCGCTCGCTCGCTCTCTCTCGCTCTCGCTCTCTCTCTCTCGCTCTCTCTCTCTCCTGCAGTCTGTCCCCACCTCCCTAGGGCACACTTAACCCCTTGATCACCCCTTTGCGATTGTCAGTTAAAGTAACGCAGTGCCGTATCGCAAAAATGGCCTGGTCGGGAGTAAATCTTCCAGAGGTCAAGGGGTTAAAGAGGTACTGCAGTCTGCGCACATAATATGTAATAAAAACATCTTTGCCATTCTGAAGCTTCCCTCCAACCACTTTGCATATTATTTTAATATATACTGTGATTCTGTACTTGCCAATTTTGCTGCAGAAATCTCCCTCCACTGAGTGTGGCTGCAGCCATCTTAACTGTGGGCAGCTGAAGCTGCTGCCTGTTCACTTCCTGGATTTACACAGACACACAGGAGGCACACCTTCAGCTCTGCAGCTCTCATTGGCCCTCTTATGACTCATCCCCCCCTCCCTTCCTGGCAAACTCACAGGAGTTAGAGAGCTGTGCATGATGTCTTAAACCTAGGCGAATGACCAGACAAGAAACAGGAAGTGGTCTATATAAGGTATTTATGGGGCAGAAAAAAATGTTTTACTATCCAAAGTTAAAACAACAACAAGGGCAGAAGATTTAATAGATGGAAAGATGAGAAAATGACGACTAAAGGTCCGCTTTGTCTGGAACAAGAAAATTAGGTCTGTGGGGCTCGGGGACATGCGGCTCTTTTGCCCATAAGATTTTTAATTGTGACAAGTTCTGCTTTAAGTTCCTATCCTTTGGGAATAAGTCCCACCCATTGCCTCCTTATCCAATGAGTGGCCAGTAATGGTGCTCTGCTTGTCAGGATGTTGTTGGGCGGGGCTTAAACCCAAATCCAACCGAGTTGTCACTCTGATTTGCTTGCATGTTCTTTTCTTTTTAGATTAAAACCATATTGAGTGGTTTTATAATCCGAGGATACTTGGGCAAGTGGACGCTGATGATCAAGACCATGACTCTGGTGCTGGCTGTATCATCAGGCCTGAGCCTGGGGAAGGAAGGACCCCTCATTCATGTGGCCTGCTGCTGTGGGAACATCCTGTGCCACCTTTTCACCAAGTACCGCAAAAATGAAGCCAAGAGAAGAGAGGTAAACCATGAAACGTCAGAGAATTTTCATGTCCCCATGTCCATCATTAATGTAGAAATATATAATAAAATATATATATATATTTATAATAATATAATAGATATAGATCGATAAAGGAACGGAGCGTTATAACCCCTGTCAGATTTTTTTTTTTTTTTTTTTTTTGCCACTTGTGTCCTATGGCGAGGATTTCCCTTTCATTTCCTGTCTCATAGCCAAACAAGAAGTGAGGAAAGCCCTGAAAATTAGGGGAATTCCACAGTGTCTCCAGTGTCTCAAAGCTCTAGCTTGTATCCTAGAGACAGTGTCTCTAGGATACAAGCTAGAGCTTTGAGAGTTTCCACCATCTCGTTTTCTGAGATCAAATGTTCCCAAGGATCCAGGGAAAAGGCAATCCCTGTTGCAAGCATTAGACTGATTATTGGCTCAAGGGGTGATCAGACAGATTCCCAAACCGCCTCAGCTCACCAGAACTAGTGTCCCCATTGGAAGCCTTGGAAGCGTACACTCACTGGCCACTTTATTAGGTACGCCTGTTCAATTGCTTGGCAACACAAATTGCTAATCAGCCAATCACATGGCAGCAACTCAATGCATTTAGGCATCTAGACGTGGTGAAGACGACTTCCTGAAGTTCAACCCGAGCAGCAGAATGGGGAAGAAAAGGAATTTAAGTGACTTTGAACGTGGCATGGTTGTTGGTGCCAGACGGGCTGTTCTGAGTATTTCATAAACTGCTGATCTACTGGGATTTTCACACACAACCATCTCTCGGGTTTACAGAGAATGGTGGGGTGGGGGGGGGGGGGAGAAAATATCCAGTGAGCAGCAGTTGTGTGGAGGAAAATGCTGCCTTGATGTCAGAGAAGACTGGGCAGACTGGTTCCAGGTGATAGAAAGGTGACCGTAACTTAAATAATCTCTTGTTACACCCAAGATGTGCAGAATACTATGTCTGAACACACAACACATTCAATCTTGAAGCAGATGGACTACAGCAGCAGAAGACCACACTGGGTGCCACTCCTGTCAGCTAAGAACAGGAAACTGAGGAAACTATTCACACAGGATCATCAAAATTGGACAATAAAAGATTGGAAAAACATTTCTGGTCTGAGTCTGGATTTCAGCTGCGACATTTACATGGTGGGGTCAGAATTTGGCGTGTGGATCCATCCGGCCTTGTATCACCGATTCAGGTTGGTGGTGGGGGTGTAATGGTGTGGGGGGATATTTCTTTATTGTACATCATAGGACACAAGTAATCACTTGGTGGGTTATAGGCCTACCTTCAGGTGTTGACACTGGTATAACCAACACAGGAAGTTGACTCCCCTATATAACCCCTCCTCCTTCCAGCAGCACTCAGTTTTTTCGCCAGTGTCGGTCACGAGTGAAGATGTGCTGTGCGGAGCTCCAGGAGGGATCCATGCTGGATTTAAAGAAACCTCCACAATCAGATCCATCCTCGCCACTGAGGCCGTAGGATGGTACCTGGACCTCGATGCAAAAACAAGGTTTTGCCTGTACTGCTTCTCTTTGAGAGCTGGACCCTAGGAACCAGGACGCTTTTTGGTCTTGCTACATTTCCTAAAGTTGTCCTGAGGGGTGCTATACAAGGCTCAAAGGAGCGGAACCCCTTTTTAAAAGGGCCCCAGTCTGAGCGTGTTTAAACGCGTGATGGGTGAAAGTTGGATCTGTCTGTTAAATCAGCAGTATCCTGCAGCGAGGACAAGGTAGGGGAAGAAGCTGTGCTTTTTCCTTCAATATACCTTATATGCCTTATAAATGTCTCCTCTATAAGGAGTAACTTACATTACCTATGATGTGTCTTAGTGCAGCTCTGTCTCAGAACATGTGTGGTCCCAGCAGCAGAGGGGGTTCTTACTATAGATCTTGTGAGATTTGGTAAAAAATACAGCAGTTGCTAATACAGAGATGCGTATAAATTTCTATATGGGCGGTGGCTGATTAGTTGACGCAGCTGCTTTAGCTGCATGGTTTAATTACAACCCAGCACTTCCACCTAGTAACATTGGGAAACACCCTATGCTTCTGTGGTTTAAAAAAAAACGATAAATCTGCTGACAGAACCCCCTCTTCCCCTCCCCTCTTCCCCTCCCCCTTGTAGAGGTGTATAGTATGTTCACCTTACTTTGTGTTGGCCATCCGGGTCCCTAGCAGGGCCTGAGAACGCAGAGGGGCATGTCCGGAAGGTCACGTGGTGCTGTGCATGGATGTAATGTAGCTGAGGGGAAGCACTGAGGATACCAATCAGGTTCCACCTGAGGCTTTATATCACAGATGCTCTCATTTCAGAAAGACTTTTTAACTGAAGAGAGGCAGTCTGTCACACTAAAGCCTCATACACACGATAGGACTTTGTACAAACTTTCCCTTGGATTTTTGTACAAAGGGCGTCGGCCCTGAACTTGTATTGCATACACACAGCAGGACTTTTTCAGCCAACTTTCACCAAACCACGTGTTTTTTTCTGCTCTTTACCGCCACCTTTGGTCAACTTCTGTATTGTTGTCTGATCTTTTGCATTGGTTCTGAGCATGCCTGTTTGTACTTTGTACAAAAGTCCTATGGTTTTCTGTACACACGATCAGACTTTGCTCCATCGGACTTTTGTTGCCAGAAAGTTTGTCCGTTCGCACAGCCAACAAAAGTCCGATGAAAACCAAAAAAGTTTGTCCGATGGAGCGTACACACGGTCGGATGTTGCTCCAAAACAGCTAATTTGCATGTTTGTTGTCAAAAAGTCTGATCGTGTGTATGGGCCTTTAGCGACACCAGAGCGCTGGGCACGTAAGGATGTAAACAGCCATTTCCAGACAGAAAGAACTGTTATTTTGTGTGTACCTCTGCTTGTGCTTTGCACTATGTCTTCCAGACCTACCGTAAAGGTACCTAAGGTGTCCCCCCCCCCCCCAGGCGCTGGGAATCCCAGTTATGCCTCCATACTATCTTCTTCTTCGGAGAGATCAGACATTGCAAGCCAGGGTGATTCATTGGAAGCTAGCGGTGGTGCAACTGCTTCACACACTTCAGCCCCTGTAGAGGTGACTGAAGATGGATTATCCTCTGCCTTGCAAGGCTTAGAAGGAAGATTAGCGGCTTTAATCACATCCTCCATCCAGTGTATAGGAAGCGTCCTAGATCCCCCCCCCCCCCCACTTTAGACTCTTTACAGTCAGTGGAGGGTCCAAGAGAATTATGGGGACAGGATGGGGTATTGCCCTCAGATGATCGGGAGGAAAGACATGTGATTTATTTCTCTGCGGTGGAAGCAATACTTTAAGTTCCCAAGGATCCCTACTTCACAATCTGAAGTACAGAGGCTTGCAAAGATGGTTCGCTCTACTTGCGTGCTACCCCTAACAGAGTTGGCTGAAGGGCCGGTCTCTTCCTTGGGTTCTTTGAAGCCTTTACAGCCTTTGCATGCGTTTCCCGTCCACGCATTACTAAAAAAGCTTATTTATACCGAATGGGATCATCCGCATAAGCATTTTTTTTCCCTTCCAAAGAGACTAGCAAAGCTCTATCCTATGGAAGAAAGATTCACTAAAAGATGGAAAGTTCCAGCAGTTGACGCTGCGATTTCCAATGTGAAAAAAATAAAATAAATGTTTTTTTTTTTACCCAGTGGACAATGTGCTTATGCTTAAAGTTCCAACAGATAAGAAGTTGGAAGGTCTGTTAAAATCCTTTTTTTCTTAGCAGGTACTGTTGCTCAGCCTGCAATTGCAGCTATAAGCATCTGTCAGTCCTTAAAGGACCAGTTCACAGATGCTCTCAGATGAGCTCCCTGCACAACAAGCACAGGAACTGGCCGAGCTACCTAAAGCATTATGCTTTGCTGTAGACGCTATGAAGGATTCTATTCACTAGGCATCACGCCTTGCATATTGTACTTGTACATTATGCAAAGGACCCTTTGGTTAAAGGGTTGGTTAGCTGAGACGCCTTGCAAGAACCTTCTAACTAGTTTCCCCTTTAAGGGAGAACGATTATTTGACAATAGTTTGGATAAATACGTTCAAACAATTTCCAGCGGAAATAGTACTCTTTTGCCAGTCAAAAGAAAATATAAGGGTCTTTCATTTAAACTGTTCGGCCTCTGCCATCAGACCAGGCATAAAGGAAGACCTGGGGCTACAAGTCTGCAAAGCAGAATACAAGACCTCCTTATGAAGCGGCATCTCCCCTCACCAAGGTGGGGGAAAGACTTTTGATGTACTCAGAAGTCTGGCAAAGGGAGATTCAGGACAAATGGACTCTCTCCACAGTGTCTCTAGGATACAAGCTAGAGCTTTGAGAGTTTCCACCATCTCGTTTTCTGAGATCAAACGTTCCCAAGGATCCAGGGAAAAGGCAATCCCTGTTGCAAGCATTAGACTGATTATTGGCTCAAGGGGTGATCAGACAGATTCCCAAACAAGAGCAAGGTTTGAGGTTTTACTCAAAACCTAATTATGGTGCCAAAGCCAAATAGGGATATCAGACCAAGTCTAGATCTACGTAATCTAAATCTGTTCCTCCAAAATCTGCTCCATTTGCATGCAGTCAATAAAGTCAGTCGTTTTCATCCTGCAAGGAGAAAAACTTCTGGCGTCCATCGACATCAGAGATGCATAGCTGCTTGTCCATATATTTCCTCCTCATCAGAGGTTTCTGTGATTCAAAGTAGAACAGAAGCATTTTCAGTTAATAGCCTTGCCCTTCGGGCTTGCTACAGCATCTTGGGTATTCACTAAGGTATTGGCTCCACCTCTAGTCAGGTTAAGGGCACAGGGTGTAACTGTCTTGGCTTACTTAGACGATCTATTGTTAATAGACCAGTCAGTGGCTTGCTTGAAGCAAGGTGTAGCCATCACAAGCAGTTACCTGGAAGGTTTGGATTGGATTCTCAACCTAAAGAAATCCTCCTTAAAGCCACTAAGAAGGCTGGTGTATCTGGGCCTGATCATAGACACAGCCCAGAAAAGGGGTGTTATTGCCTCCCGCAAGGATCAGCTCCATACAGGAGCTGGTGAGGATGATCAGGTTGAAGAGAAATCCTTCAATTCGCTTTTGCATGAGGTTGTTAGGGAAGATGGTAGCTTCATTCAAAGCAGTTCCCTATGCTCAATTCCATTCGAAACTGAAAGCAGTATTGTCTGCTTGGAACAAAACTATTCAAGCTTTGGACTTGCCAATGTGGCTGTCCCCCATGAGTGTCCCAAAGCCTCAGTTGGTGGTTACTATCTTGGAACCTGCTGAAGGGAAAGTCCTTCAGATCAATTATCTGGAAGGTAGTAACGACAGATGCCAGCCTTTCAGGCTGGGGAGTAGGAGCCTTGCCCATCGACATCCTAGAGATTCCGGCAGTGTATCTGGTTCTAGAAACCTGGACCTCCCAGTTTAAAGAATTGTCCTGCCAGGATCCAGTCTGACAATGCCACGGCTGTGGCATATATCAATCACAAGGGGTCACCAAGAGTCTCTCAGCTCAGAGAGGTGAACCAGATTCTAACTTGGACAGAAGAGAATGTCCCATGCCTATTGGCAGTTTTCATTCCGGGAGTAGAGAATTGGCAGGTGGACTATCTAAGTCGCTGGCAGTTATTCCCCGGAGAATAGTCTCTTCACCCCAAGGTGTTTCAGGCTGTTTGCCAAAGATGGGGGACTCCGGACGTCAACTTTTGTATCCAGGACAGGGGACCCACTCGCATACGGAACAGATGCGTTTGCGACCCCGTGGCATCGGTTTTTACTGATCTATGCACTTTTCCCCGATTCAGTTGCTACCTCAAGTTCTTTGCTGGATCAAGCTGGAAAGAAAATCGGTAATACTGGTAGCACCAGCATGGCCCAAAGGTCATGGTATGCAGAGATCGTAAGGATGGCAGTGGAGGGTCCAGGGCTCTTCCCACTAAGGCCAGACCTGCTATCTCAGGGGCCGATATTCCATCCTACTTTACGAACGCTAAATTTTAACGGCTTGGCTATTGAGACCCACATTCTGAATAAACGTGGGCTTTCCAGGTCAGTTATCTCTACTTTGATTAATGCTAGGAAGCCAGCTTTTAGAGCTATATATTATAGAGCCTGGAAAGCTTGTTTCCTGGTGTGAGTCCAAGGGTTGGTACCCTCGGAGATATATCATAGGCAGAATTCTTACCTTTCTACAATTAAGCGTAGAGATGAAGTTGGCCCTGAGTACTATTAAGGGCCAAGTCTCTGCCTCATCAATTTTTATTTCAAAGACTGCTTGCTATGTATTCTTTAGTCCAGGGTTTCATGCAAGGAGTGCTGCGGATTAATCCGCCAGTTAAAGTAGTTGTATATTCGATTTAGGTACTTTATACCTTTATACCTATAATAAGGCTTACCTGTAGGTGAAAAAAAAAATATCTCCTAAACCTGTACAGTTTAGGAGATATTCCCCTCGCAATGCGCCGCTGACTGCAGCGGCGCATGTGCACGGGGGATTCTCGGCTGGAAGTCCAGCCGGCTCCGGCCCCTGCCGGGAAGAAATCTCCCGTGCGCAGGCGCAGGAGTGACGATATCACGGCTCCGGCCACTCACAGCGCCAGAGCCGCGATACCCGGAAGAAATGCAGAGGAAACATGTCAGCTTCCTCTGCGTGGATCGGGCCAGATGTTGGGACCTCGTTCTAAGGTAAGTATTTCATAATGAGCTAGTATGTGGTGCATACTAGCTCATTATGCCTTTTCCTTTGCAGGTGAGTTAAAAAAAAAAAAAAAAAAATTCAGCGGGTATACAACCGCTTTAAATCACTCTTAAGCCCTTGGGACTTAAATTTAGTTTTGTCAGTGTTACAAAAACAGCCATTCGAACCGTTGCAGCATGTTCCCTTAGTCCTTCTGACTAGGAAGCTGATATTTTCATTTGCTATATCCTCAGCAAGAAGGATTTCAGAATTGGCTGCTCTTTCTTGTAAGGAGTCATATTTAATTATTCATGAGGACAGAGTGGTGTTACGCCCTCGTCCAGGTTTTTTGCCAAAAGTGGTTTTAGGCTTTCATCTGAATGAAGATCTTGTCCTGCCAGGGTTTTTTCCTAAGACCTTGTTCCAGGGAAGAAAGGTCACTACATTGTCTTGATGTAGTGAGAGCAGTGAAAATGTATTTAAGAAAACTGCTCCGATTCGTAAGGGACAGGCAGCGTCAAAATTCACTGTCGCTAAGTGCATTTGGCAAGTTTATAATTCAAACTTATGATTTCAAAGGAAAGATTCCCCCTTTTCAAGTTAAGGCGCACTCTACCAGAGCGGTTGGTGCTTCTTGAGCAGTGCGTCGCCAGGCCTCCAGGTCTCAAATCTGCAAGGCCGCTACTTGGCCTTCAGTACATACATTTGCAAAATTTTATCAAGTGCATGTAAGGCCGCGTACACACGGGCGGACTGTTCGCCCAACCTTGTTCGGCAAACAGTTTCATCAAACAGTCCGCTCAAAATTTGCATGAGCGGACTTGCCCACACACGAGCGGACTGTTTGACGAACAAGGTTGGGCAAACAGTTCGCTCAACTTTTGAAATGAACGGACTCGCCCACGTAAGGCGGAGGCAAATCCGCCCATTTCGAGCGCGTGTACAGGTAGGCGGGGCCCGCGAAGGAGACGTCGCGGGCTCCGCCGCCTGGAATGGGCTTAAAGGGGAACCCCAACGCCGAAAAAAATCGGCGTGGGGGTTCCCCCCAAGTCCACACCAGACCCTTGCCCGAGCACGCTACCCGGCCGGCCAGGAAAGGGGGGCGAGCGAGCGCGCCCCCCCTCCTGAGCCGTACCAGGCCGCGTGCCCTCAACATGGGGGGTGCCTTGGGGAAGGGGGGGGCCGCGCGGCCCCCCCACCCCAAAGCACCTTGTCCCCATGTTGATGAGGACAAGGGCCTCTTCCCGACAACCCTGGCCGTTGGTTGTCGGGGTCTGCGGGCGGGGGGCTTATCGGAATCCGGGAGCCCCCTTTAAGAAGGGGGCCCCCGGATACCGGCCCCCCACCCTATGTGAATGAGTATGGGGTACAATGTACCCCTACCCATTCACCTGTGAACTAAAGTACAATAAAAAACACAACACAGAGAAAAAATATTTTATTGCACAGCTCCGGGGGTCTTCCGTCTTCGGGGGTCTTCTCGCCGGACTCCTCCGCTATGTGTGTGTAGCTCTTTTGCTAGCGGAGGAGTCCGGCTTTCTTCCTCCCCGCCGCCGGCCTCTTCTCCCGACTTCGGGGGTCTTGTCCCCCTCTTCGGTTCTTCTGCCGGGCCACCGCGCCTTCTTGTAGCTCTTTTACAGGCGGTGGCCCGGTCTTCTGTCGCCGCCGCCGCCTTCCGTTCTTGTTCTTCTTCTTGTTCTTCTTCTTCTCCTGGAGATGTTGACTCGACGATCTCTCCGGCCGGAATGCCAGAGCCGCGCTGTGCGGTCACTTATATAGTGACAATGGGGCGGTGTCACATGGTATATGTCACATGGGTTGGTCACATGGTGACCCCGCCCCCTTACGATGTCATAGTCCCCATGTGACATCAACCCATGTGACCAACCCATGTGACATATACCATGTGACACCGCCCCATTGTCACTATATAAGTGGCAGCGGAGCGTGTCCCTGGCATTCCGGCCGGAGAGCTCGTCGAGTCAACATCTCCAGGAGAAGAAGAAGAACAAGAAGAAGAACAAGAACGGAAGGCGGCGGCGGCGACAGAAGACCGGGCCACCGCCTGTAAAAGAGCTACAAGAAGGCGCGGTGGCCCGGCAGAAGAACCGAAGGCGGCGACAGAAGAACGGAAGACGGCGACAGAAGACCGGGCCACCGGACCAGGCGCGGTGGCCCGGCAGAAGAACCGAAGAGGGGGACAAGACCCCCGAAGTCGGGAGAAGAGGCCGGCGGCGGGGAGGAAGAAAGCCGGACTCCTCCGCTAGCAAAAGAGCTACACACACATAGCGGAGGAGTCCGGCGAGAAGACCCCCGAAGACGGAAGACCCCCCGGAGCTGTGCAATAAAATATTTTTTCTCTGTGTTGTGTTTTTTATTGTACTTTAGTTCACAGGTGAATGGGTAGGGGTACATTGTACCCCATACTCATTCACATAGGGTGGGGGGCCGGTATCCGGGGGCCCCCTTCTTAAAGGGGGCTCCCGGATTCCGATAAGCCCCCCGCCCGCAGACCCCGACAACCAACGGCCAGGGTTGTCGGGAAGAGGCCCTTGTCCTCATCAACATGGGGACAAGGTGCTTTGGGGTGGGGGGGCCGCGCGGCCCCCCCTTCCCCAAGGCACCCCCCATGTTGAGGGCACGCGGCCTGGTACGGCTCAGGAGGGGGGGCGCGCTCGCTCGCCCCCCTTTCCTGGCCGGCCGGGTAGCGTGCTCGGACAAGGGTCTGGTGTGGACTTGGGGGGAACCCCCACGCCGATTTTTTTCGGCGTTGGGGTTCCCCTTTAAGCCCATTCCAGGCGGCGGAGCCCGCGACGTCTCCTTCGCGGGCCCCGCCTACCTGTACACGCGCTCGAAATGGGCGGACTTTCCGAGCGGGAACAGTCCGCTCATTTCGAAAGTACAGCGGACAAGCCCACACACGGGCGGACTGTTCGCTCAAACACAGTTTCAGCGGACAGTTTTTCGGAATTTCCGAAAGACTTTGTCCGTCCAACTGTCCGCTGAAACTGTCCGCTGAAAGCCCACACACGAGCGGACTGTCCGCCCAAACACTGTTCAGCGGACAAGGTTGGGCGAACAGTCCGCCCGTGTGTACGCGGCCTAAGATGGAATGAGGATATCGCCTTTGGGCGCAGTGTAAGTCCTCAGGTCTGGGGGTTACCCTATGGGTTGTTTCTCTCTCCCCTCAAGTAGCATTGCTATGGGACATCCCACCAAGTGATTACTTGAGACTCTGTGTCCTATGATGTACTCCAAGAAAAGGATTTTACAGGTAAGCTGTTTTAAAAATCCTATTTTTCTTGCCACACTTTGGGCCCCTTAGTACCAATTGAGCATGGATTAAACACCACGGCCTACCTGAGTATTGTTGCTGTCCATGTCCATCACTTCATTACTACAGTGTCCCCATCTTCTGATGGCTCCTTCCAGCAGGATAATGCACCATGTCACAAAGCTCCAATCATCTCACCACTGGACAATGAGGTCACTGTACTCCAATGGTCTCCACACTCACCACATCTCATCCAATAGAACAGCTTTGGGAGGTGGTGGAACCATGTCACAAACCTCCAATCTTCTCACCACTGGCCATTGAGGTCACTGTACTCCAATGGCCTCCACACTCGCCACATCTCATCCTATAGAGCACCTTTGGTGGTGGAACGGAGATTGGCATCATGGATGTGCAGCCGACAAATCTGCAGGAACTGTGTGATGCTATCATGTCACTATGGAGCAAAATCTTTGAGGAACGTTTTCGACACCTTGTTGTATCTATTCCACAAAGAATGAAGGCCAAAGGGGGTCCAACCCGGTACTAGCAAGGTGGACCTAATAAAGTGTCCGGTGAGGGTATAATTCTGTGTCTCGTGATCTTCACCTGCTATACACAGTTAGTACATTGCTCTTGTACATTTTGACAATGGTGACCCTTTCTTCTTAAAAAAAAACAGGTGCTGTCTGCTGCAGCTGCTGCTGGAGTGTCTGTGGCCTTTGGTGCTCCCATCGGAGGAGTCCTTTTCAGTCTGGAGGAGGTAATTGCATATTTAAAGTGTAAAGTTAATAAAACAAAATCTATAGTCCATTTTTGCAATACATGCACATTTTCCCCATTTTTTTTTCCATCCCTTTGAACCATGCTGCAGGTAAAGAAAAATAACTTTTGATGGGCCAGAAATTAAAGTACAGTGTGCTCCTACCTTCCTCTATGACGTGACAACACGGCTTTGAATTCCTAAGTATGTGGTGTCAGCCCTGCCTACATAATTTCTGATGGATTACAGAGAACACAGACCTCACCCCCCCCCCCCCTCCTCATTGCCATAACCCCTCCTCCTTATTTCCATACTCTCCTCATTTTCATAAGCCCACCTCATTTTCATCAGTCCCCTTTCTCACCTCCTCATCTTCTTCCCTCACCATTCCCTTCCCCCTCCTCATCTCCATAACTTCCCCCCCTAAATAACCCCTCCTAGTTTCCTCCCCTCTCCATTGTCCCACCTCCTCATTTATTTCCTTTCTCACTTCCATAACCCATTCCTTCATATCCCCTCCTCTTCATCTCCAAAACCCTTCCTCCTCACCTTCAAAACGACTCCTCCTCTTCGCCTTCATAGCCCTCCTCTTCATCTCCGAAACCCCTCCCTGCCTTCATAATCCCTCCACCTTGCCTTCATAACCCTCCTTTTCACCTCCAAAACTCCTCACCTTCATAGCCGATCTGCTTCACCTCCAAAGGTGAGAGAGAGAGACTCTTTATGCATCCCCCTTCTCCATTCACAGAAAAAAAAATGGATAGGCTTCACAATGAGAAATCGGAGGCTATCAGTGACCTGGAATCAGAAGTTCCGGCTCTTGATCGTTGGTACGGAGGCCAGGTTCTCCATGAGACCCCCATCTCTGTGCTGGGAGCACGCCATATGGTGCACTCCCAGCTCAAAGGGAAGTACGCAAATATTCGGCCCCCCAGAAAAAAAGCCAGTCCAGTGGTGCCACATACTTGCATGCGGTCGGGGTGGAGCAGGTTTGAAAGATTTTGTAAACCCCCCCCCCCCCCCCCCCCCCCGTGAAGAAGAAAAAAAGAACTTGCAATACAAAGGCATAATGAGCTTGTGCGCATCGCCTATCTCTATCTCTCATCTCTGTCTCTGTCTCTGTCCATTGAATCATATCTCTCTCTGTGCATCTCATACTAGGCTCATTATGAAATACTTGCCTTAGAACTAAGCCTTGCAGTGGCGCCCGCACACCGTTGACACCGCCGACCTCTTCCCCGGTGTTTCTTCCAGGTTTGCAGTCTCCGGCGCTGTGATTTGCCTGGAGCCACGACCACAAATGCACATGGGAGCCGCCGCCGCGGCACGCGGCTCTGAAGAAACAGCACTAATTTTTTTACAAATGTGAGAAGCGTGGCGTACATTTGCATTCAGCCCCCTTTTACTCTGATACCCCTAACTAAAATCTAGTGGAACCAGTTGCCTTCAGAAGTCACTTAATTAGTAAATAGAGTCCACCTGTGTGTAATTTAATCTCCGTAAAAATACAGCTGTTCTGTGAAGCCAAGGAACACACCAGACAGGTCAGGGATAAAGCCATGGAGAAGATTTAAAGGGGTTGTAAAGGTAAATGTTTTTTCACCTTAATGCATTCTATGCATTAAGGTGAAAAAACATCTGACAGTGCCTGCGCCCCCAG
This sequence comes from Lithobates pipiens, assembly GCF_037356315.1. Taxonomy (NCBI): domain Eukaryota; kingdom Metazoa; phylum Chordata; class Amphibia; order Anura; family Ranidae; genus Lithobates; species Lithobates pipiens. The sequence goes on from NW_027507882.1 coordinate 735,489, forward strand.
CCCCCCGTTTTACTTGCCTCACCCCTCGAAAGTCCTGCGCTCGTCCCCCGACGTCCTTTCCACTGTTCAGCCTGGCCGCTGATTGGATGGATGGAAAGCAGCGCAGCCATTGGCTCGCACTGCTGTCAATCACATCCACTGATGCAGAGCGCCGGGGGCGGGGCCATGTGATGCAGCTTCTCACCATGCGAGGGAGCTCGCATGAACGTGAGAAGCATCTGAGGGAGGAAGCTGAGACATCCGCCGAGGGACCCCAGAAGAGCAGGTTCGGGGCCACTCTGTGCAAAACGAGCTGCACAGTGGAGGTAAGTATGACATGTTTGTTGTTTTTTTTTATTTTATTTTTTTATTCTCTTTACAATCGCTTTAAAGCAGGGTTAGGTTATGAAAAAATATCCCAAGCTTTGAACATCCTTCTTTTCTTTTGTGAGTATCTAATTACTGACTGTGTTGGCCCAGCTCCTCCACCCCACCCCCTCACCTCCCTACATAACCTTTTAAGTAAACAATAAGAACAGCCCTCTTGCACACAAGTGTGGTGTCCAGACCCCGATGAGTCTCACTTAGTCTGAAAGGAGATCAACATGCTTTGCTGCCCTCATAGGACTGGGGATGGATGCCCTGATATCATAGTACAAACGCAAAAAACAGAGGGTCCCCCAGCCTAGCACCTTACCTTTTTTAGTAAACCATTTATTGATAAAAACATAATGAATGTATACTCGGACGACTGTGAATCAAAAACTCATCAAAGTCATCGGACATTGGTGCTGGATCTACTGCACGTGCTCCTAGGCTCTCGAAGACACCACCTGGTTCTATTTGGCTTATGAGTTTCAAAGAGTATCCACTCTTCATCAGAGCCAGGTCAAGCTTGCGTGTTTCGAGGGGTATCCCCTCTTTGTTAGAGCCAGGTGAAGCTTACATGTTTCAATTGCTTATCCCTTCTTCATTAGAGCCAGGTGAAGCTTATGTGTTTCAAGGAGTATATTGCCCTTTATCAGAGCAAGGTGAAGCTTACATGTTTTCAGGGGTATCCTTCTTCATCAGAGCCTGGTGAAGCTTACATTTTTTTTTCGAAGGGTGTCCCCTCTTTTTCAGGGCCAGGTGAAGCTTACATGTTTCGAGAAGTATCCCCTCTTCATCAGAGCCAGGTGAAGCTTATGGGTTTTCGAAGGGTATCCCCTATTCATCAGAGCCAAGTGAAGCTTATGTGTTTCAAGGAGTATTTTTCCCTCTATCAGAGCCACTGGAAGCTTGCCTGTTTTGAGGGTTCCCCCTTTTTATCAGAGCTAGATGAAGCTTGCATGTTTTCAGGGGTATCCCCCTTCATCTGTGCCTGGTGAAGCTTAGATTTTTTTCGAAGGGTATCCCCTCTTCATCAGAGCCAAGTGAATCTTATATGTTTGAGGGGTATCCCCCTTTATCCGAGCCAGATAAATCTTAACTGTTTTGAGGGGTATCCTCTTTTCATCAGAGCCAGCTGAAGCTTACATGTTGCAATGGGAATCCCCCTTCATCAGAGCCAGGTGAAGCGTACATGTTTCCAGGGGTATCCCCTATTCATCAAAGCCAGGTGAAGCATACGTGTTTCGAGGGTATTCCCCCTTCATCAGCCAATCAGAGCCAGATGAAGCTCTGATGAAGATACCGCTCGAAACGTGTAAGCCAGTGTAGATTCAGGTGGCATCTTCCTGAGCTAAGGAGCATGCGCAGTGGATCAAGCAATATTGCCTTTGATGTTTTTGATGAGTTTGTGATTCCCAATTGTTTGCAAGTTTTATCAATAATTAGTGCTCCCTCTCTTTTTTGCTTTATATAAACTCTGAGTTTGCTGCAGCTGCTGACATCACTTCCAAGATGGGGTGCACAGCAGCAGTCTTTGGGCTTTTGGATGTGTACAGAAGGGAGGCTTCTACAGGTAAATAATGAGCCTAAAATACCTTAAATGCTCATATAATGTTACTGGAAGATTGTTATTGATTGAATAGTCTTGCAACAGTATCCCTTTACATGTATGTCCACATTGACTTTACTGTGTTTACAGCCTTCATTTTTCTTGTAGGTGAGCTATTATTTTCCCCTGAAGACACTTTGGAGGTCATTCTTTGCTGCATTGGTAGCAGCTTTCACATTGCGCTCCATCAATCCCTTCGGAAACAGCCGACTAGTCCTGTTTTATGTGGAGTTTCACACTCCCTGGCATCTGGTTGAACTTGTCCCATTCATCCTCCTTGGGATATTTGGAGGTCTGTGGGGCGCATTCTTCATCAGGGGGAACATCGCTTGGTGCCGTCGAAGGAAGACCACGAAGCTGGGCCACTATCCAGTGACTGAGGTCTTGGCGGTCACCGCCATCACAGCGGTTATAGCGTTTCCTAACGAGTACACACGAACAAGTTCCAGCGAACTGATCTCTGAGCTTTTCAATGACTGTGGGTTGCTGGACTCATCCAAACTTTGCGACTACAGTAATGACTTCAATAGTACGAATGTCGGGAATCTGCCTGACCGCTCAGCCGGTAGCGGAGTCTACACTGCCTTGTGGCAGCTGTCATTGGCATTAATATTTAAAGCCGTCATCACCATCTTCACATTCGGTATTAAGGTAAGGGGTGGGGTGGTATGCCGTTTTGTATGAGAATGTCTTAACCGCTGTTCTTTCACCTTTTGCCACCTGTGTAACACATATGTGGGATGGCAGAAGAGTGGGCTTTAACATCCACACCCCACGCTTATACGTTGCTGGGCAGCCAATGTTTCTGTGAGGAGTGCTGACAATCAGTATCCAAAGGGACTGGCTCCTGATCATTTGACCACTGTGACCACCAATTGGCGATCAGATGATTGATGCTCATTCCTGCCCCCCCCCCCCCCCCCCCCAGAGGTTCAGACCTTTTAACCACTTTCCGCCCACGACTGTGGACGTTATATACTTGTACAGTGGGGTGGCTGTGGAGGTGATATACTTGTACAGTGGGGTGGCTGTGGAGGTGATATACTTGTACAGTGGGGTGGCTGTGGAGGTGATATACTTGTACAGTGGGGTGGCTGTGGAGGTGATATACTTGGACAGAGGGGTGGCTGTGGAGGTGATATACTTGGACAGAGGGGTGGCTGTGGAGGTGATATACTTGGACAGAGGGGTGGCTGTGGAGGTGATATACTTGGACAGAGGGGTGGCTGTGGAGGTGATATACTTGGACAGAGGGGCGGCTGTGGAGGTGATATACTTGGACAGAGGGGCGGCTGTGAAGGTGATATACTTGACAGAGGGGCGGCTGTGGAGGTGATATACTTGTCAGAGGGGCGGCTGTGGAGGTGATATACTTGTCAGAGGGGCGGCTGTGGAGGTGATATACTTGTCAGAGGGGCGGCTGTGGAGGTGATATACTTGTCAGAGGGGCGGCTGTGGAGGTGATATACTTGTCAGAGGGGCGGCTGTGGAGGTGATATACTTGTCAGAGGGGCGGCTGTGGAGGTGATATACTTGTCAGAGGGGCGGCTGTGGAGGTGATATACTTGTCAGAGGGGCGGCTGTGGAGGTGATATACTTGTCAGAGGGGCGGCTGTGGAGGTGATATACTTGTCAGAGGGGCGGCTGTGGAGGTGATATACTTGTCAGAGGGGCGGCTGTGGAGGTGATATACTTGTCAGAGGGGCGGCTGTGGAGGTGATATACTTGGACAGAGGGGCGGCTGTGGAGGTGATATACTTGGACAGAGGGGCGGCTGTGGAGGTGATATACTTGGACAGAGGGGCGGCTGTGGAGGTGATATACTTGGACAGAGGGGCGGCTGTGGAGGTGATATACTTGGACAGAGGGGCGGCTGTGGAGGTGATATACTTGGACAGAGGGGCGGCTGTGGAGGTGATATACTTGGACAGAGGGGCGGCTGTGGAGGTGATATACTTGGACAGAGGGGCGGCTGTGGAGGTGATATACTTGGACAGAGGGGCGGCTGTGGAGGTGATATACTTGGACAGAGGGGCGGCTGTGGAGGTGATATACCGTATATACTCGAGTATAAGCCGAGATTTTCAGCCTCTTTTTTGAGGCTGAAAGTGCCCCCTCGGCTTATACTCGAGTCATCGCTGTCTGCCCGCTCGATCAGCGTGTCGAGCAGACAGACAGCGGCCATTCTATAATTTAAAAGCCGCGCCTCCGGCGCCGCCTTCGCCTGTGATAGGCGGAACACTGAATTTCCCAGCAGCCTGTGTTCCGCCTATCACGGACATCGTATCATCCTCGTACTACGGACGAGGATGATACGATGTCCGTGATAGGCGGAACACAGGCTGCTGGGAAATTCAGTGTTCCGCCTATCACAGGCGAAGGCGGAGGCGCGGCTTTTGAATTTTACAATGGCCGCCGAGGCGCCGACGAAGAGGGCACGGGACGGAGGCAAGGCAAGGCACGGGACGGGACGGGACGGAGGCAAGGCAAGGCACGACACGGGACGGAGGCAAGGCAAGGCACGACACGGGACGGAGGCAAGGCACGGCACGGGACGGAGGCTCGGGACAAAGGCTCGGGACACAGGTAGGCTGGACACACACACACACACACACACACACACACACACACACACACACACACACACACACACACACACACACACACACACACACACACACACACACACACACACACACACACATGGAGACACACACACACACAGGGATGGATGGATACACACACAGGGATGGATGGATGGAGACACACACAGGGATGGATGGATGGAGACACACACACACACAGGGATGGATGGATGGATGGATGGATGAAGACACACACACACAGGGATGGATGGATGGATGGACACACACACACACACAGGGATGGATGGACGGACACACAGGATGGACGGACACACAGGGATGGACGGACACACACACAGGGATGGACAGGCATGTCTCACCCTCGGCTTATACACGAGTCAATAAGTTTGCCAGTTTTTTTGGGGGTAAATTGGGGGCCTCGGCTTATATTCGGGTCGGCCTATACTCGAGTATATACGGTACTTGGACAGAGGGGCGGCTGTGGAGGTGATATACTTGGACAGAGGGGCGGCTGTGGAGGTGATATACTTGGACAGAGGGGCGGCTGTGGAGGTTATATACTTGGACAGAGGGGCGGCTGTGGAGGTGATATACTCTGACAGAGGGGTGGCTGGGGACGTGGTATAGAGTAGAGTGCAGCTCTAAAGCTTTAAATAAAGATGATTGAGTAAATCTCACAAATGGTTAATACAAATAATATAAAACTCTAATAAGATGAATAATCAGTGATTTTTGTATGAAAAATCTAAAAACAAATTATTAAATAAACATTGAGTCCATAGGTGAAGCCTAGTGAATCTGGATGTGCCTTATGCCGCGTACACACGATCAGACTGTCCGGCGGACTCTAATCCACCCGTGTGTGGGCTCCGGCAGACTTTTTTTTTTTTTTTCCCCGAAAGTCCGGCGGACTTGGAAAGTAGTTTTGACTCAAAAATTGTCCGGCGGACAATCCGCCGTGTGTGTGTGCCCTAGTCCGCCGTACTTTTGAAATTAACGGACTTTCCTGCACACGGAGGAAAGTCTGTTCATTTTGAACGCGGCTCCAGGTAGCCGGGACTAGCGAAGGAAGTCAATGTCGCCCCCTTCGGCGGCAAGATTGACACGTCCCTGGCCCTGTCACCTGGTATGGACTTAAAGGGGAAGCCCTACGCCAAAAAAACGGCGTGCCCCCCCCCCCCCCCCCAGGTCCATATAAGACCCTTATCCGAGCACGCAACCCGGTCGGTCAGGAAAGGGGATGAGGACGAGCGAGCAGCCCCCCCTCCTGAGCCGTACCAGGCAGCATGCCCTCAACACGGGGGGGGGGGGGCCTGCGGCCCCCCCACCCCAAAGCACATTGTCCCCATGTTGATGAGGACAAGGGCCTCTTCCCGACAACCCTGGCCGTTAGTTGTCGGGGTCTGCGGGCAGGGGGCTTATCGGAATCCGGGGGCCCCCTGATACCGCCATCCCCATCCTATGTGAATGAGTATGGGGTACAATGTACCCCTACCCATTCATCTGGTGAAAAAAATGTAAATAAAACACAACACAAGGTTTTAAAATAATTTATTGCACAGCTCCGGGGGTCTTCTGTCTTGAGGGGTCTTCTCGCCGGACTCCTCCGATATCTTCTGCTAGCTGTTTTACTAGCGGAGGAGCCCGGCTTTCTTCTTCGTCACCGCCCGGGG
>NW_027507882.1:741924-834155 GCF_037356315.1 Lithobates pipiens
GTTTTGCAGGCGCTATAGCGTTAGAAATAGCGGCCTGCAATCTGCCTAAAGAAGCTGCACCATTGTCTGTAGTGCGGTGCGCTGGCAGGACGTCAGAAAAAAGTCCTGCCAGCAGCTTCTTTTGGAGCGGTGAAGGAGCAGTGTGTTTACCGCTCCTTCACGCTGCTGCCCATTGAAATCAATGGGGCAGCGATGTAATGCCGCCGGCAAAACGCCGCTATTACGGCGTATTGCCGGGCGAGTTTAACCCTTTCGCGGCCGCTAGCGGGGGGTAAAAGCGCCCCGCTAGCGGCCGAAATCCGCCGCAAATCCAACGGTTTTACCGCCGATGCAAGTGCGGTGTGGTGTTAAAGGGATCTAAAGGATTTTTAAGTCCTCAGTCTTTCAGGTCCCTCTCAGTCGGTGACATGCTGTCACATATTGGGCAGCTATCTTCACCATTTGCTCCTCTTCTCCCAGTAGAAATTGGAGTTTCTTCTTCTCCTATAGAAGTGAAGTCCGGGATGAGAGTTGAGAGTCTCTGGAAGTGAGTGTCCCTCATTGATGAGTACTTTGGGCAGTGTAGCAGGAAGTGGTCTTCATCCTCCAGGACCCCCTGGTCACATTGCTGGCACAGTCTACTCTCCCTGGACTTGTAGGTCTGTCTGTGCCATCCTAACTGGATTTCCAGGCTGTGGGCGCTCAGTCTGTACAGGCTCAGGGTCTGTCTGTCTTTGGGGTCTTGTAGCACCTCCAGGTATGGGGCCAGTTTGTATTCTCTCTGTAATGACTGGTAAACAGTTTGTTTTTTTGGAGTTTATTTTGTTTCTCCATTCTCCAACATATTTTTCTTTTGTAGTCATTCATTATGTTTTTTATTTGAGATTTTGTCAGGCAGCATTGTTGAGAGTTTAGAATAGACAAGGTGATGAGTTGTTGCAGGCCACATGGTTTGGACTGGTCCTTACTGTTCAGTAAGGCTTTATGGTGGTATGAGTTGGGACTGCTGTTTTGGCTTCCCAGGACTGCTGTTTAGGCTTCCCAGGGGTGCCAGCCGTCCCGGCGGCGGGTCCCCCTCCGTCGGTCGCGGACGGAGGCGCCCGCTGTCCCCCGCCACGGGGGCCCGGGCCTCCCTCCATCCCGCGGACCCCCCGCGACCCAGGTGAGTCTGCCAGGACCCGAAGGAGCATCAGGACGGCCAGAGAAGCGCCGACCGGCGGCGGGGCCGAGCCGGGCGAGGGCGCGAGCCGAGCGTGTCTTGACCGACCGTCACCGGCCGCCCTCCCCTCCGCCCCGGCCGGCCCCACAGGCCCCGGCGGCCGAGCGCAGACGTCCTCCGACAGCCCCGGTACCCTCGCCAGGCACCCTCCCGCGGACCGGCCGCGGGAGAGCGCGACGACGGGGAAGCGGGAGCGGGAGGCTTCGGCCGAACCTCCCCGACGCCTCCACCGACCCAAGCGTCGCCCCGGGCCCCCCGCCGCCCGGAGGGCTGACCCCCTGAGGACGGCGGCCGGCGGGGCCCACCTCCGCCCGCCACGGCGCAGCGCGGCCCTCCCGCCCCCCCCAGCCGAGGAGGGCCGGCGCGCCCAACCCCAGGGCTACCTGGTTGATCCTGCCAGTAGCATATGCTTGTCTCAAAGATTAAGCCATGCACGTGTAAGTACACACGGCCGGTACAGTGAAACTGCGAATGGCTCATTAAATCAGTTATGGTTCCTTTGATCGCTCCATCTGTTACTTGGATAACTGTGGTAATTCTAGAGCTAATACATGCCGACGAGCGCTGACCCCCAGGGATGCGTGCATTTATCAGACCAAAACCAATCCGGGGGCTCCGGCCCCTTCCCCGGCCGCTTTGGTGACTCTAGATAACCTCCGGCCGATCGCACGTCCCTGTGACGGCGACGATACATTCGGATGTCTGCCTTATCAACTTTCGATGGTACTTTCTGCGCCTACCATGGTGACCACGGGTAACGGGGAATCGGGGTTCGATTCCGGAGAGGGAGCCTGAGAAACGGCTACCACATCCAAGGAAGGCAGCAGGCGCGCAAATTACCCACTCCCGACTCGGGGAGGTAGTGACGAAAAATAACAGTACAGGACTCTTTCGAGGCCCTGTAATTGGAATGAGTACACTTTAAATCCTTTAACGAGGATCTATTGGAGGGTAAGTCTGGAGGCAGAAGCCGCGGTAACTCCGACAAGTGAGGACGTGCTTTGTTTAGCTCTCCAGGAAAGCTCCAGAACTCTCATGTGAAGGAGGAGGATGGCCTCCTCAAGCCCGGGCCCGGGGTCCTTTTCCCGGCCTGGGGGCTCAGTAAACCTCCCTGGAATCAAAGACCTGTCCAGGGAGGAGCGCCTGTTCCTAGGAACACAGTTCGGCCTGTCGGACTGGACTCAGGTCCAGCCTGGTGAAGACACAGCTCGTGGGAGGAGAAGGCGTGAGAAAGTGAAAGGATTGATCCAGAAGGCAGCTCAGGCCTACTGCACCAGGATGGCGTGCCTGACCAACCTCCGTAATCGAAGGGATAAAGCAAGTAGCACTAAGCGGACGGAATTCCGCAGGGCAATTGATGCCCTGAAAACCCAGAACCTGGAACTTTTTGACCTGCTATGTGGTCTATGCGATCGCGGTCCCAGTGAAGAGATGTTCCTGTGGGAGATTAAGAGGGAAGTCCTGCGTTCCAACGAGGAGGGAAGGCAGGCTGCCCGTCCCCTAAAAGGAGCGTCAACTCCAGGGAGGACCCCAGAGAGATCGGGACAGGAGGAGAAGTGATAATGGAAGATCCCAGCCCCAGTGGAACCCCTGTACATAACCCGGAGCCCGCTACCTCCGCAGCCCCAGCCGAGGGTCCCCATATGTCCGCCAGGCCCATGCCATTGAGAGAGATAGACGCGGCAGTGGGTAAGGCACCCGATGACGCAGTGAGCGGAGTTAGTATGGCGGTGCAAGAGAGGAGCATAAAAACAACCTTAGCCTTACCGGTAGCTTCTTTGCTGGATGAGGACAACCCTCCGGGTGCTCCGGGTTTGGTTCCACAAGTCAATCCGGGACAGTTGGGTAAGACTGGGGAAGATCTGTTGGTTGATTCCAGTAAGGACCACGAGGACGCTGTAATGGCGTCCTCCATGCTTCCTCCCTCCAAGGAGGGAGAAGGGAGGGAGGCGCCACACTCCCTGTCTGGCCCAGCACCAGCCTATAGCATGGAGGGGCTGGCGGAGAACGTGGCGGGGTCAGAGGTCATTTTCGGCCGCGACTTCCGGTCCGCGGCTCCCGCCACTTCCGGTCTGCCGCCCGGGCAGGAAGTGGCGTTATCGGAGGTGCCGGGAGGCCTGGAAGGTACCGGAGGTGAACGTGAGGAGACTAACCGGCTGGAATGGGGTGAGAGCCCGATGGGAATGTTGAAGGGTGATTGTCCAGCCTTAGAGTTTATAAGACAACTAGAAGGTTCCCAGACCACAGAGGAAACCCTGATAGATTCTGGTGAGGCGCAAGCCATAGCAGAGGTGTCCGGGTGTGGATTGGGATACCATCCTGGGAGGCCAACTCGATGCCTTCCTCGGGAAGATCCCGCCGGTAGATCCCCCCCCCTGAATGTAGCAGATGGTAGTGAGGGTGCCCCTAGCCTACAGGAAGGGGTGGTCCCGGGGGAGGTGGAGATGGCCCAGGAGAAGGGCCCAGGTCCGGTGGTGGAGGAGGAAGAGCCTAGTGCAACACCAGGTAGATTAGGGGCTGAGGAGGAGGCTGCCTTGCTGGGTGCTCTGAAAGCAGGCAGATCCTTCGCCCAAGTGGCGGGCTCTAGTGTACCTCTCGGCCCAATCTACGGCCAGTTTGGGGCCCAAAATTTTAGAGCCCCGCCTTCGGAGCAATTCGAAGGGCCTGGTGCTTGGTCCAGGGGTACGGGGGGCCCAGAGAGGAAAAGACAGAATGTCGTACAGCTTAAGTGGGAAGGTGAAGGTGAATGTCCCTCCAGGGGGCAGGTAGTGGGGTGGGTCCTGGCGGCCGGTTTTAGAGTGGCCGATTTGTTTGCAGTGATCCACCCCACAGGGTCGTGGGAGTTTGATGTGAGTTTCCTCTCCATCATTTTGATGGAGAGGTTTCTCACAATGTATGAGCTGCTCCGGCGATCCGAACCCTGGAGGGGCTTCAGGGTAATCCCTCTTTCCCACCAGGAGGAGGTTAAAAACCTAACCATCCTGGTTAGGAACGAGTCTCTCCCGCCAGAGGACATCATGACCTGGCTCGGGAGGTACGGCCAGCTCCAGGGCCCGCTGCGTTAGTCCCTGGATGAGCACGGGGTGTGGACCGGGGCTTGGCAGACCAGGATCCGTCTCAGGCTAGGTAACACCATGGCACACGTTCCAGGTAGTGCTTTTATAGGCCGGGATAGGGTCCTGGTCTTCTACCCCGGTCAGCCCCGCCGCTGCTTTAAGTGCGGAGCCCGGCGCACCTGAGCGCCGACTGCACCACCCCGCGGTGCGTCAGGTGCAGCGGGTTCGGCCACCCACAGGAAACCTGCAGACTTAGTCTGCAACCTGTGTGGTGAGCTGGGCCACCCGTTTAGCCGGTGCCCCAAGGCATTCAGGGGCTTCCCGGCGGAGGAGGAGACTGGCCGCCCTAATGATCCACCTGGGGACCCCGAGCCAGGGGCTGGAGAGGAGGAGGCTGGGGGTGCTGCCGAGGCCCCGCTTCCTCAAAGGACTAGGACAGGAAGGCGAGGACAGGCAGCAACAAGTGAGACAAGTAGGTGTCAGGCTGCTCCTGGGGCAATCCCAAAGGAGCCAAAGCCCATCCCTGGCGCGCGGGGCGGTAAATCGGATCCCACGGCCAGGGTGTCGGCGCGGGGAAAGTCCCAGGGGAAGCAGCGTATAGAGCAACCCCCCAATCCAGAACTCCCTCCTATTCCAAAACCCCCCATCCCTAAGCCTATCCCTAGGCCCCGTACCTCTTTGCCCCCCCCCCCCCCTGCTCCCCTCCCCTTGTCCTCCCCCCCTCCCATCCCCCTGTTGGACCGGCAACGGTTGCCGGGCAGGAGGTGATGGACACCTCGGAGTCCTCGAAAAAGCGCCCGAAGGCGCCCAGCGGGCACTCGGAGGAGGAAGGTGGTGATGTACCACCGGGTGGGAAATGGGAAAGCAAAAAAAGCAATAAGAGGAAACTAAAGTCAGGGGTTGCGGTGGTCAGTCAGGGACCCCACTCTGTGGGGGGGGACCGGCTTCCTATCCCAACCCAAAACAGGTACGGGCTTCTTTCAGACTCAGATGAAAGTGAAGGCCATTAGATTGTCAGCAGAGGAGAACGCAATGCCAATCACTAAAGACGGCGACGCCCTCTCCAATTTGCCTTGCGACAATTAACGTCGCAAGTTTGCGATCTGCTGCGGCTCGTTTTATGGCCTTTGATTTTTTTTCAGCCGTATTGATGCTGATGTTTTATTTTTGCAGGAGACCTGGCTGGCATCTGTGGCAGAGATGCATCTTGCCAAGAGGGAGTGGAGGCATGGGCCCTCCCTCTGGTCTCTTGCGGCCGAGCCGTGCAGTGGAGTTGCGGTCCTTTTTAAGACTGGTTCGGTGGTCAGCCGACGAGTGATTGAAGTAGAAGTTGGTAGATGCCTAGTGGTGGATGTCGTCTTGAGGGGTGAATTCCTCCGCCTAATCAACTTTTATGGACCCCAGTCCAAGAGGGCGAGGAAGGAGCTTCTCACGAAACTGAAACCTTACCTGTTCACGTCCCAGCAGGTGGTCTTTGGCGGTGACTTTAACATGGTCACCAGGTCAAAGGACCGGGCAGGTGCCTCAGGCCCCCTGGGATATGACAGCTTCTTTTTGAATAGCGTAGTGAGGGAAGCCGGGCTGGAGGATGTGCACGTTCACCACCTCCCCAGCCACACGGGGTTCACATACACCCGAGGCAGTTGTAAGAGCAGGTTAGATTTTTAGGTTTTTTTTTGAAGAAGGACGCCTCCTGCACGGCCCCGGTCGTGCAGGGGGTGGAATTCTCGGACCACTGTATGGTGACTGTGGCCCTGAATGTTGCCGACACCCCTCAGAAGGGTCCAGGTTTATGGCGACTGAACAGCTCGCTGCTCGAGGACCCTGAGGTTAGGGAGGCCTTTGAGATCTTTCTGTCGGATCAAGCCACGCTCCTTGAGAGCGGCTGCTCCCGCCAGGAATGGTGGGAAGTAGTGAAGAAGAGGTCGGAGGGCTTTTTCCGTAGGATCTCAAAGCAGAGGGCATCTTCTCGGTATCTGGCCTACCAGAGGCTGTGAAGGCAGCTAGACCGCCTGATCTCCTCTGGTGGCCCTCAAGAAGAGATTTCAGATCTGAAGCTTCGGATGAAGGAGTGTCAGTATGACCGTCTCGCCTCCCTGGTTCTTGAAAGGGACTACGGGAAGTTTACCTCCCCAGATCCCTACAAGAGCTGTGGTGATGCGGTGAGTGAGAAGGTGGTACTTGGCCTAATTGACTCCTCGGGGTCCCTGGTGCGGTCCAAATCAGGGATACTGGGGGTCGTCAGAGACCACTTTTCAGACATCCTGAAGAAGAAGTCTTTGGACCTGGAGAAGACCAAGGTTTTCCTTGATGGGACCCCACTTCCGGTTGGGGGTGGATCTCCCCGACTCTTTGACGGCAGAGATCTCAGTAGCCGAAATCGAGCAGGCTATAGACTCTTTGGCTCCAAAGAAGTCGCCGGGGCCCGATGGGCTGACGGCGGAATTCTACAAAACCTTTAAGAGCCTTTTGGCTCCTCTTTTGAGGGAGGTTTTTAGTGAAAGTTTGGCAGGTGGCCTGCTTCCTCCCTCAATGAGAAGGTCGGCCCTAATCCTGCTGTCAAAGGGGAAGGATCCGTCTAAAGTGGAGAATTGACGCCCGATCGCCCTTCTTACCACGGATAGAAAGATCCTGGCTAAGATTCTCTTCCAACGTATGTCCGCAGTCGCGGACAAGTTACTGTCGGCTTCTCAGCACTGTACCGTTCCTGGCCGAGGCACCTTTAGTGCTGTCCTGAGCGTCCGGGAGGCTGTGGAGCGGTGCAGAGCGACGGGAGACCGGCGGTACTTGCTGGCATTGGATCAGGCAAAGGCCTTTGATCGGGTAAGCCATGAGTACCTCTGGCTTCTTCTGGGTAGATACGGTTTGCCATATAAATTTATCAATTGGCTGAAGGTTTTGTATAGGGGGGCAGAGAGCTTCCCCCTTAACGGTTGGGTGGGTCCCTCCTTCCCTGTGGACTCTGGTGTCAGGCAGGGTTGCCCGCTGAGTCCCCTGCTCTATGTCTTAGCGGTAGATCCCTTCGTGAGAAGGCTTGACTGCGGGCATTTGAGTGGGGTTCCAGTGGAGCCCGGCAGTGGCCCAGTTATGGCAGTAAAGGTGGTGGCCTATGCGGACGATGTCTCGGTGGTGGTGTCTAGCCGGGAGGAGGCCCAATTTGTGGAGACACAGATTGGGGGCTACTCTGAGGCATCTGGTTCGCAGGTCAACTGGGAGAAGAGTGAGGTTCTCTGGATGGGGAAGGAGGGCGAGCAGTTCGCTCTCCCGGACGTGTTCCCCCGCCCCCAGTCGGAAATTAGAATCTTGGGCATCATTTTTGGCCAGGGGGATTACCCCAAGCAAAATTGGGAGGGCAGACTGTGTGATGCCACCCGGAGAGTAAAGGCCTGGAAAGGCTGGAAGCTGACTCTCAGGGAAAGGGTGAGCCTGATCAAAACCCATCTGTTGCCGACCTTTCTCTATGTCAGCTACGTTTGTCTTTTGCCGGAATCCTTCTATACCCGGATCTACAGCCTGTTTTTCCTGCTTTTATGGGGAAATAGGCTGAATCTGGTGAAGAGGGAGGTCACGTACCGGCGGAGGAGGCAGGGGGGGTTGGACATGATCAACCCAGTGGTGTTTTTCACCACTGTGTTTGTGAAATTCAACCTTCAGTCCATCTTTGTGGACCTGCCATCCCCGTGGGAACATTCATGTAAGGAATGGTTTATGCTCTTCTTGAGTGGCTGGGGTTAGGGGGGTCGTCCCGGGGATCTTCGTAGATCCCACGGTTACCTCCCCTCTTATGTCCCCACGTCCTTAAAGGTACTGAGGCGGTGGAGGATGACTGCTCTGGAGGTGGGCTCGATGGGTCGGCGTGAGCTGTACCTGAGAGTCATCTCCTCAGACTTTTCGAATCCGCTAGCCTTGAGGGATTGCCCGGACGGGGTCCTCAGGTCGGGGTTAGCCCTCCTGAATTCTACAAGAATTCCGGCCAAGTTCTGGGACCTCGCATGGAGGGCGTTCCATGGACGCCTGTACATGCGAGCGAACTTGAAGTACAGGAACGTGGGGGACAGGGGTTGTCCCCGTCCGGAGTGTGGGGGGGCATTGGAAACCATGGACCATTTTCTGGTGGAATGCCCCTTCAACCTGGAGGTTCTGGAGGGTGTGGGGGATGCCATTGGCTATCCCCGCCTCCCGGTCCTGACCTATCCTGAGAGGGTGTATGGCGACTTCAGAGTCCACAGGGGGTTTGAGTTGTCGTCACTTTATTTAGTTAGTACAGTTTGCCTTTTTTACACATGGCACGCCCGAAGTCTCGTGTCCACTAGGGACAAAGTCCTGCCAGTGCACGAAGTGGTGAGGGACGTCTTTCGGGAGCTGGTGAAGGGTCTTGAGAGGGGCAGGGTGGGGGATGAGAGGTGTGCCCGGTTATGGAGGGGTTTTTCCTTCCGGCCCCCCTGATCCTCTCCTCCTTCCCCCCCGTGGTGGTGGGTTTCTGTCCCTTGCACCCCCCTTAGATTTTGTATATTTTTTAAGAACACAGTACGGGCACTCGCTTTTCTTGCGTTCTCGCCTGTATCGGTAGCGTTAATGTAGGAAATTGTGTGGTTAGGATGATGTTTTTGTAAGTAAGTTTTCTTTAGGTTTGGATAAGCCTGAAGTCATGTTCTTACTTTGCAAGTCTGCATGTTATGTGCTGTACATATGCTTTTTTTTCTCAGTGATGAAACGGCTTTGTACGTTTGTTTCTGTATTATGTGGCAGCAGTTTAACAAATAAAAATACCTCCAGCCAGTATGATAGCGCCCTCTTCTGTACTGCGAGAAGTAAAGGAAATCTGCCCAACTCAGATCAGCAAGAACTGTTGGAGGTGCTCCGATGGACTTGGAGGAGATGTTTGCAGAATTCCAGATGGAATGTTTTTGTTGGGCTGGGGTCCTATTTGGATTGGTCTGGGTAGGTGACAGGACCCCAAACTTCACTGCCATAAAGAAGAATTGGGGTGATGACGCTATCAAATATTCTGAGCCAGCCTCTCACTGGTGGTTTTAGGTGGTACAGCTGTCTCCTGATAGCATAGTAGGCTCTGCGTGCCTTGTCTTTTAGTGCCTCTATGGCTGGCTTGAAACTTCCTGATTTGTTAATTTCTAGGCCGAGGTATGTGTAGCTGTTAGTTTCATCAACAGTGCAATTGTTTAATTTAAAGGGAGGGCTCTTTGTTTTGTATTTTTCTTTTGGAACACCATGATTTTTGTTTTGCTTGAGTTGATTGGTAGTGCCCATGTGGCACTGTATTTTTCTAGCACTTCCAGGCTGTCTTGTAGGCCTTTCTCTGTTGGTGACAGAAGTAGGAGGTCATCGGCATACAGCAGGAACTTCACCTCCGTGTCGTGTAGACTCAGTCCTGGTGCTGGGGAGGACTCTAGAGCTGCAGCCAGTTCATTGATGTAGATGTTGAAGAGGGTTGGACTTAGGCTGCAGCCCTGTCTGACTCCTCGAGCCTGCCGGAAATGTTCAGTTCTTTTCTCTCACCTCTCTCTCTCACCTCTCTCTCTTTCTCTCTCACCTCTCTCTCTCTCTCTCTCTCTCTCTCTCCTCTCTCTCTCTCTCTCTCTCTCTCACCTCTCTCTCTCTCTCACCTCTCTCTCTCTCACCTTTCTCACCTCTCTCTCTCACCTTTCTCACCTCTCTCACCTCTCTCTCTCTCTCACCTCTCTCTCTCTCACCTCTCTCTCTCTCACCTCTCTCTCTCTCACCTCTCTCTCTCTCACCTCTCTCTCTCTCTCTCACCTCTCTCTCTCTCTTCACCTCTCTCTCTCTCTCTCACCTCTCTCTCTCTCTCACCTCTCTCTCTCTCACCTCTCTCTCTCTCTCACCTCTCTCTCTCTCTCACCTCTCTCTCTCTCTCTCTCTCTCACCTCTCTCTCTCTCTCACCTCTCTCTCTCTCTCACCTCTCTCTCTCTCTCACCTCTCTCTCTCTCTCACCTCTCTCTCACCTCTCTCTCTCTCACCTCTCTCTCTCTCTCACCTCTCCTCTCTCTCACCTCTCCTCTCTCTCACCTCTCCTCTCTCTCTCTCTCTCTCTCACCTCTCCTCTCTCTCTCTCTCACCTCTCCTCTCTCTCTCTCTCTCTCTCACCTCTCCTCTCTCTCACCTCTCTCCCTCTCTCACCTCTCTCCCTCTCTCACCTCTCCTCTCTCTCTCTCTCCCTCTCTCACCTCTCTCTCTCTCTCTCTCACCTCTCTCTCTCACCTCTCTCTCTCTCTCTCTCTCACCTCTCTCTCTCTCACCTCTCTCTCTCTCTCTCTCTCTCACCTCTCTCCCTCTCTCTCACCTCTCTCCCTCTCTCTCACCTCTCTCCCCCTCTCTCTCACCTCTCTCCCTCTCTCTCTCACCTCTCTCACCTCTCTCTCTCACCTCTCTCACCTCTCTCTCTCTCTCACCTCTCTCACCTCTCTCCCTCTCTCACCTCTCCTCTCTCTCTCTCCCTCTCTCACCCTCTCCTCTCTCTCTCTCTCCCTCTCTCACCTCTCTCTCTCCCTCTCTCACCTCTCTCTCTTGAATCTATCTCCATATATCTCAAGGAAAGGAGAACAACAAAGGGCCACATAGCGTAATTCTGTATAAAAAATTTGAAATTTTAATGAGGTTAAAAAAACATCACATTTGAGAAGAGTAAAGATAAATTTGTAAATGGATAGAAAACAAAATTCAGAGAGTAGCGGTTAATGATTCTTACTCTGAGAGGTCTAAGTTTCAGTGGTGTACCCCAAGGTAAAATTTTAGCTGCCATAACCCTGGTATCCCTGTGTTCAACCGGCGGTCAGCTACAAGATAAAAGTGGTCTCTGCTGCGGATTCGGTGCAAGATCACTTTTATCAGTGGCGGGAGAAGGTTCCCCTCCGCTGCTTACCGGAGCCTTCAGCAGCGGCGGAGGCGATTGCGTCTGTCTCCTTACAAGGTATGAAGACGAGTGAGGGGAAGATGGCCCCCACCCGTCTCCATACCATAATAGGGCAGAAGCTTCCCCCCAAATGTCTTAAAGGCACATTTTCTTGTCATTTTTTCAAATGCATTTTGTTATTTTTTTTTATTTTTTAAAAACGGTGTAAAAATAAGGTAAAATAAATAAGCAAAAAAATCCTATGCGTTAAGGTGAAAAAACATCCGACAATACCGGCCCTCCCGTTTTACTTACCTGAGCCCGTTTACCTACTGCGCTCGCCCCTGATGTCTTCTTCGCCGCTCAGCCGTTGATTGGCTAGAGTAGATGGATTGAAAGCAGCGCAGCCATTGGCTCGCGCTGCTGTCAATCACATCCAACGATTCGGCACGCGGGGGCGGGGCCGAGTGATACAGTGAGCGGCTATAGCCGCTGGTTGTATCACGGGAGCGCGCCGGAAGAACTAACCACCATGCGAGAGAGCTCACATGAAGGTTGGTGAAGGTGGTTATTTCTCGCCGGGAGAAGCTGAAACAGCCGCCGAGGGACCCCAAAAGACCAGGTTCGGAGCCACTCTGTGCAAAACGAGCTGCACGGTGGAGGTAAGTATAACATGTTTGTAGGAGGAGGTGTAAACAAGCATCTCCCCATTCTGCCTAGTGATAGTGTCACTGATCTCTGCTCCCTGTGATCGGAGCAGAGATCAGTAACGTCACACACAGCCACGCCCCCCACAGTTAGAAACACTCCCCAGGGCTCACTTATCCCGTACGCTGCCCCCTAGTGGTTAACCCCCATCACTGCAAGTGTAATTTACCCAGGAATCAGTGCATTTGTATAGCACTGATTGCTGTATAAATGACAATGGTACCCCAGAGGTTTTGGAATTACATTTCCTATTATGCTCAACTACACTGCAGAGTGCATGGGAAATGTAGTTCCAAAACCTCTGAGGTACCAAGGTCGCCATTAAGGAACCCTGAACTGAACAGAAAGGTTACTTGGAACCCTCATTTGAGAGCATATGGACAGGTTTAACCAAAATTGCCCTGGCTCCCCCCCCCCCCCCCCCAAATCATGTCCCAGCATTATTTTCTTTCTTTTGCCTTGTTCCTGTAGTGACAGATCACATGTATTACTCTCAGGAGGGTGCATACACTTTCAAAATTGTTTTGTTTTAAGACATCGAGTATACTGTACAACAGTCAGGCTTCCCCCCCCCCCCCCAAAAAAGTTTAAAGTCAACAGCTACAAATACTGTAGCAGCTGACTTTTAATAGAAGGACACATACCTGTCCAGAGATTCAGCAATGTCCTCACCGGAGCCGATTCTTCAATCGCAGGCGCCGGCATAGCAAGTAAGGTAAATGGGAAGTGAAGACTTGCGGCTTCACAGCCGGTCTCCTACTGCACGTGGCCGAGCCGCGATGCTCCTCGTGAATGGTCCCAGTGTCTTGGGGGTCCTGTGATGTGTCCCAGAAGACTGCAGGAGGGGAAGGGGGAGGCAACTTCTGGTTAAAGTGCCGACAGGCACTGTATAAATATTGCACATTCACATCAGTTCCTCCCCTCATGGTACTTGCAATCTAAGGTCCCTAACTCCCATTCAAACATACTTGGAGCCAGTTTAGACACGAGCCATGTAACCTACCAGCATGTCTCAGGAGTGTGGGGGTAAACCGGAGTACCCAGAAGAAACTCACACAAAACTGTCAGGTTTTGGTAGTAGTAAGCCCTTGTAGGACTCCAACCCGGGGTTCCCCAGGATGCAGAGCCTTAAACTCCAGCCTGCTTCTTCACCAGGGCTCCTGATGTTGGTTGAACCCATGACCCTAATGCTGATGGTTAGAAGTGCTAACCTCAAAGCCACTGTGTAGCCCAGTAAGCCCCCTTCCTGCTCAGTGTGTACCCTGTTGATGCTCAGTGTGCCCCCTTTGTTGTTCGAGGTAAGTGGGAGCAGTTTTACTTGCACTGAAAGTGGTTGTAAACCCTTACAGACCACTTTTACCTACTGGTAAGCCTAGATTAAGGCTTACTTGTAGGTGCAAGAAATATCTCCTAGACCTACACGGTTTAGGAGATATTTGCAAAAGACAGGCACCACTGTCTATGGTGCATGCCGTTAGTGGCGGCTCCTGAGCGCATGTGCAGGAGTGACATCATCGCAGCTCCGGCCAATCACAGCACGGGAGCCACGATACCCAGAAAGAAGATGGACACTTTGCAGGAAAGGGGACAGCAGTGACATCACTGGCTCCTGTGTCAGGCAAGTGACACATAATGGACTACTATGCGATGCATAGTAGCCCATTATGCTACAAAGAGGAAGTAAAGCCCATCGGGGTTTACTTCCTCTTGTAGGATTGGCGGAGAAGCGAACTGCAGCAGAGGTGTAAGGGGAATAATTATTGACATTTTATTGTTTTTATTTGTCATCAATGTGGCTGGTTCACAACAATCACAAGGTACAGAGCTGCTCTAAAAGGCTCTTTACAGTTTACCTGTCTAATGAGATCGCTATCTCAGGTATCGTGTGCACATCTGCCACAGGCACAAGTTCTAAATAGTGTGCCATTTATAAATGTCGCTCCAGTAGAAAAGTGCCCAACTACCCGCTAGTACTGAGCAAGACACTTTGATAAGCTATAACATATCTTCTAGGGATGCACCGAATGGGTTTTTTGGTGCCGAAACCGATACCGAAAATGAAAAATACACTAGGCCGAAACCGATACCGAAACAGCACCGATACCAAAAATGACTGTTTTAAAAAAATATTTTTATACAGGAGGTGGTCAGAGACTGGGGACATGGTTCAGGAGGTGGTCAGAGACTGGAGACATGGTTCAGGAGGTGGCCAGAGACTGGCGACATGGTTCAGGAGGTGGCCAGAGACTGGCGACATGGTTCAGGAGGTGGCCAGAGACTGGCGACATGGTTCAGGAGGTGGCCAGAGACTGGCGACATGGTTCAGGAGGTGGCCAGAGACTGGCGACATGGTTCAGGAGGTGGCCAGAGACTGGCGACATGGTTCAGGAGGTGGCCAGAGACTGGCGACATGGTTCAGGAGGTGGCCAGAGACTGGCGACATGGTTCAGGAGGTGGCCAGAGACTGGCGACATGGTTCAGGAGGTGGCCAGAGACTGGCGACATGGTTCAGGAGGTGGTCAGAGACTGGCGACATGGTTCAGGAGGTGGCCAGAGACTGGCGACATGGTTCAGGAGGTGGCCAGAGACTGGCGACATGGTTCAGGAGGTGGCCAGAGACTGGCGACATGGTTCAGGAGGTGGCCAGAGACTGGCGACATGGTTCAGGAGGTGGCCAGAGACTGGCGACATGGTTCAGGCGGTGGCCAGAGACTGGCGACATGGTTCAGGCGGTGGCCAGAGACTGGCGACATGATAAAAGAGATAAGTGTGGTGTCCCCTCGTGCAGCCAGTAGTGTTTGTGTCCCCTGTGTAGTCAGTGATGCAGAAAGAGAGGAGAGCCGCCTCTGCCGTCTGGATCAATAGAGCGCCGGGAACATCACAGCTTTAATTTTAATAGCTGTGTGTTCCCCCGTCGCGCGCCGCCGCATACAGCCCCTCCCCCTTGTCCGAGGAACTGTGATAGACAGATCCCCTATCCAATCTGGACGGGTGATCTGTCTATCACAGTTCCCCAAACGAGGGGGAGGGGCTGTATGCGACGGCGCATGACGGGGGAACACACAGCTATTAAAATTAAAGCTGTGATGTTCCTGGCGCTCTATTGATCCAGACGGCGGAGGCGGCTTTCCTGCGCTATACACCTCCCGTGATGGGCGGCACCAGGGGCGGGGGCGGAGCTCCGCCCCGCCCCGCCCCATTTTCGGCTCAATTATCGGCCGTTTTTTCCTTTCAGCAAATTGCCGAAAGGGCCATTTTCGGCCGATATGTTTCGGCGGCCGAAAATTTCGGTGCATCCCTAATATCTTCAGGATTACAGATCAAGTCTAGTTGACTTTGACCAGCTACTACTAGTTATTATCTTCTGACTGCTGTCAGTGCTCAGAGAAGTGTAATAGCTCCCTAT
This sequence comes from Lithobates pipiens, assembly GCF_037356315.1. Taxonomy (NCBI): domain Eukaryota; kingdom Metazoa; phylum Chordata; class Amphibia; order Anura; family Ranidae; genus Lithobates; species Lithobates pipiens. The sequence goes on from NW_027507882.1 coordinate 757,162, forward strand.
ACTTAATGGCATTGTACAGATCTTCTCCTCTCTCCATAGAACTGTACTGGTGGTATATTCTATTACTTACCGCAGGTATCTGTTGTGGTGGTAAGGGGTATTTTGTTGAATAGATTGCAGCTTTCTACTAGAGGTGATCAGATGAATATGCTTTGTGTTTGATTTCTCTTTAGAACTGTTTGTAAAATGATATGGTTACATCATCGATTTCTTTTTATGTAGGTGCCTTCAGGTCTCTTCATCCCGAGTATGGCTGTGGGGGCCATAATGGGAAGAATCATGGGGGTCAGTATGGAGCAGCTGGCGTTCCACCACCGTGATTGGTTCCTCTTCAAGGGATGGTGTAGCCAAGGAGCTGACTGCATTACTCCGGGACTATACGCAATGGTGGGAGCAGCTGCTTGCCTAGGTAAGTACTGTTCTCAACTCACCCTATTGGTCCTATTGGGAGTGTTGCAAAGAGTACTAACTGTTGGTAAGTTTGTTTTGCCACCAAATATGAAGGAAGAAGCATCATAAAACTGCTGCAGGTATAAGAAATGTTCAAGAAGGATGCAGATATGGCCATTCTGGTAGGCAATTCCCTAATAGTAGGATGAGCTGAGCTGCTGGGAGTTGGAAGTGGGATGAGCTGAGCTGCTGAGTTGCTGCTGGGAATGGGGAGCAGGGTGAGCTGAGTTGCTGCTAGGAATGGGGAGCAAGGTGAGCTGAGCTGCTGAGTTGCTGCTGGGAATGGGGAGCATGGTGAGCTGAGCTACTAAGTAGCTGCTGGGAATGGAGAGCAGGGTGAGCTGAGTTGCTGCTGGGAATGTGGAGCAGGTTGAGCTGAGCTGCTGAGTCACTGCTGGGAATGGGGAGCAGGGTGAGCGGAGCTCCTGAGTCACTGCTGGGAATGGGGAGCAGGGTGAGCTGAGCTGCTGAGTCACTGCTGGGAATGGGGAGCAGGGTGAGCTGAGCTGCTGAGTCGCTGCTGGGAATGGGGAGCAGGGTGAGCTGAGCTGCTGAGTCGCTGCTGGGAATGGGGAGCAGGGTGAGCTGAGCTGCTGAGTCGCTGCTGGGAATGGGGAGCAGGGTGAGCTGAGCTGCTGAGTCACTGCTGGGAATGGGGAGCAGGGTGAGCTGAGCTGCTGAGGGTGAAGCAGGGGTAGTTGAGAATGAATTGCTTCACAATGCCTGCAACCTGCAGACGTCGAGGAGGACTTGTTTTAAAGGTCATTCTGACCAGAGCTTCACTTAAGTGGTCAAACCTATTCTTTATAGTGATTATAGTTTACCCCTCTTAAAGTGGTTCTAAAGCCTTAAAAGAGAGGTATGGGGTTTTGTTTTTTTGTAGATTCATACATACCTAGGTGGATGCAGCATCCAAACCGATGCTGCATCTGTCCCCCGCCGCCTCTTCACTGAGAACCGAGCCACCGAATATCGCTGATGGCTCGGTTCTTTTACCTCCCCGAGTGGAGAGCTGCTGCCTGTCAGTCGGCATCTCTCCTGCTCTGCTCCTCCACGCTCATTGGAGCGCTGAGCTGTGGAAGGGGGCGGAGATCGTGCTTCAGGCACCTGGCGGATCTAGGACTCCCAGAGTCGGGATGACGCAGTGCTTGGACTGATCTGTGTGATGTCAGCAGAGAGCAGACTTCAGTCCATTCTCTGCTGACAAACTGGAGAAGCCCAGCCAAAATGAGCTCAGGCTGGACGTCTCCCTTTAAGGTTTTTCACCTTAATGCAATCTAAGCATAGTGCCCTGTACACGCAGTCGGATCTTCCGAAGGAAAAATGTGCGATCGAATAGTTTTATCGGAAAATCAATCGTGTGTGGGCTCCATCGGACTTTTTTCCGTCTGAATTTCCAACACGCAAAGTTTGAGATCTGGATATAAATTTTTCCGACAACGAAATCCGATCGTTTAAATTCATGTGTAGACAATTCCGACTGCAAAATGGCACTCATGCTCAGAATAAACTTAGAGATGAAAGCTATTGGCTACTGCCCCGTTTATAGTCCCGACGTACATGTTTGACGTCGCTTCGTTCAGAACGATCAGAAATTCCGTCAACTTTGTGTGACCGTGTGTATGCAAGACGAGTTTGGGCCAAAATCCGTCTGAAAAAATCAGACAGATTTTGTCATCGGAATGTCCGACCGTGTGTATGGGGCATTAGGGGGGAAAAAACCTTCTCTGCTGCAGCCCCCCCCCCTTTTTTTTCTTACCTGAGCCCGATCCGATGCAGCGATGTGCAGTACAATAGAGGCTCCAGCCACTGTCCGCCTCCTCACTTGGTCAGCATGTTCTGTCAATCAAATGCTGTGACACCAGATCTGGGGGCGGGACCAAATCACACTTTCTTGTGTCACTGGACGCATCAGCGGGACTCGGGAGAGCACGCAAGGGTGCCTTCATGAAAAGTAGCTTTCCATGGGGGCACCCACCGAAAAGGTGGGGCCTGGAGCACTGGCAGGGGAACCTCTGAAGAAGAGAATTGGGGCTGCTATGTGCAAAAGAGTGAATTGCCCGCTGTGCCTCCTTGGATATACATGCCACATATCCCAGGAGTTGTAGCCTTTCATTCCGGAAAGGAGAATGGGTCTATTGGTGCATTTTTGGGAGGCTTGCCCACTGAACCCAGAAGAGATGACAGGCCTCCTGATGACGTCAGAAAGAACATGGCGGCGCGGGACAGAGTGGTGGCAGGGCATGAGAGAATCTCAGTGGGACAACGCTGGATCTGCTTCATGGGCGAGTATCTAAAATGTGCAGCGGGGTAGAATGAAAAAAAAAAAAGGTTGAAATCCACTTTAATAAAGCAAAAAATTCTGGCTTGTTGTGACGCCTAGGAATCGCATTTTTTGCCATGTTGATTTGTAGGGAAGCGTGGACTCTATTTTGCCAATGTTTGTGCATTTAAGTTCCAAACGTTCCTCCTTGGGTTAGTACAGGGAACCTTTTCTTCTTTGCTGCTTTTTATTTATATGAATATTTGTGATAGAAGCTTCTAACATTCAACTTCTACTTTTATCCATTGCAGGAGGAGCCACACGCATGACCGTCTCCCTCGTAGTAATCATGTTTGAATTGACCGGTGGACTGGAATACATTGTGCCTTTAATGGCTGCAGCCATGACTAGTAAATGGGTAGCAGATGCCTTGGGAAGAGAAAGTATTTATGATGCCCACATCCATTTAAATGGGTATCCTTTTCTGGAAGCCAAAGAAGAATTTAGCCATAAGACATTAGCCATGGATGTCATGCGTCCAAGGCGTAACGACCCGTCTCTGACAGTCATCACTCAGGACAGTATGACGGTGGCCGATATCGAGGCGGCAGTCAATGAAACGACATACAGCGGCTTTCCCGTTGTGGTTTCCCGAGAGTCTCAAAGGCTCATGGGCTTTGTGCTAAGACGAGATCTAATCATCTCCATTGGTAAGTCGCCGGTTTCCATTAGGGTTTTGAATTCAATGGGCAGTTTTACTACTTTTTTAATGTTTAAAATGTATACAGTGCCTTGAAAAAGTGTTCATACACCTTGGAATTTTCAAGATTTTGTCATTTAACAACCAAAAATGTAAATGTATTTTATTGGGATTTTATGGAGTCAATTTGTAGAATCCCCTTTCACTGCAATTACAGCTGCAAGTCTTTTTGGGGATGTCTCTACCAGCTTTACACATCTAGAAAGTGACATTTTTGTCCATTCTTCTTTGCAAAATATCTCAAGCTCTGTCAGATTGGATGGAGAGCAATTTTCAAGTCTTGCCACAGATTCTCAATTGGATTTAAGTCTGGACTTCGACTGGGCCATTGTAACACATGAATATGCTTTGATCTAAACCATTCCATTGTAGCTCTGGCTGTATGTTTAGGGACGTTCTCCTGCTGGAAGGTGAACCTCCACCCCAGTCTCAAGTCTTTTGCAGGTTTTCATCTAAGATTGTCCTGTGTTTGGCTCCATCCATCTTCCCATCAACTCTGACCAGCTTCCCTGTCCCTGCTGAAGAAAAGCATCCCCACAACATGATGCTGCCACCACCATGTTTCACGGTGGGGATGTTGTGTCCAGGGTGATGTGCTGTGTTAGTTTTCCCCAGACATAGTGTTTTGCTTTTAGGCCAAAAAGCTCAATTTTGGTCTCATCTGACCAGAGCACCTTCTTCCACATATTTGCTGTGTCCCCCACATGGCTTCTCACAAACTGCAAACAGGACTTCTTATGGCTTTCTTTCAACAATGTCTTTCTTCTTGCCACTCTTCAATAAAGAGCAGATTTGTGGAGAGCACAACTAATAGTTGTCATGTGGACAGATTCTCCCACCTGAGCTGTGGATCTCTGCAGCTCCACCGGAGTTCCCATGGACCTCTTGGCTCTTCTCTGATTAATTCTCTACTTGCCCGGCTGGTCAGTTTAGGTGGACAGCCATGTCTTGGTAGGTTTGCAGTTGTGCCATAATCTTTCCATTTTCGGATGATGGATTGAACAGTGCTCCATGAGATGTTCAAAGCTTGGGATATTTTTTTTATAACCTAACCCTGCTTTATACTTCTCCACAACTTGATATCTGACCAGTCTTGGTGTGTTCCTTGGCCTTCATGATTCTGTTTATTCACTAAGGTTCTCTAACAAACCTCTGAGGGCTTCACAGAACAGCTGTATTTATAATGAGATTAAATTAGACACAGGTGGACTCTGCTTACTAATTAGGTGACTTCTGAAGGCAATTGGTTCCACTAGATTTTAGTTAGGGGTATCAAAGTAAAAGGGCCCGAATACAAATGCTCCCCACACTTTTCAGTTATTTATTTGTTAAAAAATTGAAAAACATTTATCATTTTTCCTTCCACTTCACAATTATGTGCCACTTTGTGTTGATCTATCACATAAAATCCCAATAAAATACATTTACATTTTCGGTTGTAACATGACAAAATTTGGAAAATTCCAAGGGGTATGAATACTTTTTCAAGGCACTGTATAAGGGAAGCGGTTTTACCTGCCAAAGAATTTATGTCCATGTAGTCTTGAGATTCACAGCTGCAGCTTTTGATGCATATTGCGAGATGCTAACAGTGTGCAGTGAATTCAAAGTAATTTGAGTACAGGAAAGGAACCCGTACAACTGGGCAAGACTGAAGGGAGAGTCACAGTCAGCACAGACAAGTCTGTAAAATTTTTCCTTCTTTTACTTCGCAGAGAGTGCAAGGAAGAAACAAGATGGCATAGTGAGTACGTCACGGATATACTTCACTGAACACACCCCTCCCCAACCCCCCACGTCACTGCCTAGCCTAAAACTCCGTGCCATTATGGACCTCAGTCCTTTCACCATCACTGACCAGACGCCAATGGAAATCGTGGTGGACATTTTCCGCAAGTTGGGATTGCGCCAGTGTCTGGTGACGCATAATGGGTGAGTTATGTCCTCGGGTATGGCTGCAGCAACATTTATTTATTTTTATTTTTTTTTTATTTTTTTTTAAAGCAAGTTTAAAAAAAAATGTTTATCTGATCTTTTGCTTTTAAAAGTAGAGAGATCTGAGGTCCTATAGTGGCCGGTGAATGTATATGCTTAGTCTGCATCACTTTTTTGCGGAACAGGTTTGAAACGGGTTCTTCCTTTTGGGATAAAAGCTTTAAGTAAATGTTAAAACGAAATGAAATCCGACCATTGTAAGAACCCCTGTCAGTCATGGTTTTTAACGGCTCTCTAACTGCCACCATTGCTGCACAGCATGATCTGTTAACCACTTTCAGACCGGACCATTTTGCTGGTCAATGACCAGAGGTCTTTTTACAATTTGGCACTGCGCTGCTTTAACTGATAATTGCGCGGTCATGCAATGTTGTACCCAAACAAAATTTGCGTCCTTTTTTTCCCACAAATAGAGCTTTCTTTTAAAGGTATTTGACTGACTCTGCGATTTTTATTTTTTGCAATATAAACGTAAAAAGACCGCAAAATTTTGAAAAAAAAAAATGATATTTTCTACTTTTTGTTATTAGAAAAATCCAATAAACTCAATTTTAGTCATACATTTAGGCCAAAATGTATTCAGCCACATGTCTTTGGTAAAAAAAAAGTCAATAACTGTATATTTATTGGTTTGCGCAAAAGTTGTCACATCTACAAACTAAGGTACGTTTTCTGGAATTTACGCAGCTTTTAGTTTATGACTGCCTATCTCATTTCTTGAGGTGCTAAAATGGCAGGGCAGTACAAAACCCCCCCAAATGACCCCATTTTGGAAAGTAGACACCCTAAGGAAATTGATAAGAGGCATGTTGAGCCCATTGAATATTTTATTTTTTTTGCCTCAAGCGATTGAATAATGACAAAAAAAAATTATTATTTTTTTTTTTACACAAAGTTGTCACTAAATGATATATTGCTCACACATGCCATGGTTATATGTGGAATTGTACCCCAAAATACATTCTGCTGCTTCTCCTAAGTACGGGGATACCACATGTGGTTGACTTTTTGGAAGCCTAGCCGCGTACGGGGCCCCAAAAACCAAGCACCGCCTTCAGGATTTCTAAGGGCGTACATTTGTAATTTCACTCCTCACTACCTATCACAGTTTTGAAGGCCATAAAATGCCAAGATGGCACAAAACACCCACAAATGACCCCATTTTAGAAAGTAGACACCCCAAGCTATTTGCTGAGAGGCATGTTGAGTCCATGGAATATTTTATATTTTGCCACAAGTTGCGGGAAAATTACAAACTTTTATTTATTTATTTTTTCACAAAGTTGTCACTAAATGATATATTGCTCACACATGCTATGGGCATATGTGAAATGGCACCCCAAAATAAATTCTGCTGCTTCTCCTGAGTACGGGGATACCACATGTGTGAGATTTTTTGGGAGCCTAGCTGCGTACGGGGCCCCGAAAGCCAAGAACCGCCTTCAGGCTTTCTAAGGGCGTAAATTTTTGAGTTCACTCCTCACTACCTGTTACAGTTTTGAAGGCCATAAAATGCCAAGATGGCACAAAACCCCCACAAATGACCCCATTTTAGAAAGTAGACACCCCAAGCTATTTGCTGAGAGGCATGTTGAGTCCATGGAATATTTTATATTTTGCCGCAAGTTGCGGGAAAATTACAAACTTTTTTTTTTTTTTTTTCTTTTCACAAAGTTGTCACTAAATGATATATTGCTCAGGCATGCTATGGGCATATGTGAAATGACACCCCAAAATAAATTCTGCTGCTTCTCCTGAGTACGGAGATACCACATATGTGGGACTTTTTGGGAGCCTAGCCGCGTACAGGGCCCTGAAAACCAAGCACCGCCTTAAGGCTTTCTAAGGGCGTAAATTTTTGACTTCACTCCTCACTACCTATTACAGTTTTGAAGGCCATAAAATGCCAAGATGGCACAAACCCCCCCCAAATGACCCCATTTTGGAAAGTAGACACCCCTAAATTTAGGGGTACACTAGTGAGACTCACAGGTAAAAAAGCACCTAGGCTGTCAGCGACTGTATCAAAACGCTACAAAAAAAACTGTTAGCGATCGCAGGGATCAGGCCTGACTCTGCGAACGCTGCAGTTATGTGTGTTGTGTTCTGTAAGTGACAGTGATCGATCGATACTGCACTTGGGTGGGCTGGTCTGGGCTTGGCGGAGGGGCTAAACGCAGGTGCTAGCAGGTATCTGGGCTGATCCCGCTAACAATGCGTTTTGGGAAACCTAAACTGCTGGCGACGCTAATATAGATCTGATCAGATACTATATTACTAAGGGAGGTGTATGCTTTGCGCGTGGGTGTTAGCGGTACTGGCACTAACCTGACGCTGCCTGGGGCGACGCAGACCTTATCTGACCCTCAAACTTGTATCACCCGCCGGGTGATCAGGGGGTTAAACCTTTATTAGGTAATAATGGCGGGTGCCCTGAAACTATAAAAAAATAACTAACCAACCAGCGTTACCTGTAACAGTTATATGGTGATCACTGGTGAAAGGGTTAACTAGGGGGCAATCAGGGGGCTTTATGCGGTAGTATATGGGGGTCCCTGACGCTATAAAAAGCTGCGGCGAACCTAAATACCTACCTGCCTAACTAGCGTCACCTGTGACACTAATATAGCGATCAAAAAACGATCGCTTATTAGGCTGGGTTCACACTGGAGCGATGCGGGAACGCCACAAATCTGCGGCGGGTTCCCGCATCACACTGCCCTATGCGAACTGCTGGGAGTGTCAGTGAAATGTTAATGACACCCCCAGATCAGTTTGCATATCGCAGTGCGATCTGCAAACTCGGACAGGAATCGGATCGCATAGTGTGAACACCCATGCGATCCGATTCTGCTGCGGACCAAAAAAAGGGTCCCGTGCGAGTTTGCGGCGGGTGCGACGCAAATTCAGCCATACTATCTGTATGGCTGAACTCGAATCGCACAGAGGTCGGATGTGATTTGCACTGCAGTGCGGTGCGAATCACATCCGTTCTCATAAACCGCTGCAATGTGAACCCAGCCTTAGTGACACTGGCGACGGGGGGGTGATCACGGGGTTAAACCTTTATTGGGGGGATTAGGGGGTACCTTAGCACTAAAGGGGGCTAACCCTAACTGCCCTAAGAGTTATTACAGTCACAAATGACACCAATGCAAAAAAAAAAAATGCAATTGGTGTCACTGTGACTGGGGGTGCAGGGGTGATTGGGGGGGTGAAGAAGGGGGTGAGAGTGTGCCTGGCATGTTGTACTGTATTGTGTAGTGTTGGTGCAACTCACCGATCCTCTCTCCTCGGTGCCGGAACGAAAAATACCGACACGGAGGAGAGATTACATCACTTCCTCTGCCTGTGTTTACATTACAGGAGAGGAAGTGATGTCACGCTTCACTTCCATTCGTCAGGAGCGATCGCGAGGGGGTGGTCATGAACGAATGGCGGCCCCTCATCCCGGATCGCTCCTGAACGGGCCCCCCACCCGCAGGAAGGCAGGGACGTACAGGTACGCCCATATGCCTGCCCGTGCCATTCTGTCGACGTGCATCGTCGTGCGGCGGTCGGCAAGTGGTTAATCTGCATAGTTGTTTGGGGTATATAATTATATATTTTTATTTTTTTATCTATTATATATAAATAAATACTTTTTTTTTTAAAGCAGAAGGCCTAGAGAATAAAAGGGTTGGTGGGGTTTTCATGTCACATGAAATTTGCTTTTCAAATGCAAATTTTTTGGAAAGGAGAACACTTTATTGAATCTTTTGTTTTTATATATATTATTCAATAAAGTGTTCTCCTTTCCAAAAAAATTGCATTTGAAAAAGAAATATCATGTGGCATAAAAACCCCACCAACCATTTTATTCTCTAGGCCTTCTGCTTTAAAAAAAAAAAAAAAGTTATAAAAGTTGATGTCGCGCTTTAAAATTGTGCACACTCGTGGAATGTTGACAATCTCTGATACATCAAAAATCTTCATAGGTGACGCTTTAAATTTATATTGCCAGTCTAGCATTAGACAGGAGGTCTAGTGCTAGAATTATTGTTCTTGCAATACCTCAGGTGTGGCGTGAATGCTGTTTTTACATATGTGTGTATGACTTATGTCCATCTTCCCATCAACTCTGACCAGCTTCCCTGTCCCTGCTGAAGAAAAGTCTCCTCACAACATGATGCTGCCACCACCATGTTTCACAGTGGGGATGCTGTATTCAGGGTGATGTGCAGAGTTAGTTTTCCGCCACACATAACGTTTTGCTTTTAGGACAAAAAGTTCAATTTTGGTCTCATCTGACCAGAGCACCTTCTTCCACATGTTTGCTGTGCCCCCCACATGGCTTCTCACAAACTGCAAATGGGACTTCTTATGGATTTCTCTCACCAATGTCTGTCTTCTTGCCACTCTTCCATAAAGGCCAGATTTGTGGAAAGCACCACTAATAGTTGTCCTGTGGACAGATTCTCCCACCTGAGCTGTGGATCTCTGCAGCTCCTCCAGAGTTACCATGGACCTCTTGGCTGCTGCTCTGATGAATGCTCTCCTTGCCCGGCCGGTCAGTTTGGGTGGACGGCCATGTCTTGGTAGGTTTGCAGTTGTGCCACACTCCTTCCATTTTCAGATGATGGATTGAACAGAGCTCCGTGAGATGTTCAAAGCTTGGGATATTTTTATATAACCTAACCCTGCTTTATACTTCTCCACAACTTTATCCCTGATCTGTCTGGTTTGTCCCTTGGCCTTCATGATGCTGTTTTTTCACTAAGCTTCTCTAAGAAACATGAGGGCTTCACAGAACAGCTGTATTTATACTGAGATTAAATTACACACAGGTGGACTCTATTAGGTGACTTCTGAAGGCAATTGGTTCCACTAGATTTTAGTTAGGAGTATCAAAGTAAAGGGGGCTGAATACAAATGCACCCCACACTTTTCATTTATTAGTAAAAGATGTTGAAAATCATTAACCACTTAAGGACTGCCGCATGGCAATGTACGTCGGCAGAATGGCACCGACAGGCACAAGCACGTACATGTACGTGCTTGCCTTCCAGCGGGTGGGGGGTCCGATCGGACCCCCTCCTGCTGGATGCGGCGGTCCGTTTCACTTCAGGAGCGATCCGGGATGAGGGGATGGCCGTTGGTTTCTGGCCATCCCCTCTCGATCGCTCCTGACGAATGAGAAGCTTCCCCCGCCTGTGTAGTGTAAGCACAGGCAGGGAGGAAGTAATGTCATTCTCCTCGGGCGGTCTTTTTGACCGGACTGCGAGGAGAACAGAGAAAGTAAGTGCACCAACACTACACTGACATGTAGGTACACATAGGCACACAAATGCCTCCCCCCCCCCCCCCCCGTCACAGTGTCACTGATTGCAGTGATCATTTATTTACTGATCACTGCATTTAGTGTCAGTTGTGACAGTAAAAACTGTCAGGGCAGTTAGTGTTAGGTCCAGGGTAGCCCCCTACCCCCCCCCCCCCCATAAAGGTTTAACCCCCTGATTGCCCCTAGAGTTAACCCTTTCACCCCCTTTTGCCAGTGTCACTAAGCGATCGTTTTTCTGATCGCTGCATTAGTGTCACTGGAGCCGCTAGGTAGCTAGTTATTTTTTTAGGTTCACCGCCAGGTTTTTATAGCGCTAGGTACCCCCATATACTACCCAATAATGGTTTTAACCCTCTGATTGCCCCTAGTTAACCCTTTCACCAGCGATCACCGTATAAGTGCCACTGGTGACGCTGGTTAGCCAGTTAGTTATTTAGGTTCCCCGTCAGGTTTTTATATAGCGTCAGGGACCCCCATATACTACCTAATAAAGATTTTAACCCTTTCACCAGTGATCACCGTATAAGTGTTACGGGTGACTCTGGTTAGTTCATTTGCTTTTTATAGCATCAGGGCACCCACCATTTATTACCCAATAAAGGTTTAACCCCCTGATCACCCGGCGGGTGATATCAATTGGGTATTGGGGTCAGGGTCTGCGTTACCCCAGGCAGTGCTAGGTTAGTGCCAGTACCGCTAACACCCACGCGCAAAGCATAAACCTCCCGTAATGGTGTATAGAATCTGAACTGATCTGATCTATACTAGCGTCCCCAGCAGTTTAGGGTTCCAAAAAAACGCATTGTTAGCGGGATCAGCCCAGATACCTGCTAGCACCTGCGTTTTGACCCTCCGCCCAGCCCACCCAAGTGCAGTATCGATCGATCACTGTCACTTACAAAACACTAAACACATAACTGAGCGTTCGCAGAGTCAGGCCTGATCCCTGCGATCGCCAACAGTTTTTTTGGTAGCGTTTTATATTTAAATCCTGAAGGCAGTGCTTGGTTTTCGGGGTCCCGTATGTGGCTAGGCTCCCAAAAAGTCCCCCACATGTGGTATCCCCGTACTCGGGAGAAGCAGCAGAATTTATTTTGGGGTGTAATTTCACTTATGCCCATAGCATGTGTGAGCAATATATCATTTAGTGACAACTTTGTGCAAAAAAAAAAAAAAAATGTTTTAATATTCCTGCAATTTGTGGCAAAATATAAAATATTTCATGGACTCAACATGCCTCTCAGTAAATAGCTTGGGGTGTCTACTTTCCAAAATGGGGTCATTTGGGGGGGGTTTTGTGCTATTTTGGCATTTTATGGCCTTCGAAACTGTGATAGGTAGTGAGGAGTGAAATCAAAAATTTGCACCCTTAGAAATCCTGAAGGCAGTGATTGGTTTTCGGGGTGCCGTACGCGGCTAGACTCCCAAAAAGTCCCACATATGTGGTATCCCCGTACTCAGGAGAAGCAGCAGAATATATTTTGGGGTGCAATTCCACATATAACTATGGCATGTGTGAGCAATATATCATTTAGTGACAACTTTTTGTAAACTTTTTTTTTTTTGTGTCATTATTCAATCACTTGGGACAAAAAAAAATATTCAATGGGCTCAACATGCCCCTCAGCAATTTCCTTGTGGTGTCTACTTTCCAAAATGGGGTCATTTGGGGGGGGGGGGGGGGTTTGTACTGCCCTGCCATTTTAGCACCTCAAGAAATGAGATGGGCAGTCATAAATTAAAAGCTGTGTAAATTCCAGAAAATGTACTCTAGTTTGTAGACGCTATAACTTTTGCACAAAAAAAAATAAATATACGCTTATTGAAATTTTTTTTACTAAAGACATGTGGCTGAATACATTTTGGCCTAAATGTATGACTAAAATTTTGTTCATTTGATTTTTCTTATAACAAAAAGTAGAAAATATATATTTTTTAAAAAATTTTCAGTCTTTTTCCTTTTATATCGTAGGCAATCAAATACCATCAAAAGAGAGCTCTATTTGTGGGAAGAAAAGGATGCAAATTTCGTTTGGGTACAACATTGCATGACCGCGCAATTACCAGTTAAAGCAGTGCAGTGCGAAATTGTAAAAAGACCTCTGGTCCTTAGGCTGACAATTGGTCCGGGCTGAAGTGGTTAATCATTTTCCTTCCACTTCACAATTATTTGCCACTTTGTGTTGATCTATCACATAAAATCCCAATAAAATACATTGACGTTTTTGGTTGTAACATGACAAAATGTGGAAAATTTCAAGGGGTATGAATACTTTTTCAAGGAACTGTATACGTGATTCTGCACTTCCCAGTAGGGGGGGGCATGCGGCTTTTGCTGCGATTTGTCACGGCAGAAGCCGATCAGTGGGTGGCGGCCAATGGATGTCCACCGGCGCCCACCAATCGTTGGGAAGCGACAAAGAACTGAGCTCTGCCTATGTAAACAAGGCAGAGCTCCGTTCTGACAGGGGGAAGGGATGGGTTTTGGGTGCCTGCGAAGCAGGGAATAAAATCCATCACTTTCTTTAGTAACACAAACACTGGCTAGGCACACATTTAACCCTTTTATGGCCCTAGATGTTTAACCCCTTCCCAGCCAGAGCCAGTGTCATTAGTACAGTGAAGGAGAAGGGATCTCACTGCTCCAGGAGCACACATGCAGGCTGTAAACTGTCTTTTCTGCTGGGAAGCCACAGGTGCTGGCTATTACCACTAGCAACAGACGAAAAACAAGCTCTGAACTGTCGTGCTGTTTAGAAAACCACTTTCTTTTATTGGAAAATCGCATCACATCACAGCTCAGTGAACAAGGAAAAATTGCTGACGTTTAGCACTAGCTGTAGTGCTTATTCATAGCTATGAATAAGCACTACAGCTAGTGTGAAACGTCAGCAATTTTTCCTTGTTCGTTGTGTTTGTTGAGCTGTGATGTGATTTTCCAATAAAAGAAAGTGGTTTTCTGAACAGTGCGGCAGTCCAGAGCTTGTTTTTCGTCTGTCATTAGTATAGTGACAGTGCATGGTTTTTGGTCGTGACATGACAAAATGTGGAAGATTTCAAGGGGTATGAATACTTTTTCAAGGCACTGTACACGCGATTCTGCACTTCCCGGTAGGGGGTGCGCTGCTTTTGCTGTGATTTGTCACAGCAGAAGCAGATCAGCGGGTGGCGGCCAATGCATGTCCGCTGCCGCCCACCAATCGTTGGGAAGCGACAAAGAACTGAGCTCTGCCTATGTAAACAAGGCAGAGCTCCGTTCTGACAGGGGGAAGGGATACTTTTTGGAGGCACTGTAAGTAGATTTTTAACTGGCCTTTTGATTTCTATTCCAGGAGACTGCTGGGAATTATCACAAAGAAGGATGTCCTGAAGCATATAGCACAGATGGCCAACCAAGATCCAGACTCTATATTGTTCAACTAAACCCCCATCCTCATGTATAATGTAAACTTTTGGATCCTGTGAAGCCATACTCTGTATCACTTTATGGTGTTTTTGACACTTTCATATTACTGTGAAGAGAAGTGCCTCGCTTCATGCCACCAAAGCCTCCCCCCTGGCACTGTATTTTCTCAGATCTGCCCAAGCGACATGGAGTAAAGGCCACTTTCACACGTCCTTGTCTGCAGCAAACGACCCACGTGTCTTACCTGGATTCTTCATTATAACCTTCTGATTTTGGTGGAGATACCTATCTAATGACACCGGGAGGAGCGAGGATAAAAAAACATATAAAAAACATATAAAAGAAAGTCTGTCGGTGGCCATGTACCTTTAATTGGAAAAATAATAAATTATATATTTAAATTTGATATATTTTCCTTGTCTTAAAAAGGTCATCCATTACCACTGTTTGCAGAAAAGGAGGACTCTGTTAGAGACGACATTTTGTTTTTCTGTGCCAAGAATTTGGATTTAAAGCCCAAATGAACCCAGGTAAATTATTGCAGGCGTGCAAAGTCTCAGAGTGACCTTAGAAAGCAGCAACAGCTTGAGTAGAAAAGCCTGTCCCCTGTCAGCGTGGTGAAGATAAAGACGCTTGGGGGTTAAATATACTAGTTTGCATAGTAGCCAATCAGCGTCTAACTTTAGTTTGTTCAACTAAGCTTTGACAAAAAAAAAAAAGGAAAACAATTGGTTTCTCTGCAGAGCTGCACCAGATTTTCCACTCTCCAGATTAAAGTGGTGTTGCCACCGAAAAAAAAAAATGGCTTAAAATTAATAATAAAAAAAACAAAATTGGAAATTTTTTTTTTTTTTTTACTCACCTCTAAATGCTTGTTGCTAGGGGATCCCTCGTAGTCTGCCTTCTTCAATGCCCGGGCTGGTGCCATCACTTCCCCTCGCGCCACACAGTCATCTGGGACCTGTCACGTGTCCCAAATGACTGTGCGGCGTATCACGGCGCCGCTCGCGCATGCGCAGTGGGTGCCCAGGATTGTTCCCCCGCATCACTGGACAGGTAAGTGTCTGATTTATTAAAAGTCAGCAGCTACTTTTTTTTTAAGGGGGCACCCCACTTGAAGTAAATCAACCCCCATAGTGTATGCATGGAAAGAGCGGTATCCCTGAAGAGGTCTGATCTACCCCAACCCTCCCCGCTGGGTCAGAGCTTAGAGTTCCTCAATCAGTAAAGGTCATGTTCCCTGCTGATTGGAAAGCTCCAGCTGTGTCTAACCTTTGCAGAGAGACCACTGCCTCCCCACAGAGAACAAGGGTCCCTCTCTGCAGCATGTTGGCTCACTTTAAAAAGCAGCCACAGCCCACGTGAGAAAGGCCTGTCCCCTGCAAACATGCTCCAAAGAAAGGATCCTTTGTTCTCTGTGTAGAAGCAGCAGTCTCTTTGCAAAGGTCAGACACGCCCCATGCCGATCAGCAGGGAGCTTGACCTTTGCAGCACAACGAGATCTAGATATGACCTAGCAAGGGTTATATCGGACCTCTGCAGAGAAACTAGTGCTTCTGTATATAAACCAAGGTCAGACATGCCCCATGCTGAGTCACAACTGGAAGTCGCCAATCAGTATGGGGCATAACCTTTGCAGAATGGAGAGATCTTGCAATGACCCAGCCAGGGGGTATATCAGACCTCTGCAGAGATACTGCTGCTTCTGTATATACACTAAGGTCATATATGCCCCATGCTGTGTAACAGCGGGAACTCGCCAATCAGTAGGGAGCATGGCTGTTGCGGAATGTTCAGATCTAGCTCTGACCCAGAGGGGGTTGTATAACAGATCTCTGCAGAGATACCACTGCTTCTGTGTATACGCCAAAGATCCTTCTCTACAGCATGCTGGCAGGGAACAGGCTTTTTTATTCCCTCAGGCTGTTGCTACTTTTTTAACAAGAAGCAATTGTAACACTTTGAACATCTTTGTTTTGATGGACCTAGAAAGTATTTAGCTGACTTAAAGTGAACATTTAATTTGGACTTTAAATGCTAGTAAACTATACCACTTAGCCTCATTTTTACTGGTCACTTCTATGGTTCAGCATCTTTAAATGAGATATTGGATGTATCAATCAGTATGTATTACAGTTTGATTTGCGCATGCACTGGGTGAAGTTCTGCACGGAGGAATTTGTATCATTAATAATTATGAAAAGCTTTGATCTGCACACTTTAAAATGATTCCACACGTGGAGGCTAGCTTCATTCTGTTTTTTTTTTTTTTTTTTTTTATTACGTTTAGGTGACTCTGTATTTAAAATTGTGACTTCCTTTCTAATTACATATAGTCCCAAATTATGGAAGTGCGTTATAAGTTCCATTAACCTTACTGGGAAATAAACATTGACCTTTTTCGTAATCCTTATCAATTCTTCTTTAAACAATCCAACTTTGAGTTGCCAAATAAAAACTTTGCGGAGTGTCCTGTTGGTGTGAGCAGTATCTTGCTTGAGAAAAAAAAAAATTTGATCTAGGAAGCAACACACACAACGGCCAAATGCTTGTAGACACCGGACCATCACACAAATGTAAGCTTGTCAGACATTCCATTCTGAAACCATGGGCCTCCTTTTGGCTGTAACAGTCTCCACGCTTCTGGGAAGGCTTTCCACGAGATTTTAGAGTGTGTCTTTTTGGTCATTTGTACCTTGTGAGGTCATGTACTGATGTTAGATGAGAAGACCTGGCTCCCAATTGGTGTTCCAGTTCATCCCGAAGGTGTTCAATAGGGTGGAGGTCAGGGAGCTGTGTAGACCAGCATTTCTCAACAGGGGTTCCACCTAAGGTTGCTAGGTGTTCCTGGAGCAGTGAGCAATGGATTGATCTCCCACCTACACTGAACATCAATGCAAAGGGACAATTTTCCAGTAACCACCAATGTCACTTCTACAGTGACCACTAACGTTAGAGGATACCTGACCTAGCTCACAATAAGAATTGAAATTCATCCCAAAGGTGTTCAATAGAATTGAGGTCGGGTACCCAATGTTGGGTGAGCAGACCTGATCCCAAAAGGTGTTCAGTAGGGTTGAGGTCAGGTACTGATGTTGATTGGGAAGACCTAATCCCAAAAGGTGTTCAGTAGGGTTGAGGTCAGCTACTGATGTTGGATGATGGCAAACAAACACTCTTGCGCATAAGTGTGATGACCGGGTGATCTATGACTCGAGGGACAGTGTCTCTGGCCTTGCTGCCCTCCAGGATAGGGGGTATCCTAATAGTCAAAAAAGATAAAAAGAAGAGGGCGCACCAGCCTTGTGCATTATCTCAAGATAATTTATTGATAAAAACAATTACAAAAACTACTTGCAAACATGTGGAAAGTGATTGCTTGTAAAAGCCACCTGTTTGTGGCAATCAGTCTCCGGATATCAAGGGGAAAGACATAAGGACCACTGCTGGCTGATGTGTTTTGAAGGAGTACCTTCTTTCTCAGAGCCTGATGTTGGATGAGAAGACCTGATCCCAAAGAGGTCAGGTACTGATGTTGGATGATGAGGCCTGATCCCCAGAGGTGTTTTAATAGGGTTGAGGTCAGGTACCAGATGTTGGATGAGAAGACGTGGCTTGCATCAACATTCCAATTCTTCCCAGAGGTGTTCTGTAGGGTCGAGGTCAGGGCTTTGTACAGGACACTCTAGTTCCTCCACACCAAACTGTTTAAATCATGTCTTTATGGGGATTCCTTTGTACAGAGGGGGGCATTCATTCTGGAACAGAAAAGGATCTTCACCAAACTGTTTCATTTTCCAACCTCTCATTTTTCACTTCTTGATTAGAGTCTGAACACTGCTGATTGGCATTCTCAATTCCTTGGCTATAATTTTTATATCGCTTTCCTATTTTATACAGTTCAACTACCTTTTCCCGCAGATCCTTTGACAATTCTTTTGCTTTCTCCATGACTCAGAATCCAGAAACGTCAGTGCAGCACTGGATGAAAGATGCAAGGGTCTGTCAGGTGTGCATGTATATAGTGTGTGTGTATGTGTGTATATATATATATATATATTATGTATGTATTGTGACATCGGGGGATGTTTAACTCAGTGGTTAGATGCCTTTTGAGTAAGTTCACAGCGAACAGGAACTTTAGTTTAAGGGCATGGTAGCCCACTTTTATTAAAAGGAACAAAATAAAGTTCATAACATGCACTTGGTTGCCCACACAGGGGTTCTTCTCCCAAAAACAATACATGAAAAATGCCAAGCCACCTGGCTCTCTTCAGCAGTACTGCCACCTAGGCTTTACACTTCAGCCCTCTTGGCCATATAACAGGGTTCCCGTACAACTACTGTACCTCTTTTCAGCTTCCTTGCTGCTCAGGCTTTCCACTTCAGGCTCTCATCTGTCTCCTTAGATGCACACAGCGTCTATCTAGAAAGCAGCCCCTCACTGCTCTGATCCTCAGACTTGGGTCTCTGGCTTTCACTAGTGCACACCTGCACTCTCTGGACTCCTGGAGACCTCATGTCTCTCTGGGTGGAGCCCAGAACCCTAATCCTAACTCTGCTATAAGCCCAGGACCCACCTGCTCAATCAACCAGCCAGACTCCTGGCTGTTCCAAAAACCCGGTCCCAGGATTGGACATTCCATCCCACCCATAACGCTATGGAATCTCCGGGCTCTAGGTCCCCAAGTGGATTTTACAAACTTTGGAGGTAACTGATAAAACAGATTCATCCACATTAAATACCGCTGGAGCCCCTCAACCTGCCTATTTGAGAACCCTCGGTGCCAATTACTAGGACAGGGAACTGTACTGTCACAGTGTGTATGTGTGTGTGTGTGTGTGTATATGTATGTATATGTGTGTGTGGATATGTATGTATGTATGTATGTGTGTATGTATATGTGTGTATATATATATATATTATATATATATAATTAGCAGAGCATCCCAGAGAGAGCAAGGAAAAGTCCTGTTTTGGGTTTATACGTTTCCCAGGCTCCTCTCGTACACATTCAGAAATCTCTGATCCATGATCCAGTTCGGGTCTTGGTCCTCTTCCCCAGGCTAATTTAAGCTCGCCTGAGCAGACAGCCTTGTCTCTCTGCCTGGGGATATACAGACAAAGTGTTATATCCTCTGAGTTGTGAGAGACACAAGACTCTGGTCTGGAACAATGGATGTTTATTTCAGTACTCACTGTACACTGCAGCATGCATCTCAGGACAGTACATATTATTATGCTGCTTACATGTGCTCTAAGATGGCTACTATGCCCCTCGACCCTTGGCATCACTCCTGGGTGGAGCCAGCCTTAAAGTGGCAGTACATGTGGAACCCTTCAGGTATAACACCTTCCATCCATCCCTAAAAACAAACAACAAAACGAGAAAAGGCACAAAACATTAATAACTGTCCAATAACATTCCTCCAAACACAGGAGATGCACAAGACTTTTCCTGCATCCAGATGTGAGAGCAAGAATCCAGGGACAGTTGCGGCGATGCAATGTCATTGGATCACTTTCGGCGGCCCCGAAAGTCTCTTAACTGGTCTTGAAGCTGAAACCGGTCAGGAGGGCGACAGTGTCATTGAGGGTAGGCACCCATCGACTCGGGCCCGGAGGAAACAGGGTTGGCTGGAATGGGCGCCGGCGGTGCCAAGAAGGGATCCCCCAGCTCAGTGGGTGAACCAACCTCCGGACCAGGGCTGGAGGGCTCTGTTGGAGCTGCGTTCAAAAGTGCAGAATCCCCCCAATCATCAGTTCCCATGCATTCTGATCCGCTGGGAGCAGTTCCTTGCAACACTGGTGGTTCAGCCGGCGTCGGGGATTCATGCAGTTGAAAATGAGGACGCAGTTGGTCCGCATGCCGTCTGCAAATGGAACCATCTTCCAGGCAGACCCTATACATCTTGGGTCCCAAAGTCTCTGCAATGACAGCAGGAAGCCAACGGGTGTTGGAAGCCCCATAAGGTCGGGCCCATACCTTTTGTTGGGCTGTGAATCGGGGGAGCTCATGGTGTTTGACCATCTTGTCTTGGGACTGCAGTACATGTTCCTAGACTGTTTGAGGGCGGAGCATGTCCAAAACAGTCCATGGCTGCTGACCCAGAAGGAGTTCTGCTGGAGTTTTCCCAGTGGTTGCATGTGGTCTGTTTCTGTAAGCAGAAAGGAAGGAGTCCAGCTGCTGGGGTGACGGGGACTGTTGTTTACTTGTAGCCACTGTAGCTTTGAAATAGCGTTTAAAAGTCTGCACAAACCGCTCTGCTTGACCATTTGTAGCTGGGTGGTAAGGTGCGGTCAACTTGTGCTTGATGTTGTGGGCAGTCAAACGCTGAAACTCCTGACTGGTGAATTGTGCACCATTGTATGTGACAATTTCTCTGGGGTATCCAAATGTAGCAACGAGATGTAACAGTATGGAAACTGTTGCCTTAGTTGTTGGCTGAGTAACAGGAATTACCTCAGGCCACTTTGAATGGGCGTCCACTATGATCAAGAAGGTGTGTCCTCTGATCGGACCTGCAAATTCCAAGTGTAGGCAAAACCAAGGGACCGTGGGCCAAGTCCAGGGCTGGACGCACCCTCGAGGAGGGTCTCTTGCAGTTTGTGCACATCCAGCACAAGCATTCACATAAGTTGTGATATCTGAGTCTAAGTTTGGCCACCACACATAGCCTCGGGCCTTTTGTTTCATACGTGTCCCCCTGGGATGATCAGTATGTAGCAAGTCCAGAATGTGTCTCCGGAGGGTCTGTGCAATGATCACTCGGTCTCCCCATAAAACACAGTTGCCAGCCACAGTTAATTCCATACGCCTACGGAAATAAGGTTCATAATCCTGTGTGACGGTTGCAGGCCAACCGGACCGTCCCCAGGAGAGTATTGTTTTCAGAAAGGTATCCTTGGCTATATGGGCTGCTATCTCCCCAGAAGACAAGAAGGACAGGCTGGTGTAACGACAACTCTTGACCGGTGGAGAGGAGTCCATTGACCTCCCTGTCAGTCGGGACATTGCGTCCGCATTAGCATTGGCATCATGACCGCGATGCTGGATTTTATAACTGTATGCTCCCAAGAATAGTGCATAGCGTTGGAGGCGGGCCGCAGTAGTCTTGAGAGATGCCTTTGTCAGGGCTAAAGATCTGAAGGAGTGGTTTATGGTCTGTCAGTATGGTGAATTCCCTACCATACAGGTAAAGATGAGACTTCTTAATTGCCCATATCGGCGCAAGAACCTCTTTGTCAATGTGTGAGTAATTGCTTTCTGCTTTTGTCAAAGACCTAGAGGCAAATGCCACTGGTTTTTCTGACCCATCTGGTAAGATGTGAGACAGTACAGCCCCCAGACCATAGGGTGAGGCATCACAAGCCAAGGTCAGAGGCTTCTGGAGGTCATAGTGAACAAGCACGCGTGACACCAACAGCTTCCGCTTAGAGACTTCAAAAGCGCATTGGCATGCAGCTGACCAGTCCCATCTGGAGTGTTTCTCCAAAAGCTTGTTCAACAGAAACAAGATGTGTTCCAGATCTGGCAGAAATTTGTGGTAATAGTTCAGCAAGCCAAGGTATGATCGCAGCTGCTGGACATTGGTTGGGGCAGGAGCTTTGACTAAACCTTGGCTTCTGTGGTGTGTGTATACCATCTGCATCCACAAGGTGGCCACAAAACTCCAATTTAGGCACCATGAATTGGCATTTTGCTAAGTTCACTTTCAGACCCTGCTCTTGGAGTCTTTCCAACAAAAGCTCCACGTTTCGCTTGTGTTCCTGGTCCGTCCATCCCGTGATGAGCATGTCATCTAACGGGCACTGCGTGAAAGGAATGTCCGCCAAAATCTCATCCATCTTTTGTTGCCAAATGGCTGGGGCAGAGGCTACATCAAACACCATCCGATTGTACTCATACAGTCCCTTGTGGGTATTGATGGTCAGAAACTTGCGGGAAGAAGGATGGACCTCAAACTGTAAATATGCTTGTTTGAGATCAAGCTTGGTGAACTTTTGACCCCCTGCAAGAGAGGCAAAAATGTAATCTACTCTGGGTAGAGGATACTGGTCTATTTCCAGTTGGGAGTTCAGTGCCATGTGGAAATCGCCACAAATGCGCAAGTCCCCATTCGCTTTCTTCACTGGTACAACAGGTGATGCCCACTCACTGTGCTCTACCTTTTGAGATGACACCTTGTTCCTCCAGCCGACTTGGTTCTGCTGTGCGAGCTTTGAAGAACTTAGGCTGGGCATTGGGGTTTCAGCTTGAGTCTCACACAGTCATGCTTTATTTTCCCCAACTGGTCATCAAGATCTTTGGGAACCGCTGCTTCAGGGATACCACCCATCCCTCATTATCTCCTAATGGAATTGTCACAGTGTTACAGGGATTTATGGCGATGTCTGGCATACCAAAGTGAGCAATCCAGTCTCTCCCAAAGAGAGGGGGTCCCCCATTTTCTAGTATATATAATGGCAGTCTCTTTGTCTGACCCTTGTACAATACCTGCACTTTTGCGTAACCCAGTGGGTGGAGTATCTGCTTTGAGTATGTCTGCAGTTTGATTGACGTTGGGCAAACAGTTGTTCGGGTCTGAAGTTGTCTCCATTGTTTCTGAGTGATAACTGAAACTGCTGCTCCTGTATCTATATCCATCTTTAGTTTCTTTCCCTCAACGGTTACCTCTACAGTCATTGCAGAGGGTGCTGAATGCATATGATGTATGTCTAATCTGTGGAGCACTTCCTCATCTTCTGACTCAGATGATGATGTATATCTTTCCACCATATATGTCTTTGGGTTCAGAGGTTGTTTATCTCGCACCTTCTTGCTCCGGCAAACTCATTTCAGATGGCCTGTTTTACCACAATTATGACAGGTCTGATCCTTAAACCGGCAGACTTTGTGATCATTGTCTGTATTCCCACAACGGTAGCAAGCTGACCCCCGGCTTGGTGGGGGTCTGTATTTCCGGTTTGCAACTGTGGGCTTGACTGCTGTTCTGAAAACTTCCTGTTTCACTTCTTCCCTTCTGCCCTGGGGGTTCAATTCCTCTGTATCTTTCACAGCCATTTCCATCACTGAAGCTATCTCTATTGCCTTTGCAAGGGTAAGGTCTTTCTCTGTTAACAGTCTCTTTTGGCTAGAGTCACAATTCAGTCCCATGACAAACTTATCTCTCAGTGCAGTAGGTAGGTACTCCCCAAAAGAACAGGTAGAGGCTAGTCTGCGAAGGGCGAGCACATAAGCTTTAATTTCTTCACCTGGCTGCTGCTGCCTCTGATAAAAACGAAATCTTTCTGCAATCTCTAGTGGTTTAGGCTGGAAGTGACCCTCTAACAGTGTCAGGAGCTCTGCCAATGTCTGCTGGTTTTACAGGGAAAAGGAGATCCCTAAGAGTGTCATATGTCTGAACACTAACCACTGTCAGAAATACTGCTACTTGCCTTTCACCTGGAATGGCATTTGCACTGACATACTGTTCCAGTCTCTCAACCCAGGAACTCCAGGATGTCTGTTCTCCATCAAATTCATTTAATGTCCCGATCAATGACATTTTCCTGCTGGGATCTGTGATTGCTTTAATCCAGGTGACAATCCACAATGTCTTTGTCTCTCTCTCAGACTGATAGACACTTTGTAAATCCCATCCTCATCGCCACTGTTATATCCTCTGAGTTGTGAGAGGCACAAGACTCTGGTCTGGTACAATGGATGTTTATTTTAGTACTCGCTGTACACTGCAACATGCATCTCAGGACAGTACATATTATGCTGCTTACATGTGCTCTAAGATGGCTAATATGCCCCTTGACCCTTGTCATCACTCCTGGGTGGAGCCAGCCTTAAAGTGGCAGTACATGTGGAACCCTTCAGGTATAACACAAAGTTGGTCTGTGAAGAGGAAAAGGTCGGTAAAAGCTGTTAAGCAGTTTATATAGAGACTGACAAGCAGTAGGCTTGTTCAGCCCGGTAGTGAGGGCCTGCATATTGTATAGTTAGAGCTGAGACACGGCTAGGATTTGTGTTTTGCTAGTTTTATCCTTTGTTTTCTGGAACATTGTACAGCACCTGTATGTGGACGTGTATATAACACATACCATGTTACCACGTACCATACTTGATGTTTGCCATCAGGGAGGTTCTCCAGTCCTCTACGGGGTACTCTCCATTTGAGTTGCTTTATGGGAGACACCCTCGGGGACTCTTAGACATAGCCAAATAAACTTGGGAGGGGGAGCAGACACCCCATAAAAGTGTCATTGAGCACATTGCTCAAATGCAGGAAAGGATTGCAGCAATCATGCTGATGGTAAAAGAACACTTACTGCAGGCCCAGGCAGCCCAACAGAAAATATACAACAGGGGGGCCAGACTCCGGGTTTTCTCACCCGGTGACAGGGTCCTGGTGTTAGTTCCTACTGTTGAGAGCAAGTTCCTGGCTAAGTGGCAGGGTCCCTTTGAAGTAATTGAAAGAGGGGAAGTCCACTACAAGGTGTATCAACCAAGAAGAAGGAAGCCAACCTGTTAAAGAATGTTGGAGCTAGATGTTATTGAGGAATCTAATAGTGACTGGTCTAGCCCCATTGTGTTAGTCCCAAAACCGGGTGGCACTTGGAGGTTCTGTAATGACTTCAGGAAGCTTAATGCAGTGACAAAGTTTGACACATACCCAATGCCCAAAGTAGACTAACTTATAGACCGACTTGGCAAAGCTCGCTATATTACCACTTTGGACTTGACAAAAGGGTATTGGCAAATACCCCTGACTGGTAGTGCCAAAGAGAAGACTGCATTTGTGACCCCGGAGGGTTCATTTCAATATAAAAAAAAATGCCTTTTGGGTTGCAAAATGCCCCGCGACATTTCAGAGGACCATGGACAGGACCCCAAGACCCCACCGACGATCTGCATCAGCCTATTTAGACGACATAGTGGTATATAGCACTGACTGGGAGTCTCACTTGCCTCGTGTCCAGGCTGTCCTTGATTCTCTCTTCAAAGAAGGTTTTACGGCAAATCCAAAAAAATCTGCCATTGGTCTAGAGGAAGCCAAGTATTTGGGCTACACTATTGGCCGTGGTGTCATAAAACCTCAAGTGAGTAAAATAGAAGCCATCCAGGAGTGGCCACGTCCTGCAAACAAGAAGCAGGTCAGGGCTTTTCTTGGCATTGTGGGGTATTATAGAAGATGTATTCCAAATTTTGCAACTATAGCTGCCCCTCTGACAGACCTGATGAAAGGTAAAGACTCTGCTATAGTGAAATGGTCCTCAGTAGCAGAGGAGTCTTTCCAAGTCCTGAAGAAGGCTCTTTGTGCACAGCCAGTACTGTACTCCCCCGATTTCTCCAAAGATTATTTGGTTCAGACGGATGCGTCTGATGTTGGTATCGGGGCAGTACTATCGCAGGTATACAATGGGGAAGAACACCCTGTGGTGTACCTAAGCAGAAAGCTCAATGACCATGAGAAAAAGTATGCAGTCATTGAAAAGGAATGTTTAGCCATAAAATGGGCCGTGGAATGCGCTCAGGTACTATTTTTGTTAGGGCACCAGTTTGAGTTAATAACTGACCATGCTCCCCTGAAATGCATGGCCCAAAAGAAGGAAACTAATAGAGGGGTGTGTAACGATATCATGTCCGAGACAGGAAATATTGTAACTAGTTGCCATGTTGTTTGGAAAACAGCCATGACCTTAGAATAATCTGAACTCCCCCCTCCCAGTCTTAGGAATCCAAAGCTTTTACAATTTTCAAAAGGAAAGAAAGGTTATCTCGGCAGAGGAAGCAGAACCAGGCTAGGTCAATAAATAAGGCTCAAGTTGCCTGGCAAGATATCCAGGCCTGTCGTAAAACTGTCACCCTCTCCATTCAGAGAACCAACAGATACCCGTCGTAAATACTTCCAACCACAGACTGCAGACAGATTAGTATCGTTTTGAAACATCAACATTTTTTATAACTTTCAAAGCAATCATAGCACAGCCATAATATGGACATATTTAGTTTCCTCAGATAATTTCTAACATTTCAAGTCTAGACACCCCTATGTCAGGTCATATGGACCCCTTACTCCTCCTAGGTAACCCTGAAATGGGAAACCTGTCATGTGTGGACTTGTTTTGAAGCTAATATCATGCTGATCACTAAAATGGATATCTGCAGTCTATAAACAGTAGAGAGGCAGAGATATGAATATGTATCACAAAGTGTACCTGGGACAGGGTCATGAGTGTAGACACCTCCCAGCTACCAACCCCTAAACAAGATGATCAGACGATTGGTCAGTGGTCGCTGTCAACACCCCCTTTGATTTTACAGAAAAGAGGAGAGGCCAAGGCAATGGTCAGTTCTCCTTTTACCATCCAAGCAAGAACATCTGCCAAGTTTGAGAACCGATTACCTTTACTCATCGATCGAACTCTGATCAACCCTCGGACATTAATTGCAAGTATTCTTCCTTCCCAATTCTACCTTATTTCTTTCTGGCTGTATATTGTCTTTATTTGTTGAAAAATCCTTTTTTCTGTAAATGTTTTATTCGCACCAACCTTGACCTTTTCATAATAAATCCTTATGTTGAAAAGTGTTAACCTTGTCTTTAAAGCTCTTGATGCAAACTATAAACGAAACGGTCTCTTAAAAGGGCGCTACTGTGGTAGAGTAAGGCGCTGAGCAGACCTGTCTGTGGTGGCTGTGTGTTGCAGGCGCTTATTCTAAAATTATAATTGGTATTGCTAAAATCACGAGTCCCCCCGGCTCTGTCTTTTAACGGGGGTGGTGGCAGTTAAAGGGTTAATTGTGTAATTAGCCCAGTGACCATCGCTCTCAGGCTGCCCGCACCTAAATTGTGGTCCCGCAAGCTGTAAAATCTTTGTGCTGGGTGCAGCTGAGTGTGGCATTGTTACGTAAGTGACAGCGGGGTGTGAGGTTGGCCGGTTCTTTGTCGCCAGTTAGCGAGGAGGGCAGGGATCTGACACCCGCGCTCGTCACAGGGTGAACCGGTGGTTTTTGGCTTTACAGGATTACTTCTTCACCGTAAAACACAGGCCAGGTGTTGAGATGGGGAATGTAGATGCCCTGTCCCGTGTCCACTCCTGTTGGGACACAGGTGTTCCAACCTTGGGGTTGAAACAAGGGGGGAGGATATGTAGCAGAGCGTCCCAGAGAGAGCCAGGAAAAGTCCTGTTCGGGTTTTATACGTCTCCCAGGCTCCTCTCGTACACATTCAGAAATCTCTGATCCATTATCCAGTTCGGGTCTTGGTCCTCTTCCCCAGGTTAATTTAACCCTTTCATGACCAAGCCTATTTTTGGCATTTGGTGTTTACAAGTTAAAATTCATATTTTTTGCAAGAAAATTACTTGGAACCCCCAAACATTATATATATATTTTCTTTAGCAGAGACTCTAGAGAATAAAACGGCGATTGTTGCAATATTTTATGTCACATGGTATTTGCTCAGCAGTGTTTTAAACGCGACTTTTTGGGAAAAGGGACACTTTCATGAATTAAAAAAAATGAAACAGTAAAATTAGCCCAATTTTTAAAAGACCCCCCATCCCTCCTTTTCACTTCAATGTATTCAGATCGCCAAAAACTGCGATTCTGAATACTGTATATATTTTTTTAAACCGGTGCCATTGGCAGCCAAGTAAACGGAAGTGACGCCATGACGTCGCTTCCGTGTTTACTATTCGGATAATGGAATGAAGCCCATTCCAGTTCCTCCCCAGCAGCCGGAGGCATTGGAGCTTGAATCGGTGCTCCCGATTTGAGCGGGAGCACCGGTAACAGCGGCGGGAGGGGGGGACGTCCCCCCGCTCCTCCGGCATAACAGCCGAGCGGCTTTTAGCCATTTCGGTTGTTATGGCTGGATAGCCAATCGCCCGCTGTAAAAAAACGGTACCGGGATGATGCCTGCAGGTGCGGGCATCATCCCGGTATAACCCCCGGAAGCCGAGTACGCAGATCTGTGTACGTTCGGCGGGAAGGGGTTAAGCTCACCTGAGCAGACAGCCTTGTCTCTCTGCCTGGGGATATACAGACAAAGTTGGTCTGTGAAGAGGAAAAGGTCGGTAAAAGCTGTTAAGCAGTTTATGTAGAGACTGACAAGCGGTAGGCTTGTTCAGCCCGGTAGTGAGGGCCTGCATATTGTATAGTTAGAGCCGAGACACTGCTAGGATTTGTGTTTTGCTAGTTTTGTCCTTTATTTGTTTTCTGGAACACTGTACAGCACCTGTATATGGACTTGTATATAACACAAATAAACACAAAAACAGCACTGTTTGTCACTACATCACTGGATTTGGTATCTGTGCATGAGCAACTGCTCATCCCAGGGAGCTTTGTACCTCCTACCTGTCCCCCAGGTTACTATATATATATATATATATATATATATATATATATATATATATATACACACACTATATATATATGACATCCTATATTTTCCAACAATTTTATAGTGCAATAAACTAAAATGTTACATTGTAGTTATAAAGAGGTAAAGAATTCAAATAGGTGGTAGTAGATCCAATGTTTGGTAGGATCCATACAGTTTTTATAGTATGCTTCATTTGAAAAAAAAAATGGTAAAAACCATCACAGAAGATTGCTTTTAGTCCACAGGTACCAGGATCGTGGTGTTGGATCTTCAGGTGTGATCATAAAAGAAAAGGAGCTAGAGTGCCCAGAAGAGCCGTTGGGAGTTCAAGTATGTTATAGATCTTCTTTATAGAATTAGGGCATTGGTTAAATTATATGCAAGGCAAAGTGAGAATAGGATGAATATGATAATATAGAATCCCCACACAACCCCAGGCACAGTGCCCCCTTCTCCGGTTACTTAAACTTACTTAGACATAGTTCCTCCCACACAATTCGGTACATTGGGGCAGTAAGTGCTTTATATTGAATTCTGCGAGTTGCAGTTGATTCATCCTCCTACCGTGGGAACTTGAATACTTTCAGGTCTGTTTTGAATGTGGACTGCCAGGTTGTTGGCTGTCTCCCTTGTTTCCGCTTTCTCCTTGATTCTCCTTGATCTCCTTGATCTCCGTGATTCTGGCTATTCAGTGGTTGGGTATGAGCAGGATGTGTCCAGCCAGCCTCAAAACGGTGACAATATCTTCTAGCTTCTGCATACCACTGCGATTCAAGATTTTCTTGTTTGTGATACAGACTCTGTATGCGATGCCCAGAATTTTCAGTAGGCATCTCTGGTGAAATGAGTTCGGTTTTGTATGGTGTTTGTTATTTTTTTTTATAATCTTCCAAGTTTCGTTGGTGTATGGGGCAGTAGGAATAACAATCATAGCCTACAGGCTCGCTGCCTTGGTTGCAGCAAGGGAAGGCGTAGCCCCTCAATGCTCCTCTGGAAAAAAAAAATACAATTGTCTCAGGGCACCCACATCAACCCCCGGAGGTGTCCTGAGCCAATTGTATTTTTATTTTTGTAACCTTTTCTTCACCCCAGTTGAGCATGAAAGGTCCCTTTCAGATCCTTGCCTGGTGGTGGGAGGACTTTAATAATTCAGAGCGTGCCACTCTCGGCATCATTACACTGCAAGTTCATTGTGCGGTGGTGACACCCCTCAGGGGTGGGTCCATGCTATCCTGCACTCACAGTGTGTACTCAGTCTTTCAGACAAGTTAATGCTGTCCGTCTTTCAACCCAGAAGGCATCTAGTGGTGGTACAGGATTACTCCAGTGGACAATACAAAAGAGGGACAATAGACTCTGCATCATTACACTGCAAGTTCATTGTGCCATGGTCAGAAAAAAGAGGGGGGTTATGTAGCGCTACCTAAATATAAGTGAATCCTATCATTCTTATTACTCTCAAACCAATTAATATCCCAAAGTGTAAGGGTAAAATAAAATAGTATAGTGAATAAACCTATTAAATAAATAATGCATACAATGCAATAACGTTCCCAAAAATGTGCAAATATATGGTGGTGCAAACAACATGCACAAAAGAAGGATAAATTCCGTAAATAAATATATAAAAACTTTAAAATATCTTATGATAATCCAATCAAAGTGCAAAGTGCAAAAAATGTATTCAATATATGAATAAATCCAATCAAATCTTGATAAAGTGCAAATCAGTTCCAAAGTTCACCAGTGCAAAGTGCAAAAAATATATATGAATGAATCCAATCTTCATACAGTGCAAATAACTTCCAAAGTTCAAATGATGACCATGCAATGTGAACAACAAGTGAGAATCCACGGATGATCCACCCTTCAGTGCTCAGAGTGCACCCCTTGTTTCCCCCAGCCTCTCACCTCCTATACAAGGTCTCAAGGGACCGAATCACGCTCTATAGGCAATGGGCTGCAGTCTCGCACCTCCTCCAATAAATAATCTTCAAATCGCCAGCGCACAAACTCCCATATGAACGGATTACATAATGAAGGAAGAAAGTGGGGGGCCTCCAATGTGTAGTATAATTAAAATAAGCGTTTATTGACAAAAATATTCAAACTTCCATGTAGATGTAATGAAACGCGGATATAAACAACGGTACTTCCGGTCTCGGCCGCGACCAGATGTGACGACAGACACCTGGCTCCTCCCTGACGCGTGTCTGTCGTCACTTCCGGTTATTCCGGTTCCGGTATTATTTATTTTACCCTTACACTTTGGGATATTAATTGGTTTGAGAGTAATAAGAATTATAGGATTCACTTATATTTAGGTAGCGCCACATAACACCCCCTTTTTTTTCTGATTATTTAAGAGTGTAGAGAACACTTTTTTTTACATGTGAGCGGCTTTCTAGAACTATAAGATTAGTAATTAATTGGCGAGGTTTGTGCGCACCAGTACTGTTTTTACATTGTGCCATGGTAACACTCCTCAGGGGTGGGTCCATGCTGTTGATCACTCATAATATGTACTCAGTGTTTCAGACAAAATAATGCTGGGCTTCTTTCAACCAAGAATACATCTAGTGGTGGTACACGAATACTGTAGGGGACAATACAAAAGAAGAAGTACAGACTGCAGCCTTAGCTGACTTTTAAAAATGCCAAGAGTTGGCCTTTTAAGGGTTAGTCAACCTAAAAACATTCCTTTTTATTATAGGTAATGTTCAGAGAGGGATAAGCCAACCAGTCCTTTTTTTTCTTTTTTTTTATATATATATATATATATATATATATATATATTTCTCAGACTACACATGTAGGATGCTGCCGGCATGTTTTGTACTCCTTGTCTGGTTGCCCTGAGTAGAGCGTGGAAGCAGTGTGCATGTTGTATCTCATCCCTGAGAATCCCTGTAGCTTTGGCTGTGCTCCATTATGGCCCCTGAAACAAGCTCCTTAAAATGAGCACAGCTTTTTAGCTCTATCGCAATATCGCACATTTTTTAAGTGTATTGTCTAAGTCAGCCTCTCAACCTTTTTACCCAGGGGAAGTTTGAAATTATTTTTTTCATCTGCAGCTCATGGAATGTTTACACATGAATGTGTGATCAGTGAATAGAACAAATATGTGTAGATATAAAAACAAATAAAACAATAAATACTACATTTTACCACTCAGCGCAAGACTCTAACTTTCCAAAGGTTTTCAATGCAAACCTCATTTGGCATTGTTGTTCCATGCAAGCCTCCACCATTGATGTTCGGTGCAAACCTCAGTTTGTGTTGGTATTAATTGTAAACCCTAATCTGCATCTGTGTTCAATGCAAACCTCATTCTGCATTGGTGTGCAGTGCAAACCTCATTTGGTATTGGTGTTCAGTTCAAAACCTACTCTGTTGATGTTCTTCGTAGACCTCACTTAGCATTGATGTGCATTGTAGACCTCACTCTGCATTGTTGTTCAGTGGAAGGCTCACTTTGCATTGGTGTTCATTGTAAAAAAAACAAAAAACAAAAAACACTTTCCATTGTTGATCACTGTCGGTTCAAAACCCACTCTGCGTTGATGTTCGTCGTAGACCCCACTCTCTACATTGATGTGCATTGTAGACCTCACTCTGTATTTGTGTTCAACTGAGAACTCACTCTGCTTTTGTGTTCATGGTAGACTTCACTCTGCATTGATGTTCATGTTAGATGTGACTCTGCATTGATGTTCACCATAGAACTTGGTCTGCATTGATGTTCATGGTGAAACTCACTCTGCATTGATGTTCATCGTAGACCTTGCTCTGCACTGGTGTTC
The DNA here is from genome assembly GCF_037356315.1 of Lithobates pipiens. NCBI lineage: Eukaryota > Metazoa > Chordata > Amphibia > Anura > Ranidae > Lithobates > Lithobates pipiens. Next base: position 789,544 of record NW_027507882.1, read on the forward strand.
ATCGTAGACCTTGCTCTGCACTGGTGTTCAGCGTAGACCTTGCTCTGCACTGGTGTTCAGCGTAGACCTTGCTCTGCACTGGTGTTCAGCGTAGACCTTGCTCTGCACTGGTGTTCAGCGTAGACCTTGCTCTGCACTGGTGTTCAGCGTAGACCTTGCTCTGCACTGGTGTTCAGCGTAGACCTTGCTCTGCACTCGTGTTTAGCGTAGACATTGCTCTGCACTGGTGTTTTGCGTAGACCTTGCTCTGCACTGGTGTTTAGCGTAGACCTTGCTCTGCACTGGTGTTTAGCGTAGACCTTGCTCTGCACTGGTGTTTAGCGTAGACCTTGCTCTGCACTGGTGTTTAGCGTAGACCTTGCTCTGCACTGGTGTTTAGCGTAGACCTTGCTCTGCACTGGTGTTTAGCGTAGACCTTGCTCTGCACTGGTGTTTAGCGTAGACCTTGCTCTGCACTGGTGTTTAGCGTAGACCTTGCTCTGCACTGGTGTTTAGCGTAGACCTTGCTCTGCACTGGTGTTTAGCGTAGACCTTGCTCTGCACTGGTGTTTAGCGTAGACCTTGCTCTGCACTGGTGTTTAGCGTAGACCTTGCTCTGCACTGGTGTTTAGCGTAGACCTTGCTCTGCACTGGTGTTTAGCGTAGACCTTGCTCTGCACTGGTGTTTAGCGTAGACCTTGCTCTGCACTGGTGTTTAGCGTAGACCTTGCTCTGCACTGGTGTTTAGCGTAGACCTTGCTCTGCACTGGTGTATAGCGTAGACCTTGCTCTGCACTGGTGTTTAGCGTAGACCTTGCTCTGCACTGGTGTTTAGCGTAGACCTTGCTCTGCACTGGTGTTTAGCGTAGACCTTGCTCTGCACTGGTGTTTAGCGTAGACCTTGCTCTGCACTGGTGTTTAGCGTAGACCTTGCTCTGCACTGGTGTTTAGCGTAGACCTTGCTCTGCACTGGTGTTTAGCGTAGACCTTGCTCTGCACTGGTGTTTAGCGTAGACCTTGCTCTGCACTGGTGTTTAGCGTAGACCTTGCTCTGCACTGGTGTTTAGCGTAGACCTTGCTCTGCACTGGTGTTTAGCGTAGACCTTGCTCTGCACTGGTGTTTAGCGTAGACCTTGCTCTGCACTGGTGTTTAGCGTAGACCTTGCTCTGCACTGGTGTTTAGCGTAGACCTTGCTCTGCACTGGTGTTTAGCGTAGACCTTGCTCTGCACTGGTGTTTAGCGTAGACCTTGCTCTGCACTGGTGTTTAGCGTAGACCTTGCTCTGCACTGGTGTTTAGCGTAGACCTTGCTCTGCACTGGTGTTTAGCGTAGACCTTGCTCTGCACTGGTGTTTAGCGTAGACCTTGCTCTGCACTGGTGTTTAGCGTAGACCTTGCTCTGCACTGGTGTTTAGCGTAGACCTTGCTCTGCACTGGTGTTTAGCGTAGACCTTGCTCTGCACTGGTGTTTAGCGTAGACCTTGCTCTGCACTGGTGTTTAGCATTGACCTTGCTCTGCACTGGTGTTTAGCATTGACCTTGCTCTGCACTGGTGTTCAGCATAGACCCCGCTCTCCATTGCGGTTCATGGTAGACCTCGCTCTGCATTGAGGTTCATGGTAGAGTTGACCCTGCATTGAGGTTCATCATAGAGCTCACTCTGCATTGAGGTTCATCATAGAGCTCACTCTGCATTGAGGTTCATCATAGAGCTCACTCTGCATTGAGGTTCATCATAGAGATCACTCTGCATTGAGGTTCATCATAGAGATCACTCTGCATTGATGTTCATCGTAAACCCCACTCTCTACATTGATGTGCATTGTAGACCTCACTCTGAATTTGCATTCATCAGAACTCGCTCTGCTTTTGTGTTCATGGTAGACCTCACTCTGCATTGAGGTTCATGTTAGATGTGACTCTGCATTAATGTTCACCATCGAACTTCGTCTGCATTGAGTTTCATCATAGAGCTCACTCTGCATTGAGGTTCATCATAGAGCTCACTCTGCATTGAGGTTCATCATAGAGCTCACTCTGCATTGAGGTTCATCATAGAGCTCACTCTGCATTGAGGTTCATCTTAGAGCTCACTCTGCATTGATGTTCATCGTAAACCCCACTCTCTACATTGATGTGCATTGTAGACCTCACTCTGAATTTGCATTCATCAGAACTCGCTCTGCTTTTGTGTTCATGGTAGACCTCACTCTGCATTGAGGTTCATGTTAGATGTGACTCTGCATTAATGTTCACCATTGAACTTCGTCTGCATTGATGTTCATCGTAGACCTCACTCTGCATTGATGTTCTTCATATAGCTTGCTATGCATTGAGATTCATCGTAGAGCTCACTCTGCATTGAGGTTCATCATAGAGCTCACTCTGCCTTGAGGTTCATCATAGACCTCCCTCTGCATTTGTGCTCATGATAGACCTCACTTTGCATCAATGTTCACCCTAAACCTTGATCTGCATTGGTTTTCAGTGCTAGCTTCACTCTGCATTGATTAGTGCAGACCACACTCTGTATAGTTGTTCAGACCCTGTAAATGCATTGTACCCCATTTGAAGACATATTGCATGTGTGCAATTACCAAAATGCATCCAACAAAGATAGCAATTCAGCATAGACTCAGCCTGATAAAAGCCACTTGCCTTGTTGCTGCATGTCTGCCTAGGTTTAGTACTTACCTTGGGTAGTAGACAGGAGTCCTTCTGTCCTGCACTGCTGGCCTTATTTATGTCCGTTTCATTCTCTTTGCTGATGTCAGGTGCCGGATCTTTAAGATTTCCATGGGGGGGGGGGGTATTATTCTGCACAATAGTACCGAGCAAGACTCTGGGGGTTATTTACGAAAGGCAATTCTACTTTGCACTACAAGTGCAAACTACACTTGAAAGTGCAATTGGATTTGCAGTTGCTGTAGATCCAAGGGGGACATGCAAGGAAAATAAAAAACAGCATTTTAGCATGCACAGGATTGGATGATAAAATCAGCAGAGCTTTCCCTCATTTCAGATCTACCCCTCAGATTTACAGCAACTGCACTTCCAAGTGCACTTTCAGTGCAACTTCAAGTGCAATTTGCACTTGTAGTGCAAAGTGCAAATGCCTTTTGTAAATAACCCCCTCAGGGCATGAAAGCAAATCGTTACCGGATATAAATCTGCTGCAATAGGGGGATCGCTGTGGAACCCTGGGTGCTAGGATTCTGTGAAACCCCAGTTGGACAACCCTGGTGTAAGGATATTTTATTATATTATGCTACCAGATTTCACAGTTTTACACAAAATCTACTACATCATTTTTATAATTTTTGCTCTAGTGATTGTGTTGACACATCATAAACCATAAGCAGACTTTTGTAAAACCTGAACGCCAAGCAAACGGTTTTATATATAAAATATATGTGTAATAAATATATAAATATATATATATATATAATCTTTTACACCTGCCAAAGGATTTGTATTCCCGTCCATCCAGTTCTAATATTTAAACAGCCCTGTCACACAGCGCAGCCTGGTCTGGCAGGACAGAACACCAATTTTTTCGAATTTACAGGTCTTGTCCCTCCCCCCCAGCCTGTGACTTGATAGTGAAAGGACAAGCAGCAGACTGATGAGCTCTCTGGTCCCTTCAGACTGTGCGCATGAGCAGCCACCAGGGTGCACACGCTTGTAGCCTCCTGCAAACAGCCAGATGGAGGGGGATCGAGGAACATAGATGTGGGCAGCCTATTGTATTAGGGTGTGCACCCCCAACCTCAAACACACATGCGTGCATGTATGTATATATGAGCAGGGTTGCCATTGAGACCCCCTGAAGCTCTGCCAGTGATGCATGGGGTGACTAGGGTGTGCCCAGGCACATTCGGCACACCCTGTGTGCACACCTGTGACAGTGGGGTCACTTTGGACACAGGGTGAATAAAAGAAACCCCTGATATGGTCTGTGATAGCCATATTCAAGGCTGTATAATACATTGTATACTGTATGTGGGGGTTAAGTGTCATTGTTGTGAGGAATTAAGTTGTTTTGCATTTCTATTGTTCATTTAAGTCTATCCTTGTGTGTAGTGTAAAGTGCCAGACAGACTGGCTGCTAACCCTTTGTGAAAAGATGTGTATTGGGTGGGATCGTTTGAAGCATAGCAGACGTCTTGGGATGTGTGGGTGGAGCTGGGCTCTTGTTCATGTTAAAGCATGTGCCTGGAATTGTGTATAAAAATACAATGTTGGTTTTTAATAAAGTCATTCCTACTACAGCAGAGACAGAGTGCGTCTCGTCTTGTTGCCAGAGGGATCGGCTCCTATAGGAAAGGGTCATTTAACTGTGGATATTGGTACCGATTGGATGTGTGTCTCGGAGAGGGAACATCGTAAACAGCGTTAACCCCCTTTATATTAGGGGAGCCGTTACAACACCTATGTTGAGGAGCCAGCCCTTTCTGTGGACAAGCTTCCCCCCTGGGGATGCATAAACAGAAAGCAGAAGCAACATTTGAAAATGAGAGGCTCTTGTATGTACTATTCGGGGATCTGGAGTTGCATAGGGATCTTTTTGTAGACTGTTCTTAAAGGTGAACTGACACTTTAAGGAATACAGAGCTGCCTTGAGTTCAGATTTAAGAGATGACACTCAAATAGCATTTTCATGACAGTCCGCCCCCCTCCTCGGCCCCAAGAGCACCCCAGACTGCCATACCGCTGCCCTACAGCACATATTCCAGCTCCCCCCTGCTCTTACAAACGCCTGATAGGCGGGCTGCTCCCAATTCCAATCCTGTGGCCAGCTTCCTCCACTCGGACATTAACGCTGCAACAAGAGCCCACTTCCACCGCCAACACAGACCGCATTAGCTGCTTTACCACTTCACCTATGGGTGCGTGTGGCTGTTGATGGCCGGCTGACGATATGTACCGCTGAGCTCTGTGCTACCCCGACAACTGCAGGCTGTGTTCCCCACTAATCATACCCGACTTGCTGATGGCGGCTTCCAGCTCTCATCCTGCTGACTTTGCTGAACTACAACAAGGCTCTATCCAACGTTACCTACTCCGTACAACCTCACAAGAGTCTCGTGTAGGGAAAGACAAACTCTCGACAAGCCGAACCCCAGGCAAACTGAAGCCTCCTCCCCCGACTACAGTGTCTTGCCCTACCACTGGGAACAACTCGGTTGCTCAGCCAAAACCCCCGATGGACCCTCCGGATCCCCTGACCGGATTTGCACTTTCCCCTACCACAAGCGTAGCCATTGTTCCAGAAGAGATGCCTTCCTCAGCCTTGAACAGGGATCCGGGCTCCACATCCACTGCCCTACTTTCTGCCTTTAGGGCTGACTTTGAGTCCTGGGCCTCCAAAATGGATACTTCTCTCCAAAGTGAACTGAATGCCCTCAAACAGCGGGTTTCGGCATCGGAGACTGCAATTTCTACAATGGCCACCACCCAAGAAGATCATACGTCCCGTATAACAGCACTTGAACACGCATCTGCAACTCACCTTTCCCGGTTGCGTCAACACCAGCTCCGAATAGAAGACAGTGAAAACCGGACCTGCAGGAATAACATCCGGCTGCAGGGTGTCCCGGAGGCAACCTCGGGTAATGACCTCAAACCCACTATCATTGCTATCCTGAATCAGGTCCTGGAGAGGGAAGTTATGTCCCCTATCGAATTGGATAGAGTGCATAGGGTTGGGGGTGTGGGGGGAGACGGCAGGGATCGCCCTCGTGATGTCCTTTGCCGGGTACACTACTATACCCTTAAGGAAGAGATCTTGCGCAAGGCCTGGCGCCTGGGCCCACTGGACTTTCATGGATCCTCCATACACCTGTACCCAAATCTTTCCCGCAACACGCTGTATATGCGGCGGGTGGTCCGCCCACTGCTGGAATTGATTCGCCAAGTAGGTGCAACGTACACGTGGGGTCACCCCTTCAGCATCAAAGTGACCCGGGAGGATAACCACAAATTTGTCCTATCAGATCCGGACCAGCTTCCTGCCTTCTTCCTCTTCCTGGACCGAGACCCTATCACCGTCCCAAATTGGCTGGATGACCGTCAAAGACTACCGGGTCCTCCCCTGCAACGCCGGAGACACTCACGATCTAGATTTGTTCCCCCTGGTCCCAGAATACGGAGACCACATCACCAGAATACTAGTCCGAACTCTCTCTCTTCACTAGGAGGTTACGGGTCTTTTCCTTGATACAGGCCAGGTTTGCCTTAACAATGTTCCCTATGCTCTGTTTTTTCCTCCCCCCTGTACGTTTGTTCCCCTTCCATTGACTCCTGATAATTGTGTAATTTGAATGCTATGGGTGGTTTAGCTGTCTGGCTAGGCTCGTGGAAGCTTCCATTGCCCTCCGCTGGTACAGTTGTGATAGCTGGGGCTCTGGAAGGGTGGACATTACCACTGATGTTGTTTCTTGGGTTGCAGTGGACACATTCATTATGTCTCCTTAAAACGTTGGACCTGTGGATTGACTTGACGTGTGGTTTGTTCTGGGGACTCCAAGTCTCTCCTCGGAACCAACCCCAAATTTATCTGTGGCTCAAGATCAGTAGCCCTTGTCGAGGGCAACTAATGTACGTTTACATTGTTGTCAGAGCTAGGCTATGACAACAATCTTGGATAAAGCTGCTATGTATGTGGTAATTGGTGTGTTTAACCTCCTTGGGACCACATGGGAGTGCCTGAGCCCTTATGTTGTCCCTAGCCAGTTCATACCTTGTTTTTCAATGCTGTTGTTTTTTCTTTTTGTTTATACTCCTGTAATGTTTATGTAGCCCGAGGGTACCATGGTATTAGCTATACATTCTATTTTTTAGTGCCTACGAAGTTGAGCATTAGACGCCATGGTCATTGGGTATGTTACACTTATGTTATATGTGCCTGCTAAGTTGTCGGGATCACAACTCAGCTATTCTAACCTCGTTCTCTCCCCCTCAATAGGATCGGCACAATTCGTGCCTACTACATGATATTTCACCAAGTGTTACATTCTCACGGACACTCTAGGATTCTTCTAGAGCCGCCTTACCCCAGGGGCTCTCTCTGACCTGCCTCTTTTCCATCTCACCCCCTCCTTTCTTCCTCCCCGTCTGTCTTTGGACATCTATCCCTTTGCTCCGCTACCCTTCCTATTGTTGTCTTAATTGTTCTGTGTTTTTTTTTTTTTTTTTTTGTCGCTCTATCATGGCCCACACGGCAACATCTCAACCCAGGCTACAATTTTGTTCATACAATGCAAATGGCCTTAATATTGCCGCTAAAAGAGGGCAAATCCTTTACCAGATGCACAAACGCCTAGTTAATGTGCTTCTGCTACAGGAGACACATTTTCACTCTGCCTCCACTCCTTCCTGTTCCAGTAGATACTTTAACAGATGGTTCCATAGTACTAACCCGACTCAGAAAACCAAGGGAGTGTCTATTGCCTTTCATAAGACGCTCCCTATAGAAGTGCTTGATCATCTGTCTGACCCTCAGGGAAGGTATGTTTTCGTGAAATTCATGTTATGGGGCACCAAATTTACGGTAGCTAATGTTTACCTCCCAAATGTCAACCCAGTATCATCTGCGTTGCAGTACTTGAAGATTCTGTCAGGATTCCTGGAGGGTAAGCTTGTCTTGGGAGGGGATTTTAACACACCTCTAGAGCCTCTCTTGGATTCCTCCACCTCGCGATCATGTCTCTCGTTCCTCAAACTGAGGGCACTGAAACGAGCATTCTACGATCCACGTCTTGTTGACGTTTGGAGGGTGCTACACCCCACATCAGACTACTTAATGTGTGACCACAGCTGCCTAGATTGGTCCCCTGAATGCACCATAGACCCTATGGTTTGGTCTGACCACTCTCCCATTCACATGACATTCTCAATCCCCTCCACTCCGATTAGGGAGTGGACATGGCGGTTGAACGATTCGTTGCTTACAAACTCGGAGTGTGTGGCGAAGGTTACGAACACCATATCTAACTATTTTGCTGACCACGCCTCTGATACGACGTCGCTGCCCTTTCAATGGGAGGCATTAAAAGCGGTCCTACGTGGAACCTTCATCCAACTGGGTGCACGCCTTAAGAGGGAACGCTCAGCCGCCATCACGGCTGCAATCCAAACTCTTAGGAACCTAGAAACTAAACATAAACGATCCCCGACAGTGACCACGCTGACTGACGCTTCTAGGGCGAGATTCCAACTCAGAGAACTATATGAGACCTCCGCACGCACATATTCGGATAAGCTTGCTTTCCACCAATATAAGTTTCAGGATAAATGTGGTAGGTCATTGGCTCGATCCCTGCATCCCAAAGCATCTTCTGCTTTTGTGCCCCATATTAGGGGGGCGTGGGGGGAATTGGTCTCCTCACCCTCTAAGATGGCTGAGGAATTCAGGAACTTCTATCAATCTCTGTACAATATCCCTCCGTCTCGACAAGTAGGTTCCCCTTCTATCGAGTTGGCTGACAAACTATCCTATGTCTCGGAAACCGCGCTCCCTCAATTAGACGGTGACACCGTTGCTGACCTAGAAACCCCTATCACTGAGGACGAAGTTACCAAAGCCATAGCAGGAACGCCAAGTGGAAAGAGCCCAGGCCCAGACGGCTTCACTCCTTGGTTTTACAAACTTTTTGCCACCCTTCTCACACCCTTTCTCACTAGGATGTTCAACTCCTTGACAGAGGGATCTAAGTTCCCTCCAAAAACACTTGAGGCCCACATCTGCCTCATACCGAAACCAGACAAAGACGCCACTCTCTGTGCAAACTATAGGCCGATATCCTTGATTGGTGTCGATTTGAAAGTCTTTGCCAAAATCCTAGCCAATAGATTGCAACCATTGTTGCCCAGGATAATACACTTAGACCAGGTCGACTTTGTGAGCGGCCGGGAGGCTAGGGACAATACTCTAAAGACCCTCCTTCTGACTAATTATGCCCGGTCCCATAATATTCCACTATGCCTCTTAACAGTCGATGCGGAGAAGGCATTCGACCGGGTGGACTGGCAGTTCCTCTGATTATCCCTGCAACAAATAGGCTTGGGAATTAATATGGTAGCAAGAATAATGTCCCTATACTCCTTTCCGTATGCTAGGATTAGACTGAATGGTTCCTTATCTCCAGCCTTTTCAATCTCCAACGGGACGTGTCAAGGGTGCCCATTGTCCCCCCTCCTCTATGTTCTAACTATGGAGCACTTGGCTGTTGCTATACGCAACAATCCCTCTATCCAAGGCATAACAGTCAGGCCCACTCAAACTAAACTCGCCCTATTCGCAGATGATCTGCTCCTGTACGTGACTCACCCACGCACATCCCTACCCTCAGTATTGCGAGAATTCAAAAAATTCGGAGTGGTTAGCAACTTCAAAGTTAATTATAGTAAATCAGAAATCCTTAATATATCCATGCATAAGTCGGACATACGAAGACTCTCGACTACTTTCTCCTTCAAAACTGGTTCCTCTTCCATTAAGTATCTCGGAATCCAAATAACGGCGGACGCGTCCCAGCTCTTTGCTTTTGAATTTTGCCCCCCTACTACTTAGGGCCCAGGCAGATCTAGTTACATATACGTCAAAACGGCTCTCATGGCTAGGTAGAGTGCATGCCTTAAAAATGGACGTTCTTCCTCATTTCTTGTATTTTTTTCAAACCGTTCCTATCCACATACCTAATTCGTACTTTAAGAAATTACGCCAGCTGTTCTCCAAATTTATTTGGAATGCTGCCTGCCCCAGAATATGGTATGAAACATTATCTTGTCCAAGGGATCGGGGAAGGGCCGAAGCCCCGGACGCCTCCCTCTACCATAAAGCAGCAGTGCTCACGTGCATACTAGATTGGTTCCATCACTCTTCCACCAAGCTTTGGGTTCAATTGGAAAGTTATATGAACCCAATAGACCTCTCCGCCCTCCCATGGACCTTGCCCACGGTCCGGGGGGGGGGGGGGGTCGGGCCCCCTCAACGACCTTACTTGTCACACAATCGAGATTTGGGACCGTATACTGACCAAAAGGGGCTTATCAAAATATATGGGCCCATGACTCCCTTATTTGGGACCCGGCCTTTCCTCCAGCTATGGGTGTATCAAAATTCGGACCATGGCAAAGAGATGACCATAGGAGACTTGCCCAAGTCCTTCGGGCAGATCCCACTTTAAGGACAGATACCCCTACCAGGCTGACCTCCTGACATACCATGCAGTGGATGCAGAGACAACAGACCACCTCCTATATCCGGACTTTCCCGTCCATTACAGATATCCTTGCTGAACCGACAGGGTTTGAGAAACTGCTCTTGCAGGCAGAACCCCCAACGCATGTGGTATCTCAACTTTACTCCCTCTTGCTCAATATCTCCTTCCCTGACCTCCCTCCCTTTACGGCGGCCTGGGAGACAGAACTACAGCACCCTATCTCTCCTATTGACTGGCAGAAATGCTTTATCATGACGCACAAAATATCCCTCGCCACTAAGACCCAGGAAAAGGGATTTAAACTGGTAACGAGATGGCATCGACTATAAACCATTTCAACCCGGGAGTACCAGATACCTGCTGGCGGTGTCTTAGCTCCCGGGGAACCATGCTCCACATAGGGTGGGAATGCCCTCCAGTACAAAGGTATTGGCAACAGATATTCAAACTTTACTGCAAGCTGATGGCGACCTCTCTACACCCCTCACCTGAGGTGGCTCTCTTATCTATACTCCCTGGTACATTCAAATCCATAAAAAAATATATTTTACGACACTTCCTGGCGGCAGCCAGGGTAGTGATCCCCCATCACTGGAGATCGACGGTCATGCCTTCCCTGGGGGACTGGGCTACGGAGGTGGACCGCATAAGGGACCTGGAACGTCTGTTGTCAGAGGAATGTGGTAAAAATGAACAGTTTACTCTCACCTGGACATCATGGTCCATGTTCCGATATTCCTCTGAGTTTATCTCCTGGGCTGAACAGGGCCTGAACGGCGTCGCCCTGGGACCATGATGGAGTGATTTTCGTCCCCTATCTTTAGGCCCCCTCTTATATGTCCCTGATTCTTTTTATTTTCTATATATTTCCATACACCCCTAGGAATACATCAAGCTAATATACCATGGCTTCGACTTATCTAGTGTTCCTGAATTGTTGTAAGAACCCTACGTAATACTTTTCCTACAGATTTTTATATACTTTCGTCTGGAGCTCTGCGCGGGGGTCAGCTTTGATCCCCCTGGCTGAGCTGGAGGCGAAAGGTTCTTTAGCTTATATGCTTTATTTATTTTATTCTATATGTATGTATCTATCTATCTATATATTTTTTTCCCTTCTCCCCCAAACAAGGATTGTTATCATTAACGGTTTCCGGGTAAGGTCTCTATACATGCTTTCAATCCTTTTATCTGTACCATGGACATGTTTTTGTCCAGACCCATACGAAGCATATTGTTGGTGTATCTTGTTATTGTCTGTAATGTTTAACTTCTCTTTCTGAACTTTTCTTCTGAATAAAATAAGATTGAATTAAATAGCATTTTCATTAGCACATGTCACTGATATTTTCTTAATCGGCGTATACATTTCTCATATAAAACCAGCCTGATGACATCCCACTGTATTTCCAACAGATGGCACTAAAGCGTTTTAAATGCTACTTATTAAACAAGTCACATAAAATGTAAATCTATAAGTCTACGATGGCAGACAATGCAACTCATTTCAAATATCATTGCCATTCAAACAATAAACTTTTTATTCAGCTAGTTAATAATTTCTGGCGTATATTCTGTCGCCTTTAACAGAAAGGGTATTGTTGCGCTTTGCTATCCTTGTTCCCCATCTTGGCTAATCAATGTAGATCATGCAGGGTGAGGATCGACACTAGGCTGGTAAATATCATCCCAAAAATACACAAAAATTTATTGGCCTAGTGCGAAATCGCACAGCCAGTACCCCTAGGGATAATTAGATATAACAAGCCGTAAACAGGTATAGTATAATCTATTTATTATTCACCCAAAAAAATATATTGCGTACATATAAAAATGTATATAAACATATAATGGCAATACATTAAAAAGTTAGGAAGCCGGTTATTGATGGTATGAACAATAAACTTACGACTTCAGTAGCTTTGGAGAAAGATGCCGACATGTTTCGGACCGACCGTCCTTTTTCAAAGGCATATATTATATCTCATATGTACATAGTCTAGAAGTATAATTATGGTAACATTAGTACAGCAAAATACTTGTAAAGGCTTGCAAAACAATATATACGTAATGATGCGTAAATATTTAATACATAGCAGCCAAGCATTAATGCCAATGAAAACCAGCAGGGGGTGCGAATATAGTACGATCAATGATTGCCAAAATATACAGAGATATGCCTGTTGTCAAATAAGCCAGTTTGTTGCCATAATAGTAGTGTGGAATCAATGGTGTCATAGGCTGCCGTGGTGACAAGCTCTCACAACTGGGAAAGTAATGCCGCGGACACATGTAGCAGACTATCCAGCGGACTTAGTCTGGCGGACTTTCCGAACGAGCTACTTGCCCACAAACTTTTGCAGTGGACTAAGTCCGCTGGACTATCCGCCATACTTTTGAAATGAACGGACTCGCCCACACACGCGGAGCAAAGTCCACTCATTTTGAGCGCGTCTCCAGGTAGCCGGGACCAGCGAGGGAGGCATCGCTGGCCCCGTCACCTGGGAATGGACTTAAAGGGGAGTCCCTACGCCGAAAAATCGGCGTGGGGGTCCCCCCCAGGTCCATATCAGACCCTTATCTGAGCACGCTACCCAGCCGGCCAGGAAAGGGGGTGGGGACGAGCGAGCGCCCCCCCCCCCTGAGCCGTACCAGGCCACATGCCCTCAAAATGGGGGGTGCCTTGGGGAAGGGGGGGGGGGGTAACAAAAAAGGTAAAACAGAAATAAATATATGGGGACCATTTAACCGCATGAAGTATGCATAAGTATGAGAGAATATGGCAATCACTCACCAGGTAATGCAGAGTGTGTACATCCAGGCGGCATGCAACAGGCAGCATACTGAACGCCGCCCGTACATGCTTTAAATTTCCCTGTAAACAATGCTAATCAGCTGTGAATGGGCGGAGCTAAGCTGCTATCACAGCTGATGCTGGTGGGGCCGGTGGGCGTGATAATAGCATCTCCCTCAACGGCCACAGAGAGAGCTCTGAAGGGACGGCGCGGGGCGCGGCCACGCCCGTCATGGATGGGGCCACGTCATGGCGTCACCGGCGTGCGGGTAGCCCTGGTCGCAGCGCTCCAAACTGGAATGCAAGCGCACCAAGGTGGGGCGGAAATATATCCCCCGCCGGTGTTCTGGCAGATAGTGTCCTGCCATCATATAGCATCCGCCCCATACTGCGCATGCGCAGTACGGGGCAGAAGAAGCTTCGGAAAATTTCCGAAGCTGAATGGCGCCTGCGCCGTGAGTGGAGGTGGTAGCCCCACCATCCAAGCGGACATAGGGTTGTGAAAACTAGACGGCCCCTCGCGGGCGAGCTTTGCTCGCCACGCTTCGGGCTCGGCCTCGCTGCGCTCGGCTCTTTTTTATTCCTACTCTATGTCTTGGATGGTGGGGCTAGAACCTGGACTCACGGCGCAGGCGCTGTTCATCCTCAGCTATTTTCAGAATCTGTGTTGCTGTGTACTGCGCATGCACAGTAGACAGCGGACACTATCTGATGGGGGACTCTATATGATGGGACACCGGCTGGACACAGAGACCGCACGCCTCCCAATAGCATTGGGAGCATGCGTCTCCCGCGCGCCGAGTACCACTGCAGCACTGACTGACAGGACATGGGAAAAAAGGGAGCAAAAATTATGATGTAGTAATACTAGCTCATAAAGCCTAAAGTGGCTGAATGATTAACAATGGTGAGAGCGCCCTCTAATGCAGTATGGTGATATTATAAATCAAGAAGAAAAGGCACAGAATATTTATCATAATGGGCAAATTTGTCAAAATAGACATATATTTAATGCCGATATAATATAGATTAGGCAGCCCCTGGTGGGATTGGATAATGTTGCTGGCAAAAAAAAACACATTGTGTGCAACTTAGATAGTGAGAGTTACAAATGTCATATATAGAACACACATATGTAGGTATGACAATAATGGCACGCATGTATAGGGGAGAAAAAAGGAAATAGTAAAAGGTGGGTGACAATTACATAACTGCAATCACATGGGTATGCAGTCAAAGAAAAATAATAACAATAATACTAAAAGTAATTAGATATTAGAGACCAAAAAAGTAAAAAATGAAATAACTACTATTATAGGTCAGCAACATCGGTGGTCAAGTTCACATACCCCTGATTGGAAGCCTTCCAAAAAAGGTCTAAAATTGAAGGCTTCATTAAGGCCCGGGGTGTGAGGTGGAAAATCCACCTCAATTCACTTTGAAGTAAAAGTTTATTGTGATCACCTCCCTGGGCACTGGGAGGAATGTGGTCTAAGGCTAGAAAGTGTACATGTGGAGTGTGATCAGAATGCACCGTAGCACAGTGTCAACCAATCGGAAGGTCAGGGTCTTTGGTGTTAATAGTAGTAATGTGCCGGTAAATATGTTTCCAAAATGGTAATTTGGTCTTGTCAACATAGAAGCAGCCACATTCACAGCATAGAAGATGAACAACTCCCTCTGTGCGGCAGTTGACGTAGTGATGAGGGTTAAAAGATTGTTGATTAGGTAACATGTTATGAGTAGTATTGATATATTTGCAATATCTGCAGTTACCACATGGGTAAGTACCTCGTAGTTTAGTAGTAATAGAAGAAGTATAAGAATATTCACTACGAACAAGCTTGTCGCGTATAGAGGGAGCTCTTCTAAATGTGAATAGTGGCTGAGCTGGTACAAAAGGTGCAAGATTATGGTCTGAGGTCAAGATGTGCCAATACCTTAACACTATATCTTTAATCTACTGGTGCTGCTGACAGTATGAAACAATAATTCGGGGGGGAGAACATGTAGTGGTGCGTGTTTTGGGCCGGCACCCTTTGGGCTCCTTCTGCTGATCTCGTGTTTATCGCGTGTTAGTAGAAGTTTGGTGAGAGACGATTCGCGCTTTTCAGATTTGTGCTTCAGTTCGTTACTGCTCTTCAGTTTGTGCTTGTCGGTGCGTATCTGATTATCAGTGTGTGTAGTCAGTAAGCATTTGTTGTTCATTGTGGACTATATCTTGGTATAGTACGCTTTGATTTGCATTGCTTATTGTCTGCTTGTTTCTGCTTTTCAGTTCGTTCTTTCAAGCATTGCTGTTTATCTGTGCTTTCTGTTGTCCGTTCTGACCAGCCGACCGTTTTAAACCATGTTTCGTATACGTACTCGTCGTAGAGTTTGTACTGTGCAGGGGCTTGGTGTTGGGCTTTTAGCTTTGACACAAGCCCGGTCCATGAACAGGGCAAGGAGGAGTTTGTGGACCAAGAATTGGTTGCACCAGCGTGACCAGTTCTCGCACATGCCTTTGCTCCGTGAGATCAGGGAGAATAATCCTGATGATTTCAGGAATTATCTCCGGATGACGGACCCCATTTTTCACCGTCTGCTGGCTTTGCTGTCTCCTTATATCACCAGGCAGGATACCTGCATGCGGCAAGCCATCACTCCGGAGCAGAGGCTCATCGCCACGTTGCGCTACTTGGCGACAGGGAGAAGCCTTCAGGACCTAAAGTTCTTAACAGGCATCTCCCCCCCAGGCTCTGGGGATCATTATTCCAGAGACCTGTTCTGCCATCATTCAGGTCCTACAGAAGGACTATATGAAGGTAAGTTTTATCCTTTAACATCACATTCTATGTATTTAATGATTGCTAATGTCTTGTATTTCTTTCCTCATTTCCTAATTACCATGATTACAATATGCTCTAATTGATATGCTGTGCCCCTTTGTCCTCATGCATGCCAGAAGCTTTTCAAGTTCCTTTTTTGTCCTTCATGCATATTTACCTTCACTAACTTCCCCGCCATGCTCTTCTGGACCCATAAACCTATAGTCTAGTCACTTAGCAATGTCTTTTGTCAGCTTCAAAGTATTGCTTTCCCCTAAATACCCCCTAAAATGTCTACAAATGTTGTGTGTGCTTAAATTCATGCAGAGTGCCATTTTTTATTTTTGGTTGGGCCAAACTCATTCCCCCCTCCCCCCAACTGCTAGGTCAGCTGATGGCAATCCTCTATCTGCTGACTTTGCCAAACCTAATACAGACTCTACCTACCTTTTTTTTCTGGTCAGATTTATGGACGAATTCACCAAAGCATGTAGTGCAAGGGCCTGCCTCAATACTTTCAAATGCTACATTTTCTTGTTTTTTTTTCCTCCTATTATTATCTGGATAGGTAATAGCAGAATGTCAAAATGTGCTTCCATTTTTTTTTTTTTTCAGTTTTTTTTTTTTTGGTATTATGACACTTCTGCCCAAAGTATCACACATTATTTATGCATTCAGCTCTCAATCAAGTGGAGAGGGTTACCTGTCCAAAACATCCCCCCCCCCCTCATTTTTTGCAAGGGCCCATCAGATGGGGGGGGGGGGGGTGATGACTTTGATAAGGGGACCTTATACTTTAGGCTTTAAATACTCATTTCCCAAAATGTTATACTGATCTTGGCCAAAAATGTTTCCTTCAACGCCACAGAAATGGCAGACTGTGGCCTCCCACTTTGCCAGCCGTTGGGACTTTCCCAATTGTAGAGGTGCAATTGATGGGAAACACGTCCGCATCGTCCCACCCCCGGGGTGTACTATTATAATTACAAGGGGTTTAATAGTATTGTGATGTTGGCGGTGGTGTCAGCGACCTATGACTTCCTTTATGTGGACGTGGGGCAAAATGTCCGGATGTCGGATGGTGGAGTGTTCGCACGGACGGAATTCTACTGGCGTCTCCAGAGTGGCAGTCTGGGCTTGCCACCCCCAGAGGAGAATGTAGAAGAACTCCCGTTCATTTTCGTTGCGGATGAGGCGTTTTCTCTGTCAAACCATTCCCGATGAGGACCCTTACCCCAGATCAGAGGATGTTTAATTTCTGGCTGGCCAGAGCCAGAAGAGTCATGGAGAACACTTTTGGAATACTGGCCAGCTGGTTTCGCCTATTTTTGATGCCAATAGACATGGCGGAATATAAACTAGGGGTCCTCTCACACTGGGCGGATCAGTGCTGATCCGCCCCGTGGATATCCGCTTGTCAGTGGGGATCGATGGAGTGATCTCCGCTGAGAAGGGGGATGACAGGTCCGTCTCTGCACACTGCGCAGGGACGGACCTGTTACAGCGCCGCTCTCCCCTATGGGAGATCGGGTGACGACGGACACTGCGGTCCGTCGTCACCCGATCTGATGACGGATGGAAAAATAGCTTTTTCCTCAGTCACACTTTTTCGAATCGGAGCGGGTCGGATGTCAGCGGACATGTCACCGCTGACATCCGACGCTCCATAGACCTCTATGGAGCATCCGTTCAGGTCCACCTGAAAAACTGACAGGCAGATCTGAACGGATTGGTAGTGTGAAAGGGGCCTAAATCACATTGTGCTTGCCTGCTGCGTTCTGCACAATTTTTTTAAAAGAAATTCAGCTAACTATGTGGTCTCAGTTGGCCCAGATGCAGACTTGCCGGAAAATGACAATCTCACGGCCCTTGAAGCTGCTCGTCCTGGCTTGCCCCCCCCCAAAGCGCCCGCAAGGTCAGAAACCAATACATGGAGTACTTTGTGGGTAGGGGGGCCATTGATATGCCAGACAATGTCTGAGAGGCATTTTTTTAATACATTTTTCTTTGAAACTACAATAATCTTTGTTTTCATTTACTGCTTGCCTGTGTTTTCGGTGTCTCCTAGGTATTTTTGCTGTTTTTTTGGGCCTTTTTCTACAACAGTGCAAACCCAAGTTCTGAGCGAGATGAGGTGACAGTCTTTTCTTCAGATAATCTTATTATGTTGTGGGTCTGCTACACACACACCTTGTTTTTGTTGCTAATGTATGTAGTGCATTACTTACAAAAAATATTGCTCTTTCAGCACCATGGCAGAAATATGTGTGGTCAGGAAAATGGCGTGATTGGGGAAATGTAAACATCACTGTGGGTGTTATTTACTAAAGGCACATCCACTATGCGCTACAAGTGCACTGCAAAAGTGCACCTGAAACTGCACTTGGAGTGCAAAGTGGATTTGCCTTTAGTAAATAACACCCATTGCTACAGAAAACAACAACTTTACTCCAAATACTGCTTTTGCGCATTGAAAAAGGAAGCCACACATTGTTGATAATTTCACTTTTTAATCTAAGCACATTCACATGTGCGTTTAGAAAAGGGTTTTACAACAAACCAATATATTTGGTGTATAGAAAACATTATTTTCGGTAACATTTTTGTAACTTGGCGTTTTTGCGTAAACAGGCATATATCAAAGCATAACATATAGAACACAGGAACTTACAAAGTTCAACTTTGAAAAGTGAAGATGATATCAGACATGAGTATGTACAAACTGGGCTGATATTGCCTTCATCACATGGGGTGTCACCCCTGGAAAAGCCAAATTTGGAAGATGCACACAGTGTGTCAACATGTGCTATCTCCCATCATGGAGTATAAATGTACATGTTTTGGGGGTGCAACCCCTTCATCTCAGCCACTTTCCACAAAACACGTACATTGATCCCCCATGATGGGAGATAGGAAATGTTGACACACTGTGTGCATCTTCCAAATTTGGCTTTTTGTAAAATACGAAAGTTGTTTGTTAAAAACAACAAAAAAAACCCTAGCTAGTTTGGGGTGTTTCAGACTCTCCCCAAAACATCAATGATGATCTTCATTTTATGTTGAACATCATTGATGTTTTTCTGTATGTTTTCTAAATATCGATTGCACCCCATTATCTCCCCAATAAGGATCTGGGCACTTTCACTGGTAAAATGTGATTCTTCTTCCACATCACCTAAAAAAATAAAAATAAACACACCATGTATTATAAATATGCAGACATACATTGATTAGCTTACCGGAAGCTGTGGTCTCCGACACTCACCTGTTGTGGTGACAATTTGTCCAACTTCAACAATCTCTCCTTCCTCCCTCCTCCTCCTCTGTTTCTGGTGTTGGAATTTCCCCTTCTTTGGGAGGTGTGGGGTCCCTGGTGTCCTCAGACTTCCTGAGTCTTCTCTCCCCTATGAGAATGTAAAAAAGGAATACTTAGCACATAGAGGGCAGAAATAGGAATATGAAACATTGCTTGGAAGTGTCGTACAATTGTGTTTTTTGGCTGAGTTCAAAGGTGAGAACATTATTTTGGACACTTTCTAAAGCTGGAATACTTACCTGCAGTGTGAACAAATGTAGTGAAGTGTAAGTTGGAAAAACATTGTTTTTGGAGTGGGCTAACAAACAATGTTTATTATGAACGATTGAACCCATGAACTTGAAAGTGGCCATTTTAAACTGTACAACATTAAATCAAAGCACATGGAGCATTATGCAAGCAATAATAATAATATGAACACGGGACAACTACTTACGTTTTTGAAGAACTCGCTTGATCCTTCTGTACTGATCGTGCTCCCTCAGTTTCAGGTCTGACCAGCGTTTTCTCAGTTGATCCTTGGATCGTCGTACCCCAAAATTCTTCTGAAGACTCTTCATAACTTTAGTCATGATCTTGGCCTTTCTGATATTTGGGTTATGGTAAGGTCCATACTTCCCATCATAGTTGGTCCTCTTCAATATGTCCAACATCTCTCCAAAAGACATATTTGAGGCCTTAAATCTTCTTCTCCAGGATCCGGACGTTTCAGGCTCCGGGCTTTCCTCGCCCTCCTCCTCTTTAGTGGAACTCTGCGCACCTGCGTTCTCTCTGCCATGTGCTCTCCCCACTGTGCCGAAAGAGAAGGGGCGGGGAATAGTCTAGAAAGAACGTCAGGTGCGAGCAAAGTTTCACGCATGCGCATTGTAGATAAAACGCAACACGCGTACGTCGCACGTACGATCTGTGAGCAGAGTGGGGAGCTGACGCGCCGATCGTGCAAACGAAGGTACAATTTTTAACTTGGTACATCACTAGCCTATACTGCTTCTATATAGGCCTATGTTGGGACAAGATTAGGAGACTTTAGCATGGCATTAATATTATTAGGGTTTGTTTTGTGTTGTGTCTTGCAGACAAGATGGATCCCTTCAAGAACTCCAATTTTATGGGGCTATTCATTGATCTGCTCAGGGAGGTGCCCTGCCTGTGGCAGAACAACCCCTTTTATAATGACCGAAGAAAGAGGAAGGCAGCGCTGGAGAAACTTCTTGCTTTGGTGCGGATCATGGTCCCCACGGCAGACATGACCTATGTGATGTTTAAAATTGGTGCCCTGAAGAGTACATATCTCAAGGAGCGAAAGAAGCACCAGGATTCCCTGAGATCAGGAGATCCAGATGCCATTTATGTCCCCAGGATGGTTTTCTATCAGAGGCTGCATTTTCTGGTAGACCAGGGGGAACCCAGGCCACCACTCTCCAGTCTTCCTTCAAGGCTTCCCTCACCCCCAGTTGAGGCTTCCAATGTCCAACCTGGGCCTTCCAGGCAGAAACATGTGGAGGGGCCCAGCTTGAGACAGGTATAGCATTGTTGAACATATTTCTTGTCGTACATTTAATGATGTTAACTAGATGTTATTATTGATCATTAAGTTGTGATTTAACAAAGTTGTTTACATCTCAATAGACAGTAGTGACCAAAAATGATTGGTACAAGAATGAAAAATGCTGGGCTCAGAATGATAGTCTGTTCTATTTGGTAACATTCAATTTGCAATCAAAAAATATAGCTGCGCTAAAACTTATAAAACAAAATTATAAAGTGACATAATTTTTCTAATTTACAAAAAATCCCAAAAACATGCAAAAATAGTGCCAAAATAATGATTTCCAGGCATATAAGCAGTCCAAAGAAAAGGAAAGATGGATGGGATGCTGAATCTTAGTCCATTTTCGGTGACTCTCAAAAACCACCCTTTACACACGTAGCAGGTGCACCCAGAGTAGAAAGAGATTATCCACCACCAAATTAGAGGAGGCTTACCAGCTGTCAAGATCTCTTTTTAAGGAGATCATACGGGCTTGTAAAATGTTACGTTCCTGGTCCCCACACTGGGCTCTGTTGGTAACACCAATCTATCTGCTCCCTCTTTATGGTATATCTCGTTCCACCACATTCATTTAGTACGGCAAAGAGAGAACAAAAAAAGCTCCCATAGCATAATTCCGTAAAGATTTATTAAAATATAAAAAGTAAAATAACAACTCACGAATTCCCAGCAGAGTATAAGCGTATAGCGTATAAAAAACGAGCCGGCCGGCTCTCTCTTGTTTGCACTGCCCGCCCTTCCGGATTAACGTGGAAATGCGGTGACGTCAGCACGCCGCTAACCCTACGTCGTTTCGTCAAAAGTGACTTCTTCCTTGTGGTGGAACGAGATATACCATAAAGAGGGAGCAGATAGATTGGTGTTACCAACAGAGCCCAGTGTGGGGACCAGGAACGTAACATTTTACAAGCCCGTATGATCTCCTTAAAAAGAGATCTTGACAGCTGGTAAGCCTCCTCTAATTTGGTGGTGGATAATCTCTTTCTACTCTGGGTGCACCTGCTACGTGTGTAAAGGGTGGTTTTTGAGAGTCACCGAAAATGGACTAAGATTCAGCATCCTATCCATCTTTCCCTTTCTTTGGACTGCTTATATGCCTGGAAATCATTATTTTGGCACTATTTTTGCATGTTTTTGGGATTTTTTGTAAATTAGAAAAATTATGTCACTTTATAATTTTGTTTTATAAGTTTTAGCGCAGCTATATTTTTTGATTGTTGTATATTGTGTGTGTCTCGCATTGGGTTGCAGCAAGAACTTACTACTGTCAGTATTAACACTTATATCAAGTTTTTTGTTTTATTTACACTTGATTTTTTCATATATATTTGTCTAGCACTTTGTTTAGACCAGCGCTGTTTTTCAAAGGTTTTTTAAACATTCAATTTGCAACAGTCATGAGCACAAAATGGTGTGATTGATGAGCAAAAAACTAAAACTATGTCCCATTTTCATACACAGGAAGACCTCAGTCGGGAGGAGGCTGTGGCAAGTGGCAGCCGGGAGGTCGGCCATCGCCCTCCTCCTCCTGCCACAACTGCAGGAGCTAAACCACAGCCTGGAAGGAAGCGTGGAGGGAAGTGCCCAAGGAAGACCAGAGAGTGATGGCCTGGGTTCAGTCTGGTCTGACAGAAGATGCAACCTCTTGTAGAACCACAGCCTGGGGACATAGATGGCATCTGCTCTTCCTGATCTCTAGGACTTCTGGATCAAACTGCTGTCCCTGAGATCTGTACTCCTCAGGCCACCAATTTTGCATTTTCAAATTAGTTCATGTCTGCCCTGGGGGCCAAAGGCTTCGCCAAATTGACCATTTTCTCCAGCGTTGCCTTCCTGTTTATTTGTTTGACACCTAAATAAAGTTTTTTTTTTGGTTGAAGAAATACTTGCGTATGTGTTTTACTTCAAAAAGGACAGTTTATTTGTGAGTAGGCAGGCACATTTCAAAAATACAAAGTGAAATGAATAACAAGGGGCACCAACACTAAACAACCTCCTGTAGATTAAAAAAGAAAAACAAAATTAAAAAGATAATAATGGTGTTGTGGTAAGTTGACACACAAAACACACACAAAAAAAATGCAAAGATGAGCAAATTGTCAAAAAGGAGATGCTGATTAAAAAAAAACACAAAATAATAAAAAAAAAATTGGGTAGATGTGACGAATTAAAATATTGTATTGCTGAAATGAGTAAAAAGAATAAAGAAATACGTTTGGGAGAAGTGTGTGTGAATATGAGCATCAAAACAACTTCATTCTTGCAGCATTGTAAAGAAAAAGAGAATGCTCTGCATGAAAGAATTTTTAACATTGCAGCGTAACGAATGTGCTATATCGATTACGAGCGGTAGTTTTACCTGAGCAAGCGCTTCCGTCTCCGAATTTGATTGTGAGCATGCGTGGCACCTTGTCCATCGGACTAGGCCTGGCTACACATGATCGGACTAAGTCCGATCGGATCATGTTGTCTGAAAATTTTATAGCCAAGCTGGAAAACTGGATACTCCAACGGAAACACGGACAGCACGGTCCTATTGGACATTGTCCATCAGAATATCCGACCGTGTGTACAAGGGCTTAGAGTTTTGTTGGAATAACCCCGGGCAGAAAGTCTCTCTCTTAGTAAGGTGGCTTCTTGATTAAAAAGTTCGTCAGTAGAACAATTGCATCCTGCACGTAAATATTGTGCATAGGGAATGGATTGTAATAAGGGCTTAGGGTGAAAGCTATCTGCAGATAGAATGGTATTGCCAGCAGTGGGTTTATGAAACAGTGTGCTTTGCAAATGACCCTCTTGGTCTTTAGTAATAGTCAGGTCCAGAAAAGAAATACTGGAAGTACTGTATGTCATAGTAAATTTCAAATTTAATTTATTGTCAAGATTTAGGAATTTCAAAAATTGGTGAAGTAGTTCCACTGGGCCATTCCACAAAAACAGGATATCATCAATGTAGCCATACCAAGTCGCTACATGGCGGCAATAGAGAGGCAGTAGGGTCAGAAAAGAGTGAGCGTTCCCACTCCCCCAGGTACAGATTGGCATATGCCGGGGCACAACAAGTGCCCATGGCAACATCCTGCACCTGGAGGTAGTGGGAACGCCTACTACTACTCTACTGAGTCATCATGTGATTTAGTTTGAGAACGACCACGTTTTTGGCGACGTGGACCGTGGGACTGGTCCAAAGTATAAGTGACGTTAGTCTGAGTAGTGGATGGAAGCTCATCATGTCAAACTAAATCACATGATGACTCAGTAGATATTGAAAGCCCTTTGCAACCACGTACCAAACACCTATCGTCGGCCAGTGCGATTCATGACAACAATTGGCCACCGACCGCCGGTAGATCCCATTCCCTACCTACCTCCACGCATCAAAGTCATTTTTTAGACAAAATGCATGCCTCACAGCTCATCCAACAAACACACTCCAAATCACACAAGCCAAAAAGTAAATCCCCCCCCACCCCCCAGGCACTTAACCTGATCAATCTGTCTGATCATCACTTATCCCCACACGAGATTTCAGTACTTCAAAAGGGCCTCACTTTCTGCCCCATATCACAGATGGACAAATATAAGTAAATATACTGACAAACTATTGCAACCTCTTGTTACTACTTTACCTTTATATATACAGGATACTACACACCTACTTCGGGTTTTGGAGGGCCTCCACGTCGATGGCGACACTATTTTGGTCGCCATCGACTTCGAGGCCCTATATAGTTCCAGCCCTCATCATCTAGGTCTTGCGACCATTCATATATTCTTACACACTCCCAGCAGTACTCGCAAGAACTGTCAGAGTTCATATTACAATCCTTGGAGTTTATGCTTGCACACAACTTTTTCTCATTTGGGCGTTCCCACTACCTCCAGGTGCAGGGCGTTGCCATGGGCACTTGTGCCCCGGCATACGCCAATCTGTACCAGGGGGAATGGGAACGCTCGCTCTTTTCTGACCCTGCTGCCTCTCAGTATTGCCGCCATGTAGCGACTTGGTATCGCTACATTGATGATATCCTGTTTTTGTGGAACAGCCCAGTGGAACTACTTCACCAATTTTTGAAATTCCTAAATTTTGATAATAAATAAAATTTGAAATTTACTATGACATACAGTACTTCCAGTATTTCTTTTCTGGACCTGACTATTACTAAAGACCAAGAGGGTAATTTGCAAAGCACACTGTTTCGTAAAACCCACTGCTGGGAATACCATTCTATCTGCAGATAGCTTTCACCCTAAGCCCTTATTACAATCCATTCCCTATGCACAATATTTAAGTGCATGACGTAATTGTTCTACTGACAAAGTTTTTCATCAAGAAGCCACCTTACTAAGAGAGAGGCTTTCTGCCCGGGGTTATTCCAACAAAACTCTAAAAATGGCATACAAAAAAGCCAAGGCGAAAAATCGCCACAATCTTCTCTCCCAAACGCGCACCACTACATGTTCTCCCCCCCCCCCGAATTATTGTTTCATACTGTCAGCAGCACCGCAAGATTAACCACTTGACCACTGGGCACTTAAACACCCTTAATAACCAGACCAATTTTCAGCTTTTGGTGCTCTCACATTTTGAATGACAATTACTCAGTCATGCAACACTGTACCCATATGAAATTTTTGTCCCTTTTTCACACAAATAGAGCTTTCTTTTGGTGGTATTTAATCACCAGTGGGTTTTTAATTTTTTGTGCTATAAAAGAAAAAAGAACGAAAATTCTGTAAAAAATGAAGTTTTCTTTGTTTCTGTTATAAAATTTAGCAGATTAGTAATTTTTCTTCATAAATTTTGGCCAAAATTTATATCCCTACATATCTTTGGTAAAAATAAGTACAACTTGGTGTATATTATTAGGTCTTTTTGTGAAAGTTATAGAGTCCACAAGTTATGGTGCCAATATCTGAAAATTGATCACACCTGAAGTGCTGACGGCCTATTTCAATTCTTGAGACCCTAACATGCCAGAAAAGTACAAATACCCCCCAAATTACCCCTTTTTGGAAAGAAGACATTCCAGGGTATTTAGTAAGAGGCATGATGAGTTTTTTTGAAGTTGTCATTTTTTCCCACAATTCTTTGCAAAATCAAGATTTTTTTTTTTCCTTTTTGTTTTTTTTTTCCTTTTTCTTTTTTTTCCTTTTTTTTTTTTTTTTTATTCACAAAATTGTCATATTATCAAGTTATTTCTCACACACAGCATATGCATACCACAAATGACACCCCAAAACACATTCTGCTATTACTCCCGAGTATGGCAATACCACATGTGTGAGATTTTTACACAGCGTGGCCACATACAGAGGCCCAATATGCACGGAGCGCCATCAGGCGTTCTGGAGCACCCAGGCCAATTCTGACATTTCTCTCCTACATGTAAAAATCACAATTTATTTGCTAGAAAATTACATAGAACCCCAAAACATTATATATATATTTTTAGCAAAGACCCTAGAGAATACAATGGTGGTCGTTGCAAATTTTTATCTCTCACGGTATTTGCGCAGCAATTTTTCGAACGCTTTTTTTGGGGAAAAAAAACGTTTTGTGCTTAAAAAAAAAAACAGTAAAGTTAGCCCAATTTTTGCATAATGTGAAAGATGAAGTTACGCTGAGTAAATAGATACCTAACATGTCACTCTTCAAAATTGCACATGCCCGTGGAATGGCGCCAAACTTCGCTACTTAAAAATCCCCATAGGCGACGCTTTACATTTTTTTACTGGTTACATGTTTTGAGTTACAGAGGAGGTCTAGGGCTAGAATTATTGCTCTCACTCTAACGTTCACGGCGATACCTCACATGTGTGGTTTGAACACCGTTTTCATATGTGGGCGGACTTACGTATGAGTTCGCTTCTGCATGCGAGCACATGGGGACAGGGGCGCTTTATTTTTTTTTTTTTTTTTTTTATTCATTTTACTTTATTTATTTTAGTTTGACATTTTTTTCCCCAAAAATACATTTTTGATCACTTTTTTTTTTAAAGAAATTTTATTGCAGTTTTAAAACATAACATACAAACAGTATTACATATTGTAAATGTAGTCATAAAGCAATCCAGAAATCACAAATAAAAGCAGAGATTGAAAACATTGTGAAAAATATTTTTGTCCACAGTAAAACAGGCTAAGGCACCAAAAGTGGAACTGTGTAGATGCATGGTATAGGATTCAGCAGTTTTTGAGAACAAGAAAAAAGGGAAAGAAATACAAGCTGATGTACGCTATCAAGTCACTGCCCAAATCTCGGCAGGTTAATGGTCAACAGGTCGGGATGTAAATAAACGGTATATATAGAAAGAAATGCAGGGAAGGTAAAAAGAGATGTAGGGGTCCTTCGTCAGCCCCGTCCTCGACACTCCTGGGTTAATAATAATCCTATATTCAGGGGTGGTAAGGAAATTAGACCAACATGCCCAGGTGTTAACAAATTTGTCAGGTCTGTCATGTGCCTAATGAATAAGGTCTTCCATTTCTGCTGTTTTTTTGATCCTCCCCAGCCACTCAGCAATAGAGGGAGGTTCTGTCGAACGCCATCTGGCCGGGATACAGAGTTTTGCAGCGTTACCATGTGCATAGCTAATGATCGGTAAGAAGTCTTGGTCTGGATAGATGGTAAGTTTAGGAGAAATTGTGTTGGGGTAAAGGCAAGGTCATAGGTAGTTATCTGGTGTATCAGATGATGGACGTCCCGCCAAAACGGTTGGAGTTTGGGGCACGTCCACCAATTATGAAGATAGGATCCAATCCCGTCAGAACATCTCCAACAGAGCGGAGAGAGTTTAGGGAACAATCTCTGAAGTTTAAGAGGGGTTCTATACCATCGTATCAAACTTTTATACGCGTTTTCCTGAGTATGTGTGTTTAGGGAGCCTTTGTGTGTATAATTATATATAGTCTCCCATTGTCTGTGAGTCAGGGTGTGGTTGAGGTCTTGATCCAGTCCTGCGTGGGAGGTAAATTTTTTAAAAAGGAGCGTATAAGTATTCGAGATAAGATGTCGTTGCGGTTCAGTCAGTGAGCAGAGGTATTCAAAAGGTGTAAGGCTTCTCGTCCAATGCGTTTGCGTTTGGGGTGAGTGGAGGAAATGCCTTATTTGCACATATGTCCAGAAAGGGAAAGAGTTTGTTTGGGACATATTCACAACTGATTCGTAGGGGCGAAGACGGTTTCCCTCATAAAATTGTCTAGCCTGAACCGTGTTATGAGGCCAATGAGTGGTCAAAAAATCTTTGCTCATTCCCGGCGTAAAATCAGGATTCAGTCTCAGGGGGGTGAGGGGGCTAAGTTTTGAGGAAATCTCATGTTTATGGCAGCAATCATGAAATGCCTTTAGAGACGTGTGGATAAAGGGATGGTCTTTTATGTGGGGCATAATGTGAGTCTGGTTTATCCAAGGGGTTTGGGAAATCGGATAAGGAGATATCGAGTTTTCCAGCTGTACCCAATCTTTCGTTTAGGCGTGTAAATTCCAATCAAGAATTCTAGTTAAGTGACATGCCAGATAATATTTGTGAATATCTGGTAATCCCAGGCCTCCTCGATTTTTAGGTTTAGTAGGTGTGGCAAAGCTCAATCTAGGTGCGGTTCTCCCCCAAATGAAAGCTGAGCAAATTCTGCGAATCGACGTAAAGAAGGCTTTAGGGATCGTCTGAAGCAGATAGAGTATTCTCGGTAAAATATTCATCTTCAGTATAGCTACTTTCCCAAACCACGAGTGTAAACCCTTTGACGATTTTTTAAGATCTTTGGTGATGGATTGTAGGAGCGGTAAATAGTTCACTGCATACCAGTCAAGGGCATTTGTGGAGATTTGTATTCCCAAATAGGTGATTTGGTGGTCATTCCAAATAAAGGGAAAATTATTCTTGCATTGGGCGCATATGGCCGTTGGAAGGGTGATGTTGAGGGTCGTAGATTTTGAAAAGTTAATTTGAAGATTGGAGAGGGATTTAAAGTGAGTCAGGGTCTTAAGGAGGGAGGGGATAGTCGTCAGAGGGTCTGTCAGAAAAAGAAGGATGTCGTCCGCGAATGCTGCTATTTTGTACTGTTTTTGGTGGATTATTATTCCCTTTATATCTGAATGGGATCTGATACAGTTGAGGAGGGGTTCTAGGGTTAATATGAAGATAATCTGGGAAAGAGGACAACCTTGACGGGTACCATTGGAGATAGAGAAGGCGTCTGATAGGTGGCCGTTCACACGTACCCTTGCTGTGGGGTTGGAATATAGTGTGTTAATGAAGGTAATCATTGAGGGCGGGAGGCCTAAAATCTGTAACGTTTCAGTCATGTAGTCCGAGGCCACTCTATGAAACGCCTTCTCCGCGTCAAGGGATAGGAAGACACCCGGTTTGTTTTTTGATTGTAGCCAATGATGTACGTTTAGGGCCTTAAGGGTGTTATCCCTTGCTTCCCTACCTGGAATAAACCCCACCTGATCCAAATTAATCACTTGTGGAAGTAGGGGGAGGAGTCTATTGGCCAATATTTTTGCGAACCATTTTAAATCTGCATTGAGTAGAGATATCGGTCGGTAGTTGGAAACTCGGGACGCATCTTTACCAGGTTTAGGGATTACGGATATATGAGCAGTGAAAAAATCTCTGGGGGGCGTTTGGGGAACAGAACATGTATTAAATGCAGCCAAGAAGTGGTCAGTTAATAAGTCACTAAACGTTTTGTAATATCCCATCGTCAGTCCATCGGGCCCTGGGCTTTGCCTGGTTTCATTTGGGATAAAGCTGTTTGTGCTTCTGCCATCGACAAGGGATCTTGAAGCATTTGGTAGTCTTCTGCGGAAATTTGTGTGGACATATGTTGTTTTAGAAAACTAGATATCAGGGTATGCCTGTCTCGCGGAGTCGACGGGTTGGCATTTGGGTTCGGGTTATACAGTTTATGGTAGAAGGAAACAAATTGAGAGGCTATATCAGGGGTAGATGTCAACTTGCGCTCCGAGGCATCTGTCATAGAATGTACTGTTGACGCCGCTTTTCTGTCCTGCAAAGCTATAGCCAATCCCTTCCCGGCTTCATTTCCATATTCGTAAAAGTATTTTTGCGAAAGGATATATTTTCGTTTTGTTTACCTAAAAGGTTTAACATTTCATTTCTGGCTTGAGTGAGCGCCGCTAGGGATTGAAGAGCTTGAGATTGTTTATGTGCTTTTTCAAGTGATGTGATTTTGTTAGTCAAGTCATGGAATATTTTCTATCGTTCTTTTTTCCGTTGGGCCATCGCTGCAATAAAAGTGCCTCGTATGACACATTTGTGGGCTTCCCAGTTGTTTAAAGGTGATGTATCAGAAGATTTATTATCCCTGAAGTATTGTTGAATATGGGTCTTAATCTGTTCCAGTACCAATGGGTCTGTAAATAAAGAGGGATCAAGACGCCATATTGGGGGGCGATTGGGTTCATCTGGGAAGGAGAGTGAGAGTGAAATAGGGTGATTATCTGACAGGACCATGGGATCAATAGAACTGTGTTGAATGAAATGGAGATCTTTCTGGGAGATGAAAAAATAATCTAAGCCTGAGTATTTTTGTGCGGGACCGAGAAGAACGTAAAGTCTTTAACTAGAGGATGGAGGGTACGCCAGGTATCATGTGGAAGAAGTGTATTTAATTGGGTCTTGATAGATCGGAGGGCTGCATAAGGCAGGGAAGATTTCCCATTGGATGTGTCTACAAGTGGGTTTAGGGGTATATTGAAATCCCCTCCAAGGATCAAGATGCCTTCAAAGGAAAGGGGATCAAAGTCTGTGTTAGTTTACGGAAGAACATCACTTGTTGGGTATTTGGTGCATAGATATTGGCCAGGGTAAAGAGTTTTCCCTTCAAGGTGCCCTTGAGGCAGAGAAATCTGCCCTTAGGATCCTCCAATTTATCAAGTACATGGAACTCACAATGTTTGGCGAACAACGTGGACACACCCTTTGATTTTGCCTCTTTATTCGTTGCATGATATGCAACGTTAAAGTAATGTGAATATACTTTCGGAATAGCATCAGTTCGAAAGTGTGTTTCCTGTATAAACAGGATATCTGCTTTGGCTTTCTGCATTTGTAATAAAAGTTCCTCCTTTTCTCTGGTGTGTTTAATCCTTTCACATTGAGGGACGTGAAGGTTAGCCCTGTTCTGTTAGTTCCCTTTCTCATGGTTGTTTCCGGGTTAGATTGTGCGGGATACAGTGAAGCCAAGAAGTATAACACTGGTCTGGGTTTCGGAGCTGACGAAGGTAGGAACAAAGAAATCTCAAAGATATGGGAGTGATAAAAGTAGGAAGATATAGTGGAGTGGGAAAAGAGAAGGTGGGAAGGTAAATAGATACCGACACTAGGTGACCCGGTGGGTATCTTAATTTATAGTACAGAATGTCTGTATAGGTCAATGGATCTGGACGTAGTACACTAATAAAACGTTTTTCCGATCTGAAAACAAAAATCAGTCCACCGTATGGGTGGTGGTAATGTCGCAAGGAAAGTATATCATAAATAGGCAGTCAGACTCCTAGAGAAGTCGAGGTGTTATAAACCTTTACTGGGAAACCTCAGATGGGAAGGTGAAATAATAGTTTCATGTATTAGCTCACGTTTAGGTATCGTGAACGGCTATGGAAATTGGCAAATTAGCTGATTTATAAGTGTAGTTGTGAGTAGGATTGGGTACAGTTCAGACCCGCACTGATGACATATGGTCTAGCCAAGTGCAGAACGGGTTGGTTTAGATTTAGAATAATAAAAGAAAATAACAAAAGAAAATAAAACCGCGCTGAGACCCCAAAAAAAAGGAAAATGTATTTTCTTACTTTATCAAGCAAGAAGAAAAATGTCAAGCAAGAAAAGAATGTTTTTCTCAGATAAATATCCAAGAAATTAATCTTAGAAATAAATACAAATAGTCCAAAAAAATTACAAATGAATGTTTCACAGGATATAAGGCTGCTGCTCCACAGTGGGATACACACACATAAACATAGAAAATAAAAAAAGAGCTGCGCCAAATAATATGAATCAAAAAACCATACAATTATAAAGAAAAGTCCATGGAAACTTTATGTTATCCAAAAAAGGAAGACGATCGCACCACAGTGATTCCACACTTCCTTATCACTATAGTGTCCCACCACCGACAAAATAGTGCGCTTACCAGACGGTAAAAGCACAAGGAGCGTTTAGAGTACCAAGCCACTGACAGCTCATCGCCTTCACCAGACACTTTATCCTTTATCCCTCAGGAACGAACGATCCATACACTGTAGCCGCTCCACATTCTCATAAGTAACCCAGTTTCACGTTCATAATGTAAAAACGTCACGTATGACGAAACGCGTATGGGAAGGCACACTGTGACGTTACCACGTGTTACGAGAGGAGGACGGGCTCTAGTTTTTTGCCGGCCGGCTTGTTTTTACATGCGGAAATCGTTCGTTTTTATGTAAGTGTATTTCTACTAATTAAAAGAGCATTGACGTTTTTTACACTATGGGAGGCTTCTTTTCTTTTTACATTATGAACGTGAAACTGGGTTACTTATGAGAATGTGGAGCGGCTACAGTGTATGGATCGTTCGTTCCTGAGGGATAAAGGATAAAGTGTCTGGTGAAGGCGAGGAGCTGTCGGTGGCTTGGTACTCTAAACGCTTCTTGTGCTTTTACCGTCTAGTAAGCGCACTATTTTGTCGGTGGTGGGACACTATAGTGATAAGGAAGTGTGGAATCACTGTGGTGCGATCGTCTTCCTTTTTTGGATAACATAAAGTTTCCATGGACTTTTCTTTATAATTGTATGGTTTTTTGATTCATATTATTTGGCGCAGCTCTTTTTTTATTTTCTATCTATGATTTAGATTTAGGCAAGGTAATAATGGTCATAACAGGGACCAAAAAAAAAAAAAACACTATCAGTCAGGAGCCTGTATACTATGAATCGTGCAAACTTGCATCTCCTGTTAAACAAGCCTAAAGAAATAATAGCAAAACATAACTAATGATAGGCAATACAACGACCGGGTATTCGTGGCATAACAATGCTATTGCTTCCTATGGAGATTAGGAGCAGTCTTTGGAGAGTGAATCTCCTAAACATTACTTGAAACTAATCATAATCATGCATCTCAAATGGTATATCATTGCCTGCTATTGGACACATAAGGGGCATAACATGGCACTCTTTACTGACTTCACATATAATTAGCCGCTAACACTTTATACAATCGTTCGTAATCCCCCTCAAGACATAAAAAGCAGCATTTCTACTCGACTTTTGCGCATAAGGTGAAGGGGGATGGGTTCGCCTAAGGGGTGGGGGGGACATAGGTATCAGTCCACAGCCTAGGACACATTTTCCATTAAGCTGGTATTGTCCTGTCAGTTCTTTAAGTGAGCGGGCAGAGCGTACGGGACAGTTATCGGTGGAAGAGCACGTTCCGCAGCGGGAGTGATTCAGTGAAGCCTGGTCATGGTAACCCGATAGGGCTATGGCTTTTGCTTACGCTGGGCAGAAGTGACTAATCATGGGCTCCATGGAGGATATCCTTAATCTCATGGCCTCGGATAGTCGTTTACTCGTATCCATCAGGCAGTAGGTATGCAGGTTCAGGAAGTCATGTTATCCGATGGCAAATGCAAAAACGTGAAGCACACTCTAGCTATGAACATGGCCTCTCTGATTATTATAATTGAGTAGCGATCCGAGCCCATGTGTGCGAAGGGAGAAGAGCTTAAGTTGCGGTTTAGGGTGTCCGATATTTCGGGAACGCTTATCATGTGGGGAACGGGGTTAGGGATCCGATTCACTCAAACTATGGACATCTACACTGCTGTATAACTAGACCGTGGGCACAGGTATATACGTGCGAAGCCACAGTGGGGGGAGTCTTAAAAGCAAGAACACTGTCTTAGTGGGGTATTACAGGAGACACTAAGGCCTGTGCCACGTACTCCCTTCGGGGGAACAGAGGCAGGTACATGTAATGTTGTCTACGGAGCAAATCAGCAATGATCACAGAAGGACAATAATAATAATAAAAAAAAAATATATATATATATATATATATATATAAAGGGGGGGGGAATGCAATAGGAAAAATAAATGACAAAACAGAGTATTCCTAAAAGTCCGATACTGAAGGCTAGCAGGCAGTCCCATATACGCACAGAGACCTGTCGGGTTGCGGGTGTACCTAGAAGCAATAAGTTCGGATCACATGGAATTCCTTATCATCTAAGCTGATATCCCGATCCGCGAGCATGGAGATTGTGAGACAAAACAAGGACTAAACAATCTTCTTCGTTCCCGGGTAAGTGTGAGAGCACGTTAAATCATGTTGAGTATCTTCAATTGCCTCTTAGTGGCTATGGGATCCTGAGGGATAAGTGAAGCGGAGCTTATTGCGATATGTAGAGAACACCAATTTGTCTTAGCCTTCTAAACATAGTTCCCGTTGTGTTCTTAGCAGTGGTAGAATGGAAGAGCCGACCTCCACACTCGATAAAGGGAGGGGCGCGGGGGATAGCTGTTAGGACAAAGTCAAGGCTATCCAGAGGTGGTGTCATGCTCGGTTATAAGTAATGTAAGCTAGTAAAGTTTTAGCATCAAGAACAAGTGTTCAAATACTGTGAAGATACCCGTCCGGTCATCGAATTAACAGAAAACAAAAACTTAACAGCAATTTTAGTGGAACTAGGTGGAACTTAAGTGTAAGGAGATTTAGGTTATCTGAAAGCATAGACCAAGTCAGTCACTTAACTGAAGAATGAGCAGATGCTTCAGCGGTCCCTGTGGGCTCTTCTAGGGAGGGGACCATTCGCTGATCCCCGTTGCTGTCTGTTCATGTTATTACCTTGTTGGCGGTTTGGGGGGGATGGAGACCGGCGGCGTCTAAGGGATGTTGCTGTTATCTCCATGGATTCCTCGAGTTCCCTACGTGAGAAGGGTCGTGGTCGAACGAAGTCAGCATACCAGTTTGGTAGGTCTACGTACGGGATGTCCAGTGTTCTGCAAAAGTTGTCCAGCTCCTCCGGTACACGCAGCAGAGCAGTGCGGGAGTTGTGTGATGCCTGTAAGCCAAACGTAAATTTCTAGCGGTAAGGTATTCCATTCGTGCGGAGAACCTCTAAGAGTGGGCGGAGATCTCTGCGGTTCCTCAGTGTGATGGCCAATAAATCCTGGTATATATGAATCGCTTGGCCTTCATGCGCCATGTCACCGTGCAGGCGTGCGGTATGGAGGATTTCTTCTTTCAATGAATAGTCCACGATACAGCAAACCACATCACACGGTGGGTCTGTGTCCTTGCCTTTAGGCCTAAGGGCCCTGTGAATATGATCCATCACGATGGGAGTTTGAGGAGGCCTGTTCAGAAGGCGGTTGAATATGGAGGACACAGCGGAGGATAGCTGATCGTTAGTTACAGTTTCGGGCAGTCCTCTCACCCTTAAATTGTGCCTGCGTCCTCGATTGTCAAGGGCTTCGACATGCCTTTGGAAATCTCTCAGGTACAGCATGTGTTTCTCTGACGTATTTCCCAGGTTAGTCAGCTCAGTCTGATGGTGGCTAGTAGCGTTTTCCACAACCTGTACTCTGCCTGCAATCGCCTGAAGCTCATGGCGAAGATCGGAGATGGCCGCTGACAAAGTATCTTTGATATCTGTTGCTACAGAGCGGAGATCTGAGAGGGTTAGCTGTGGGTTGGACTGCGGAGTCTGAGTAGCCGGCGGTTGAGTAGAAGTCGGAGCCGAGAGGGAGAGTACAATGTCCGCGGGGTTCTGTGTAGAGTGTGTGGTGGCATCCGCCATATTGCTTCTGTTAGCTTGGAACATCTCAGGGATTTGGCGGCCGCTCCGGCTATCGGTTTCCCTCGGGGAATGGTAGCGGGAACCCGAAGTATCCCGGGATGAGGTACCCATGATAGCGGGTGGTGAGAACACCTCGATTGCTGAAAAATATAAAAAAAATGAGGCCTCGGTCTGACGGAGCTACAGCCTTAGGCAGCCATCTTCCTCAGCAGGCAAATCACGCCCCCGTCAATAAGACCCCACATCTCACCTCTAGGCTGGAAAGCCTGAAGTAAAAATGTTAATAAAAAAAAAAAAGATTCTGGCTTTGATCGTATTGGCGAGTTGGTAGAAGCACCAGAGGGCGGCAAGGGGGGGGGGGGGGGGGACGTCTATGGCTGGGTATTGCAGGGTATCACGGAATATGGCTGGGTATCTCTGAGTATGGCTGGGTATGGCAATTTATGGCCGAGGTATTGCCGGGGTATTGGAGAGTATTGGCTGGGTATTGGAGAGTATTGGCTGGGTATTGCAGAGTATTGGCTGGGTATTGCAGAGTATTGGAGGGGTATTGGAGAGTATTGGAGGGGTATTGGAGAGTATGAGCTGGTATTGCAGAGTATTGTCAGGGTATTGAGGGGTTAATTGTCGGTGAGCAGCAATGTGGGCACTGCAGATGCAGCCCACAGTGCTGCTGACACCGATCTCTTTTCCCTCCGCTGTACCGATCGGTACAGAGAGGGGGAGGGAGGGGTGAGGGAGAAACCGGCGTCATAAAATGACGCCTGTTTGTTTACAGGTGATCACTCCGTCATTTGACGGAGCGATCACGTGGTAAACGGCCGTGATGGGCGGTCGTTTACTGTGATCCGTGACGTTAATTAACGGCCTCTCAGAGTTAAACAACCACCCTGAAGCCGTTAATCGGCTATGGGCCGGTTGTTAAGTGGTTAAAGATATAGTGTTAAGGTATTGGCACATCTTGACCTCAGACCATAATCTTGCACCTTTTGTACCAGCTCAGCCACTATTCACATTTAGAAGAGCTCCCTCTATATGCGACAAGCTTGTTCGTAGTGAATATTCTTATACTTCTACTACTACTAAACTACGAGATACTTACCCATGTGGTAACTGCAGATATTGCAAATATATCAATACTACTCATAACATCATGTTACCTAATCAACAGTCTTTTAACCCACATCACTACGTCAACTGCCGCACAGAGGGAGTTGTTTATCTTCTATCCTGTGAATGTGGCTGCTTCTATATTGGCAAGGCCAAATTACCATTTTGGAAGCGTATTTGCCGGCACATTACTACTATTAACACCAAAGACCCTGACCTTCCGATTGGTCGACACTGTGCTACGGTTCATTCTGATCACACACCACATGTACGCTTTCTAGCCTTGGATCACATTCCTCCCAGTGCCCGGGGAGGTGATCACAATAAACTTTTACTTTAAAGTGAATTGAGGTGTATTTTCCACCTCAATGCCACCTCACCCCCCGGCCTTAATGAAGCCTTAAATTTTAGACCTTTTTTGGAAGGCTTCCAATCGGGGGTATGTGATCTTGACCTTTAAGTATTTCATTTGTTGCCTACTATACTCTTACCGATTCCCTTACAATTTATCGGCACTACACCAATATTACAACTCTTGATATGTGTAGCTATCTGCCGATGCTGATGACGTATAATGGTAGTTATTTCATTTTTAATTTTTTTTGGTCTCTTTAATATCTAATTACTCTTGGTATTATTGTTATTATTATTATTGTTATTATTATTATTGTTGTTATTTTTCTTTGATTGCATACCCATGTGATTGCAGTTATGTAATTGTCACCCACCTTTTACAATTTCCTTTTTTCTCCCCTGTACATGCGTGCCATCATTGCCATACCTACATATGTGTGTTCTATATATGTCATTTGTAACTCTCACTATCTAAGTTGCACACAATGTGTTTTTTTCGCCAGCAACATTATCCAATCCCACCAGGGGCTGCCTAATCTATATTATATCGACATTAAATATATGTCTATTTTGACAAATTTGCCCATTATGATAAATATTCTGTGGATTTCCTTCTTGATTTATAATATCGCCATACTGCATTAGAGGGCGCTCTCACCATTTTTAATCATTCAACCACTTTAGGCTTTATGCCCTAGTATTACTACATCATCATTTTTACTCCCTTTTTTCCCAATGTCCTGTCAGTCAGTGCTGCAGTGGTACCCGGCACGCGGGAGACCTGCACGCTCCTGATGCTATTGGGAGGAGTGCGGTCTCTGTGTCCAGCCGGCGGGGGATATATTTCCGCCCCGCCTTGGTGCGCTTGCATTCCAGTTTGGAGCGCTGCGACCAGGGCTACCCGCGCGTCGGTGACACCATGACGCGGGAAGCGGCCCCACCCGCGACGGGCGTGGCTGCGCCCCGCGCCGTCCCGTCAGAGCTATCTCTGTGGCCGTTGAGGGAGATGCTATTAGCACTCCCACCGGTGTTCTGCCATATAGTGTCCGGCCATCATATAGTGTCCGCCCCGTACTGCCCATGCGCAGTACGGAGCAGATGAAGCTTCGGAAAATCTCCGAAGGTGAACGGCACCTGCGCCGTGAGTGGAGGTGGTAGCTCCACCATCCAAGCGGACATAGGGTTGTGAATATTAGAGGGCCGCTCTTTTATATTCCTACTCTATGTCCACTTGGATAGTGGGGATAGAACCTGGACTCACGGCACAGGCGCCGTTCATCCTCTGCAATTTTCAGAATCTGTGTTGCTGTGTACTGCGCATGCGCAGTACGCAGCGGACACTATCGGATGAAGGACCTTATATGATAGGACACCCGGCCCCACCAGCATCAGCTGTGATAGCGGCTTATCTCCGCCCATTCACAACTGATTAGCATTGTTTACAGGGTAATTTAAAGCATGCACGGGCGGCGTTCAGTACGCTGCCTGTTGCATGCCGCCCTGAATGTACACACACTGCATTACCTGGTGAGTGATTGCCATATTCTCTCATACTTATGCATACTTCAAGCGGTTAAATGGTCCCCATATATTTATTTCTGTTTTACCTTTTTTGTTACCTAGATTATCTTTGCCAACATTTATCTATACTCTGCTGGTGTATACACTGATCTAGGTTCTCTTACCTTCCCAGTTATGAGAGCTTGTCACCACGACAGCCTATGGCACCATTGATTCCACACTATTATGGCAACAAACTGGCTTAATTGACAACAGGCACATTTCTGTATATTTTGGCAATCATTGATCGTACTATATTCGTACCCCCTGCTGGTTTTCATTGGTATTAATGCTTGGCTGGTATGTATTAAATATTTACACATCATTACGTATATATTGTTTTGCAAGCCTTTACACGTTTGAATCTATATTTTGCTGTACTAATGTTACCATATTTATACTTCTAGACTATGTACATATGAGATATAATATATGCCTTTGAAAAAGGACGGTCGGTCCGAAACAAGTTGGCATCTTTCTCCAAAGCTACTTAAGTCGCAAGTTTATTTGTTCATACCATCGATAACCGGCTTCCTAACTTTATGTATTGCCATTATATGTTTATATACGTTTTTATATGTGTGCAATATATTTTTTTTGGTGAATAATAAATTGATTATACTATACCTGTTTACAGCTTGGTATATCTAAATATCCCTAGGTTTACTGGCTGTGCGATTCGCACTAGGCCAATCAATTTTTGCATCTTGGTTAATAGGTTCTCATCATGTGTACTGGTAATGCTACAGTGTGAAATACATTTTAGATAACCTTGTGGTAACAGTTTGGGGTTCACTGGAATTCACTGGAGACATGGGGGTTACAGGGTTTCTGGAGGTACGGGAGCCCTAGGGTCACTGGAGATACAGGAGTGCACATGGGTCACTAGAGACATGAGGGTCAGAGTTCCAGGAAGTATGGGATCCCTGGGGTCACTGGAGACACAGAAGTGCACCTAGGTCACTGGAGACATGAGGGTCATAGAGTTCCTGGAGGTACGGGATCCCTGGGGTCACTGGAGACACAGGAGTGCGCACAGGTCATTGGAGATGGGGGGGGGGGTCACAGGGTTTCTGGAGGTACAGGAGCCTTGGGGTCACTGGAGACACAGGAATGCACATGGGTCACTGGAGACATGAGGGTCAGTGTTCCTGGAGGTATGGGATCCCTGGGGTCACTGGAGACACAGGAGTGCACACAAGTCACTGGAGACATGAGGGTCAGAGTTCCTGGAGGTATGGGGTCACTGGAGACACAGGAGTGCACACGGTCACTGGAGACATGGGGGTCACAGGGTTTCTGGAGGTACAGGAGCCTTGGGGTCACTGGAGAAATTGGGGTCAAGGTACAGGAGCTCTGGTGTCACTGGGGACATGGGAGTCAGTCTCCGGAGGTACAGGAATTCTGGGGTCACTGGAGACACAGGAGTGCACAGGGATCACGCAGTCTCTGGGAGTATGCAAAGTCCTAGAGCCACCGGAGACATGTGGGTCACAGGAGTGTGTAGTGGTCACACAGTCTCTGGAAGTACAGGAGCTCTGCGGTCACTGGGGACATGGGAGTCACAAGTTTTACAGTCTCTAGAGGTACGGGAGTCCTACGGTCACCGGAGACATGGGAGTGCACAGGGCTCACTGGAGATATGTGGGTCACAGGAGTGTGCAGAGGTTACACAATCTGTGGAGGTACAGGCCATCTGGCATCACTGGAGACATGGGGGTCACAGTCTCTGGTGGTACGAGAACCCTGGGGTCACAGGAGGGCACAGGGGTTACACAGTTTCTGGAGGTGCAGGAGCTCTGGAGTCACAGGGATTACACACTCTCTGGAGGTACAGGAGTCCTAGGATCACTGGAGACATGGGAGTGCACAGGGGTCACTGGAGACATGGGGCGCAGGAGTGTGCAGAGGTTACACAATCTTTGGAGGTACAGGAGACCTAGTATGACTGGAGACATGGGGGGGGGGGGTTGTCACTGTCTCTGAAGGTACATGAGCTCTGCAATCACTGGAGACATGAGGGTCACAGAATCTCTGGAGATACAGGAGCTCTTGTGTCACAGAATCTCTGGCGGTACAGGAGCTCTGGGTCACAGAAATGCACAGGGGTCACAGTCTCTGGAGGCATGAGAATCACAATCTATGGAGGCACAGGAGTCCTGGGGTCACTGGTGACATGTGGGTTACAGGAGTGTGCAGAGGTCATCCAATCTATGGAGGTACAACAGACCTGGCAGCACTGGAGACATGGGGGTCACAGGGTCTCTGGAGGTACAGGAGCCCTGGGGTCACTGGAGATGTGGAAATCCCAGGGGGTCACAGAGTCTCTGGAGGTACAGGAGCTCTGGGGTCACTGGAGACATGGTGGTCACAGAGTCTCTGGAGGTACAGGCGCTCTGGGGTCACCAAAGACACAGGAGGGCACAGGGAACACTGGAGACATGGGAGTCACAGAGTATCTGGAGGCAAAGGAGCCCTGGGGTCAATGGAGACGTGGGAATCACAGGGGGTCACAGAGTCTCTGGAGGTACAAGAGCCCTGGAGTCACTGAGCGAGAGGAGACCTGACAGCGCACGAGTGATTCTAGCAGCGCAGCAGCTGCAGGCTCATGCAGGGATCTGACCATTCGTATTGCGCTCTCATTCTTCCGGACATGTGAGTGGCTCGCTATGCTGATTCAGCGGTGTTTGTTGTTACAATATTGCGCAATGTTACCTTTCTTCTTTTTTTTAAACGGAACTACTGGATTGTAGGAAACGAGAACTATCTCCTACCTCCTTTCTTTGTGGCTTATTTCTACTGAAGGAGGATAAGTGTGGCAATCTTCCCTGGGATATCTTTATTGAGCTGAAGTTGCTTATAAACCCAGGATGAGACCCCCCTCCCCCTTAGTTTGTTCCTCCCTGGATAAGTAAATTTTACACATATTTATTTGCATAATAATACTTTCTATCAATGCAAACTTTTTTTCCAGGTTTGATTATATAATTTTTACTATAATTATTGAAAAAAAAAAAAAAAAAAATATATATATATATATATATATATATATATATATATATATATATATATATATTTTATATATTTGATAACTTATTGGGCACACTGGTTGTGTTGCTCTGCACTATTTATCTATAGTTTATTCATTTTAATATTTTTTCTTTTTTTAACATCTGGTGTGTAATATGATCCTTGTCACAATTTATTTTATTCACTTATTGCCCGTTATATCTTGGGATATCATTATTTATTTTATGTTGGTGCTAGGTTGTGGATTGATTCAC
Source organism: Lithobates pipiens (assembly GCF_037356315.1). NCBI lineage: Eukaryota > Metazoa > Chordata > Amphibia > Anura > Ranidae > Lithobates > Lithobates pipiens. Next base: position 831,345 of record NW_027507882.1, read on the forward strand.
AATTTATTTATTTATTTATATATAATTATTATTATATATAATATATTCCTTGATTTAATTTATTTTTTGATATATTAGACACTTGTCACTTTATTATTGAAGATAGTGCAGCACTATCTATTGTATTATATTTATTTTTGGTTGGCTGGCCTGTTTTGAGTGTTAGCAGCTGTTTTCTCTTTCTTTCTTTATTTTTAGTGATATTTATTTTTAGTGATGGGCGAACTTCCGACGGGACATTTCACGAACATGGCCAAAAGTTTGCGGCGGACGCCATTGACTTTAATTGCAGGCGAACCTTAAAAGGTCATATTTTCAGCCACAAAATACTTACTAGCTGTGCACACATAGTCCCACAACATGGACACTGACATACCAGAAGTATTAAGTGAATCTGGGATCGACAACGACAAGCATTCTTTTTTTATCTGTGAAATTTTGGCAATTCAGGAGCACATGAAGGCCATGGAGGAGAGGCAAGGTCAGGTCAGGCTATGAAGGGGGTGTAGAAGAGTATTTGGGATCAGATGGTGCAAAAAATCAGTCACTGTATAGTCTCTATTGGGTATAGATATTTAAAATGTCAGTGGCAATTAGGGATGATGATAGCAATTAAAATAGAACAGGGGGAGCACCGTCGGCTGCAGAAATCTTGAGAGGAGAAGCAGGGCTCTCTAAAGAATTCAAAAACACAGAGAGCAGAGAGAAAGTGCGCTAGACTAAGTGCAGTATGTAAAATAGAGTATTCATTAGTGTAAGGCTGACCGCAGGTCAGCCTGTGTTTGTAGGAGGAGTCAGGAGTCGGGCTGCATAAAGTGGACGCTGACTTTCATGGCGACGTCACTTCCGGGAGGCTTCCCCATCTGATTCTGCGGGGGGAGGGAACGGGGGTTCGCTGGCGGCTCCGGTCTCTGCGGGGGAGCCTTCTCCCGCCCGCCTCCCTCTCCGGCTGCCTCTCCTGGAGGGGAGGGGGGAGGGAGGTTTGTTCACCCAGGCTTCCGGTTGATGTTCTGTAGGGGGTGGGGGGGGGATTGCTGGGCTCCGGTCTCCACGAGGGAGCCCTTCTCCCACCCGCCTCCCTCTCCGGCTGCCTCTGCTGGAGGGGAGGGGGGAGGGAGTTTTTTTCACCCAGGCTTCCGGTTGAGGTTCTGCCGGGGATGGGGGGGGATTGCTGGGCTCCGGTCTCCATGAGGGAGCCTTTCTCCCGCCCGCCTCCCTCTCTGGCTGCATCTGCCGGAGGGAAGGGGGAGGGAGGTTTTGTTCACCCAGGGTTTCTTTGTGTAATTCTGAGGGGGGTGGGGGTCACTGACGGCTCCGGTCTCCACGAGGGAGCCTTTCAACCCGCCCGCCTCCCTCTCCGGCTGCCGGAGGGGTGGGAGTTTTTTTTTTGCATCCAGGCTTCCTCTGGGGGGGGGGGGGTGTCAGTTGCGGGCTCTCCTGCCTCCTCCTGGTGGTTCTGCAGGGGGAGGGGTCGATCCCCGACCGTGGGGGGGGGGTTAGTCCGCCCCTCTCTCCCCAGGATTTGTTCCAGCCGCCCCCTGGCTTCTCTCCCGGTGTTCATGCTGGGGGGGGGGGGTGTTTCGTCACACCAGCTCCACTCATTGACCCCACTTCTCCCGGTGTTCCGCAGGGGGGTGTTCAGCCACCTGGGAGGCAGTTCTCCTGCCCACTGGCTTGCTGGGGGAGGGGGGGTTCATCCGCCTCTCCTGCCTGCCTCCTTCTCCTGGTAGTCATGCCGGGAGTGGGTTTGATTGCCTGCTGAGGGGAGGGGGGGGGTCTGTCCGTGGGAAGAGGGGGGGTTAGTCCACCTGGTGGCTGCAGGGGTGATGCTTCTCCCACCCGCCTCCTTCTCCCAGTGTTTCCACCGGGGGGGAGGTTCGGGTCGCCTGCTTCCGCCGGGGAGGGGGGATTCGTCCGCCTGGTGGTCGGTTTCTCATGCTAGTTTTACATTTTTCATGCTATTTCCTGGTTTCTCATGCATTTTCGGCAATTTGCAGTTTCTCATGCAATTTACGATTTCTCGTGCAAAGCACGGTCTCTCGTGCAGTTTGTGGTCTTCTTATGCAGTCGTGTCTGATGCAATTTATGTGTCTGTTATATTTTACATGTCTCAGGAGACTTTTATGTTTTCTTTCGTTTTCCCTATGTTTCTTTAGTTTTTTCCCATTTTACTTTTTTTTTTAAATCTTTTTCGTATGTTTACGTTTTTCCCATGTGTCATATGTTTCATGTTGCCCTTCGTTTGCAGCATTTTCGTTAGCTGGTACTTACATCCAGGATCTGTCACGTCTACAGGTCCATACGGGCTGAGGTTTCGTTGTTAATTGTTTGTCCCACAATCTTCTCGCCTGTAGTCCACACATCATACGTACACGTTCACCGTTACACCTTTACTACTACCCACCATGGTCTGTGGGTACCTTAGCCCTGAGTGTTCGTTTTTAATTTCCTGTCTTGGCGCTGCAGGTTGCTCGGGCTCATTTCTGCATTTATTAGGGTGGTATCATCAGGTTCACATTCATGCGCTGTTGGTCCTGACATTTCGGCACTCACGTCCTTACACCTTAGGTCCTACGGCTGTTGTTAGGTTTTCTGGTCATCTCACACAGCTGGGTGGTCCATGTTCTTCCACCGCGGGTTACTCATCACGCCTATGGGTTTAACAGATTGAGGTGATCGTTTTTAATTGGTTTGGCCGGTGGCAAGTCTTCTCATCTGTTTTTTACACCACTCACATTTTGTTCTGAGCTCATGTTTCTCATGCAGTTAGTTTCTCATACGGTTGTCCTTAGGCAATTTACGTTTCTCATG